>NC_061514.1:250341348-250650521 GCF_022539505.1 Lolium rigidum | reverse complement strand
GGAGGAGGAGGCGGACGGCGGTCGAAGCGCAAAAGGATTAAGCAGCCGTACTATTACCGTCCCCCTCCCCGCTTCACTTTTAGTCCGGCCGAGGTCGATCAATTTTTCAATTTCCTTCTAGGAGTCGAGTGCCCTTCGGTTACTCCGGCTAATAAGCAGATACATGGACCCCAAGAAACGAAACTTCGCCGGCATGAAGTCTCATGACTCGTCACGTGATGATGACCCAGCATTCTTCCGGTTGCAATCCGAGGTATAATGGATGACCATGTCCGTGCAACGCTGATCGGGCTCCGTAACTTCTTCGACGTCATAACTCTGAAGTCGATAAGCGTGAAGAAACTCGCAAGGCTCCAGTGAAGAGATCGTGGTGATCCTATGTGAGCTTGAGATGTACTTCCCGCCTCGCATTCTTTGACGCGATGGTCCATCTCGTTGGTCCATATCATGGATGATATCGTCAGCCTAGGGCCGGCATTCTTACACAACATGATGCCGTTTGAAAGAATGAATGGGGTCATTAAAGGATACGTTCGTAACAGGTCACATCCGGATGGAAGCATCGTCCAGTGGCTGGCTCACCGAAGAGTGCATCTCTTTCGCACGAATTATCTAGACATCGAGGACCCTGTTGGTTTGCCTCAAAACAAGCACCTCCGCAGGTTCGAGGGAGTAGGCCACAAAAATGGAAGGAAGGAACTGCACGTGCACATGTCTGGTCGGACTTCCGACTTTGACAGGGCCAACTTAGTAGCGCTACAACACATTGACTTGATCGATCCTTGGTTGAAAGAGCACAAAACCATGATACGTAATAGCTGGCAAGCCGATGATGACGGAAGCGTAAATATACAGAGAGCACAACTCCTCTTTCGCGCGCTGGTTCAAAGACCACATTGATGCTAATCCCCCACCAATGGATTCTCAACAAGGATAAACTAGTATTGGCCTTGTCACATGGCCCCGCGCCCAACATCATGACTTACCAAGCGTACGATATCAACGGGTACACATTCTACACTGAAGAAAAAGACAAGAACAAGGTTTACCGTAACTCGTGGGTAACGATGGATTCCTCGGACGGGTGACGTAAAGACTAGATACTACGGAAGAATCGAGGAAATCTGGGAGCTTAGCTACGCTGGGGAGAAAGTGCCGATGTTCCGTATCGATGGGCTAAGAGCGTCAGAAAAGAAGACCGGTATTTCCCCACCATGTTTCTACCCGAAGCCAACAAATCAAAGTCCACGAACGCCACCGCGCAGAATGAGCCATGGGTACTGGCGGAACACGTGCACCAATGCTTCTTCATAACCGACCCATCCAGGCCTAGCCGTGTTATCGTGAGGAGAGGCAAGAGGACCATCGCCGGAATGGATGGAGTCGCCAACGAGGAAGACTTCGAAGGACAAGTCGGAGACCCAATGATGGAAGAATCCGAGGACGAAGACACAACATACACCACAAGAAGAAGCAGGACCACGCTACCGAGGTCGGTCGACCCTTCAAAAGAAGAAGTCGCGACACGGGGCTAAATTATTCAACGACGAGCAAGAAAAGCAAGAAGAAAGCGAAACACTCTTCTCAATCGATGATGTAAAACTTTATTTGCAATCTATAACTCATATTTTGTGTAATTCATAAGTACTCATATGGTCATGGCCAATATTTTATGTATGACTAATTAATATTGTGTTGGTCAATATTTTGTGTATGTATTATTTTGTGAAACACTCTTCATGTTTTTTTACATAACTCATGCATATTTTCTTTGTTATTATCTTGAAAAGATAAGAAAAATAAAATAGTATAGAATTTTGGGTAAAAGAAAATAAACATACAATAAAGAGAAAAGAAATAAATAAATAAAAAAGTATAGGATTTTGTATAGCATGTATACTGCTACACATGTCCCAGGTTATAGATGTGCCACGCTTATTGCCGGCGCACCACGTCCATTGTTCGCCGGGGGTATACGTGTCCCCGGCGAATGAGGGACCTGGTGCGCCGGCAATAAGCGTGGCACAGTTGTAACGATGACTTAACCGTTTTCTCTCTTCCTCTCCCCAGCCAAATCCCCCTCTGCCTAGATCAAGCGCCGCCGTCATTGGAGAAGAAGGAGCCGCGCGCGCCACCACAACTCCTCCCTCTCGAGCGCCGCCATTTTGCCCCGCCACCGTCCTCCACCATCCCCTCCACCAGCCCCCACCACCTTCCTTGTACGCCGCCGCGGAGGACCCGAGAAGGAGGCCACCGCACATCCGAGGAGGAGGAGGCCGCCGCACCTCGAGGAGGAAGAGGAAAGGCCACCGTCGTCGCTACAGCCACCATCGGTGAGCTTCCTCTCTCCTTCCCTCCACCTTCCCCCTCCCCTCTTCCCTCCCCTCTCCCCTTCCCTCCACCTTCCCCCTCCCGGCTAGGGTTCCCGCTAGTTAGGGTTCATTGGAGTTCATAGTCTCTCGTTTGCAAATTGAAATGCTTTAGGGTTCCCGCTAGTTAGGGTGAATTCTTCCCTCCCCTGCCATCTCCTCTCTCGCCTCCGATTTCTTGCAGTATGAATGATTTGAATGGTTGATTTCTTCATGGTTAAAATTTGATGTGCTCTGGTTTAGTTCACCATGGTTGAATGCTCATGTTGATGCTCACTGGATGCAAATAAAGATTTTGAAATGCTACTGCTCATGCTCATGTTCACTGCCAAAAAAGAAAATGAAAATAAAAATGCTTGCAGTACCTAGGTAGCTAGGCAAAGAGGGTTTTTTTTATGCTTGCAGTACCTAGAGAATTTGATATATAAAATTCGTTGGTTGATATATAAAATGAATTGCTGGCAGTGTAGGTCTTGCAAGCTCATGGTCATGCAAAAATGCTGAATTCCCCTCTCTGCAAGAGCAGAGTAGCAAGACAAGGAAAATGCATGAATACCCTCCCTGGTTTAGATTCATTTGATGCTTCCCTAAAAATTGTAAATGCTGGACAAGTTGGAGTTAATAGTGGATAAATTGGCACAGACTAAAGTGGTTCTCATTTAGTTGGTTTAGTTGAAAAATGCTAGCAGTAGCAGTATTTGTATGTAGCAATAGAAGTTGCAGTAGCAAATGCTAGTCTTATTTGCTAGTTTCAGTAGCAGTTGTAGTAGTTGTTAGAAAAAATGATGAAAAAATGATGCAGTAGCAGTTGCAATTGCACTTACAATCAAACTGGCCCTTATGCAAATTTTGGGTCTTTTGATTAAAACATGTGATTAAACTTCAAATGTGGATTTGCAACAATGAAGAACAATGTTTATTTGCTTATCTCGGATACCTTTTACTACAAGGGTGGTGAATTGATGAATTCTACCACTTGTGTTTCTTTAAAATTTTGGACAGTTAAGTATGGTAAAAATTCTTGGTTTGTTTGCTAGTTGCTATTTGCTTTAAATGATGAAATGCAGTAGCAAATTCTTGGTTCATTTAACATGTTGGTAAATGCTTGCAGTAGGTTAGTGTTAGCAAATGAAATGAGTTAGTTCTCTGGCTATTACTAAAAAAATGGTCATGCTACTGCTACTGGTTTAGATGAAAAGCAATTCTCTGGTTTAGAAAAGATCACAATCTCATGCCCATAAATATTTGGTGTGCTCTGGTTCATAAAATGCCAGCAGTAGGTTTAGTAGTCATTTTTGCTCTGGTTCATAAAATTGGTGCTATGTTCCTTATCTGGTTCATTTAAAATGATCCATATATATGCCACTTCCATATATATAAAATGATCTGTTTTTTGGAACTGTCTTATAAGTGGGTACAAGCTCGTTTGGCACTCGTTTTAATTATGTAGCCAGAGAGTAGCATGGTGTTGATGTAAAATGGTTATGGTGTAAAATGCTAAAGATGGTTTGAATCCAGGGCTAGCATGATGAAATTCTCGTTGTTGTCCGAGTGTGAGAATTTGATTTACATTCATCTACTGTAATGCTAAGTGCTACTATAATGCTACTGTAGTGCTATTACTGATGGTTATTGTGAAATGAAAATGAAAATGAAGCTGCTCCCCTACTGTAATGGTCAAGTTATATTGTCTCTCGTTTATGGTGATGGTTATATTGTCTCCCCTATATGTGAATTGCATTTCTGTTACAGGGATTGAGTTGCTATTGAGTGCCGGAATGTCGATTCATTTCCGTTCCGGCAATTCTAGCACTCGGCATGACCAATTTTTAGCAAAGGTCATGCCGAATTTTTCCGTGAATTCTAACTCGTTTTCATCTTCTATTAGTGCAAGCCACCATGGCGTCTCAAGAAGAATTAGAGGAGCACTACAATAGGCACTTCTTTAGGACGGAGGAGGATGCCGAGGCCGCTGGTGTTGGCGGTGATGAGGACCATGAGATGGAGGATGACGCTGGGGGTAGTGCCGACGAGCCAAGCGGCAACGAGGCAAGCGACACCGCCGGGGGTAGTACCTACGCGCCAAGCGGCGACGAGGCAACCGGCGCCGCCGGGGGTGGCGGCGAGACAAGCGGCGACGATCCTAGCGGCGCCGCCGGGAGTAGTGGCACCGGGACAAGTGGTTCCAAGAGGCCGCGGAAGGCAAGGCGCCAAAACACGGTCGCCACCGGCAGAGACACAATAAAAGAGGTGGATCCCGCCAGTGGTTTGCCGGTGGAGCCTAAGGATGTTGCCAAGGGGTACGGCAACCAACTAGCATGTATCCTCCGAGAGGTCGTCAATCTCAACGAGACGGACCTCCGAGCTGAGAACAAAGCGCCTTTGTGAGCCCAGCTCATTGCGAGGTTGCACGCACGATACAAGTTCCTAGGCGACTACGCCTCCAGTCATCAAACCAACAACATTGTGAACTCACAAGCCCTCCTGAAGTTCACCAAACACCTCAGCAGCTATAAGTACATGGTGCGGAAGCTGATTGCCGAGGGCAAAGGTTTCGAAGAGGTCCACTCCGCCTTTCCGCATGTCACCCAGTGCGGACTTTGATGCTTTTGTGGCCAATGAAGAGCTACAAGCAACCAAGAATCGCAAGTTGTGGGGGAAGGAAATGCGGGAGCTTAACATCGGCAACCACAACCTTGGGAGCCGTGGGTACGAGGGAAAGGAGCCCTATTGGGCGAAGGAGGACGAGGCGTATGTAAATGCCGGCATTGAGAACCCTCGGCTCAAGTACAAGGACCCGCTTGAAATAAAATTCATCAGGTCCCGGTACCATAAGAAGAAACTAACCGGGGAACTTGTCACGGACCCGAAGGTCGTAACCGACATAATTTGGTTCACGAACGACAAGAAGGTCCTGTCATTGGAGAAAAAATGGTAAGCAATTTACCGGTTTAATTAGATCAAGTATCGTTCATATAATAGTAGCAACATTTCTAAATGGTTCGCGTTTCTTCCGCAGGAAGAAGAAAGACAAAGACTTTCTCAAGGTGACGAAGGCTCCTCGTCCCAGGCGTCGACGGGCAGGGTAGCATGGGAGAAGCCTCTCATACGGGCGCTAAACATCGTCAATGAGCATTCACCTACGAGAAGGCTGCATAGAGGCCGTGTGGCTGGCGCCGGTACAGGCCACAAGCATGGTCACTACGGCTTGTCGTCTGCGGCCGATAAAAATGCGCGCAAAGTGAGAGGAAGCAGCGGGAGGCGGAGGAAATGAGGGAGTCAATCCTAGCCCAAGTCCAAGCTGGTTTGGTACCGCAACCGGTACCGCAACTCAAAGCTACACTCGTACTCGAAGTCAAAGCTGAAGTCGCCGCTTCAGTCCAAGCAGATTTCGACGCTCTACAAGCGTGGTATGAGGGTGGCAAACAAGCCCCCCCCCCCCCCCACCCGAAAATGCAAGTGGTTAGCTTCGACGGCAGCAACTCGATGGCGCCGCCGTCCGCCGGCAATGACAATGTTATAATGGAGACTCCTCCGGCCGCCGGCAATGTCGCTGGTGCTAGGGATTCACCGTCCATGCCGGGTAGCAGCCCCTCCGTCACTTGCACGCCCGCCGCCGCATGTGCCGGCCCGTCGACATTAGCCGAGCTCAACGCCCTCACGGTAATTAACTAATGTGTACATCAAGTTAATATATTAGTTTCATCATCCTTGCCCTCTCTCTAACGCCATACACATGTTCTCGCAGCGCTCTCAACGCCATGCACCTTCCTGATGAGAGTAAACGACGAACTCAAAGACGTCGCGAGGGGTTCCATCCTTCGGCCCCTGGATAAGAAGTGGCACACACGAGATATGGCGGATGACGTTTACCGGGTTGAAGTGGATCGGGCGTTACCGGGCTATGAGGATTTGTTTCCTCCTAACCAACCGCATGGTGCCGATGACGATAGCCCGTTGAATCTGGCCTCACTGAAAGGTTGGGTACTGCTATGGCCGAAGACCCTAATTCAGATCAACACCTACTCGGGGTCGACGGCAAGCAAAGACAAGCACCTTGCGGCGCCACATGTCAGCGTCCCTCCACGACAGCCCGCCGGCGCCGGTGGTCATCGCCCCACCGTAACGGCCAGCTGTGCCAGAGGTCAGCGCCCCACCACAACAGCCAGCTGCGCCAGAGGCCGAGGAATACGAACGTGAGAACTTCCAATGGGATATTCCTACGTCTTCACAAGTTGTCCATGAGGATGCATCGGCCTCGAAATATGTGTGCTTCAAGAAGCTGTTCGATTCTCAAGAAACGGCTGAGGAGGAAAATCCTGAGGAGGTCGCCACCGCCGCCGTCAAAAATATGCTGAGCCCAAACACACTCCGTGCTACGGCCACTACGGCGATGGATGGTCCAGCACTACAACCCAAGAAGAGGAAGAGGGCAAATAAGAAGGACGCCAAAGACAAGGCGGCGGCCAAATCCAAGGACAAGGTCCCACTCCTTGACAAGTTGCCAAACAATTGGCGACCTCTCGCATCACTTGGGTGAACCGATGCTGCCGGAGCATGTCCCGAAGAAACTCACCCCGGATATGAGGAGCTTGCATGAGACCTGCCAGGCATGTGGAGAACATTCTTCTCAAATCAAAAGATCCTGCTTACCCTCTCTTCGTGGCGAAGGTGCCAACTGGCATGAACTTCGTCGAGAAGTACCCCACGGACTTGTGCTTCATCCGGTTCAACGACATCTTCAGCATCTATCGCATGCAAGCGCTCCACTTTAGTGTGGTTCGCCTAGTTGCTCTTAGCTTGTCTTCCCAGCATTGTTAAGGAGGGGACGCCGACCATCGCGATAATGGACCCCTTCTATATGCGGGAGAGCATCATCCGCAACGCCGGGGATCGCGCGATTGCCACCCAGACAGGTCGAGGATTTCATGCCGGCGAACATTAAAAAGGGCGCCATTCTCATCCCTTACTTCCCCGAGTAAGTAATCACTCGCTAGTCCCTCATCACCATTCTATCCTATATCTCCATTTGCATTTCCAAAGGTTAATCCGTGTGTTTTCCGCGAGACAAGTTCTGCACCCTCATCGTCGTGCACCCGCAACACTCGCATGCGCCTATCTCGACTCGGGTAGGGACCGCAAGAAAGACTACACCCACATCAGGGCCCTTCTCAATGATGCTCTCACCGGCTTCGCTAACAAGGCAGGCCCCCTCAAAGTAGAGAGGAAATCCCGAGGAGGCTTGGTCTTAACCCACACAACCAACTTCCCCGCCTCAAGCGAGCCGACGCAAGACAATGGGATGGACGCGTGGTACGCCATCCTTCGGATGCAGGAGTACATAAAGTACGCAGATGACATGTTGCTGCCAGAGAATCTCATAAACAGGTTTGCAAACATGGCGGATGTCCCTGATAGAGAGATTAGAAAGAACTGGGGTCGCATCCAGCAGTTCATTTGCACGGTATTCCTGCAGGATGTCAACGCTAGGTCTGGCGAGTTCTTCTACGGCTACGGTCTACCACCTAATGACGAGATAGAACTCCGCTTGGAGATGTCGCGTGATGAGAGGCCGTTCAACTCGCTTGAGGGCTGCCGTCCATTCCCCCTAGGCGTACAACCTGATCCTACGACGGGAACACTTGCTAAAGCTTGAACGATATGTCCTTGAACTTCCGTATTGTAATAATTGCTATATATTCCAATAGAATCGACTTGTTGCTTTTATTTAGTTGTATGAATGTGCATGTGAACATGTGTCTATAGTTTCATTTACTTTGCTATATATTTCAAGATTATGGCGTAGATAGCTTAATAATTATTTGCATTACTTGCCTCGTATTTGGAGTTCGCCGATGATTAGAATGTTCGGTCACTCGTACACTCGGGTGGAGCCAGTGAGCCTTGGTGCGACGGCCACAAGTATCAATCTCTTGTGCATCCTACCTAGCCTCACCGACTCCATCCCCGGATGTTAATATTTGTTTCGACCGACAAAGTATGAGGCACGCTATTTAATTCGTACTACTTGTCTTTTATTTGAGTTCGCACTTCTTAATTGCATTGGCCGATGATTAAAATGTTCGGTCACTTGTACACTCCGGGGTGGGGCCAGTGAGGCTTGGTGTGATGGCCACAAATATCAATCTATTGTGCATCCTACCTAGCCTCGCCGACCCCATCCCCGTATCTTATTATTTATTTCGACCAACAAAGTATGAGGCACATGCTATTTAGTTCGTACTACTTGTCTCTTATTTGAGTTGGCACTTGTTCATTGCATTGGTACTAACGTTTTACTTGTCTTGTGAATGGAGATGCCGACGACATATGTCGTGTACAAGGGGAGGGTTCCTGGAGTCTACGACGACTGGGAGGACTGTCGGAGACAGGTGCACCATTTCAGCGGCAACAGCTACAAGGGATACCCCACTAGGGTGGAGGCGGAAGGAAGATACGCCCATTATGTAGCGGGAGAGATGAGGGACATGAGGAGGAACCGGATGAAGACCATGGCCTTCGTGATGATGGTCATCATGACCATGTTGGTCATGTTCTATGTGATTGTAGTTTAGGTTAGGACCTACATTGTGAGGTGTATGACGATACTTGTGACGACTATGTACCGAGACTTCTAACTTTGTGAAACTTCGTCGTTCGGTGTTGCATATGCACATGTGTTGTATGAATCAACATTCCGGAACGAGACTTGCATATTTGTGTATTGATACCGAAATGATACTTGACTCTCTATGTGCTTCTCATATTGCATGTGCTGTTGTACAAATATGAACTGTGTTGTAAATATATACTGCTGTCAAATATGTATTCTAATATGCTGGAAAAAAGCTGAAAAAAGAATTTTCGAATTTATTGCCGGCGCACCTAAATGACCTACTGCCGGCGCACGTGGCATGCGCCAGTGCTGGAAGCACTACTGCCGGCGCAGCTGCTGGTGCGCCGGTGGAAATTGTCCTTTGCCGGCGAAGCGTCGATGGCGCGCCGCAGTATCCGTCCTATCGCCGGCGCACTGCCTGGTGCGCCGGCGATGGCCGGTTATCACCGGCCCGTTCGCACCGGCGGGCTCGTGGTGCGCCGGCAATGGGCCTTTTAGGTTCGCCGGCGGTAGGCCTTTTCCTTGTAGTGGCGGGGGCTGCCTTAGGAGCCGAAGCTTCGGAAGCCGCAACATCCGGTGGAGCAGCGCCGCATTTGGCTTTCTTGGATGGAGGTTCAATAAAATCTTCGTCATCGCAAAAAGAAATGATTGACGTAAGTTATGAAAGGAATGTGAAGAATAAAAGGACAAAATACGGCTTCAGGGGAGAAGGTACTTACATATCAAAGAGATCGTCTTCATCGGCAAAGCCGCCGGTCAATCTCTTCATAGGTGAAGCCCCTGGTCTCCTCCACAGCTCGCATCAATAAAGGCATCACGATCAGCGTCATCATCACGCATTGATCTCTCTGTGTCGCAAGCATCATTGGCTAAGGAAGGAGGATTGGCATGGGCAGCTTCAGAATCTATCGGGTCATCATGTTCACCCTCTGGGTCTATGTGTTCGGTAGCATGAAAATCAACAGGGACTGAGGAGCCCCTTCCCTCAGAAGTGTCATTTGGAGAATCATGCAAGTTTTTGGGAACTATGGCTATATGTCGAAGAAAAGAGTAAATAAGAACGAATGGTAATTATGTCGACTAAGCGAAAGCAGCGTAATAAGAGTATAAGGGCAAAAATACCTCTGACGATGGACGGCCGGCATCAAGAGGAGTATAAGAAGATATCAATGGTATCGAGTCCTCCTGACTAAAGAGAGTAAGGCGACGGACTTCATCAAGCAGTTCCTTTTCCGACAATTCAGCAACATTTATCCTGGTCTCATCTTTTGGACCCGTATATACCCACATCGGCCGAATTCTGGCCATGATTGGTTGGACTCGACGTTTCAAGAACACAGTTGTCACCTCTGTGCCGATCATAGTTTGACCTTCGGCTTATTTGATCCGAAGGAATTTGGCGAATATTTCGTCGGCTGTTACCCTTTCATCGGGAGATAGAATGTTCTTCCAATAATTCTTAGGCTTGGCTTCGAGGACGTCGGCAAAGCAAGGAACCTGGGACTCGGTTGTCAAGGAATCCTTGACATAAAACCATTTCAGTCTCCATCCTTGCACAGCATTCTCTCATTGGAAAACTGAAATAGTTAACCTCTCGAACGAGCTACGAACCCCACTCCTCCGATGACAAAAGATCCATTGCTACCGATGTATCTCTTTACATAGAAGATCTTTTTCCACAGCCCAAAATGAGGTTCGATGCCCAGAAACGCCTCGCAGAGGGTGATGAACACAGCAACGTGAAGGATTGAGTTGGTAGTGAGTTGCCATAGTTGGATCTCGTAAGTCCGCAAGAGATGAAGAAGGAATTCGTGGGCAGGAAGCGAGAGACCCCGGTACAGAAACGACAAGAACATCACGGTAAAACCAGCAGGGGGATTGGGCCGAGAAATCGAACTGGGAGGATCACGTTCCCCTCATCGGTGGAGATTAACCCGAGGCTTCGGGCCCTCTTTTCATCACATTTCGTGATGGAGGACGCCAGCCAATCACCCTGTTTGGCTGTCGGGCCTGACGGCGCTAGCGGCGCCGGAGTTGGAGGAGGAGCGTCTGGAGCACTCCTCTTCGGAAGATTAGAGGAGGATTTGGCAGCGGCGCCACCGCTCGTGGAGCTGGCGGCGGCAGTAAGGTTCTTCTTCTTCACCATTGCGAGATCTGGGAAGAATCGGAAAAGCGGTGGTGGCGGCGCAGCAATTGCGAAAGGGAGAAGAAGAAGAAGGTCAAGAGGATGCTATGGCAAATGTAGGAGAAGATTAGGAATTTTCATCCTTTGGAGATTTTAAGAGAAGGAAGGCTGCATGGGCACGTGTCGTTGCTGCCAGTGGACCTTTTTCCGATTGATGGTTGCAGGAATCGAGGAGGCGCCTTGGTAACTGTGCGAGAAGAGCGGAAATTGCTTAAAAATAGGGCCAGGCCCAGCGGGTCGCGTCTTATCAGTCAAAATCAAGATGTCAGTAAAACGTCATCAATGACGTCGTGAAGAATGCTCGAAGCATTCGAAGGAATAAAAGGTATCGGATGGTGAACTTGAGTCTATGCACAGATTGTGATGCATCTGCACTTAGACTCGGGGGCTACTCCCATCGGGAGCGCTGACGCGCATCCGAACGAATGAGGAGTCGAAGGAAAAAAAAGGATTGAAGAAAAATTGGCTAATCAGTTCGAGTCTGCACTCGGTTGTAAGCACCCGCGCTCAGACTCGGGGGCTACTCCCATTGGGAGCGCGTGACGCGCACCCGACAGAACTTTTTTTCACTCCAGGATCATGCCCGGGGACTTGATTCTGTGTAGAGTAACGTTGTTTTGCCATCGGTAGTTAACCAACAAAAGTTGGGCACGTTACTCATTATCCCTTGCATGCGGAAAATATATCGGATGACCTATGAAGACTTGCAGAAAAATTTCGGCAGAATAAAATGTTCGAGTAGTACAACTTGAGCCAACGCACGGATTGCAAGCATCCGTACCTAGACTCGGGGGCTACTCCCATCGAGAGCGCTGACGCGCACCCGACAGAAGAAGATGATGCTGATTCGAGATGAACAAGGACAATCAAGGAGAAGAACATTAAAAGGAGACATGCTTCAGTCTCTACCCGAACTATGTTCGGCTAGACACTCGGGGGCTACTGACATGGGCCTTACCCTTCGGGTAACCGACATTGCCCTATCCCATATTGTCTAGTTGGAGGCCCATGAAGGCACTTGGAGGCAAGGCGGGCCACTTGGATGGCGCACCAGAGGATTCCTTGACGGGCAAGACAAAGAAGCGGCCGAATAAGGAAAACTACTGTAAACCTAGTCGTACTCGGTTAGACCTCTTAAGACCTGGCCTCCTATATAAAGGCCAGGAGAGGGGCTGCCGAGGCACACAATCAATCTTAGCAGCCTTAGCCACCAAAAGTCCAGAGCTAGGTCGCCGCAGCGCTTAGCCTCTCGACGAGATCTCAGCCGAACTATTCGGCACCCGATTGTAACCCAATATCTTTATAATCAAGAACAGGCAGGCAGGACGTAAGGGTTTTACCTCATCGAGGGCCCCGAACCTGGGTAAATCGCTCTCCCCGCTTGTCTGTGAACCGATGTCTCGTGTCAGCTTGCAGGATTCCGTCAACCCTAAGCCCCAATCGGAGGGCATTGCCGAGGAGTACCCTCGACATCTGGAAAGAGAGGAATGAGCGAGTCTTCAACAACAACTCCTCCTTCAAGGAGACTCGGCGGATGGGAGCAGGGATGGTGGCTCGTGGCCATACCGGCACCTTCATTGCGGCTTTAGGGGAACGGCTTGATAATGTGTTGTTGCCTGAACTTGCTGAAGCCATTGTTGTTCGCCGTGCCGTCCTGTTTTCCCAACAGGAGGGCTTCACCAAGGTCATCACCGCGACAGACTGTTTGTCTGTGATACAACGTCTGCGATCGTCTCAGACTGATCGCTCTTTGTTAGGCCTAGTGATTGAAGATATTAAGTAAATGTCTAGGACACTTGTTTCTTGTGAGTTTCGTCATGTGTATCGCATGCTGAATGTGTTCGCTCACTAGCTAGCTAAGGGGTGTGAATCTCGTGTTAGTGGTGTGTGGTGTGGGGTTCCTCCAGGTTTCATCCAGGAGGCTATTTGTAATGACTGTTTGATTATGGATCAATAAAGTGCACGTGTTTCCCTAAAAAATCAACAACTCCTCCTTGCCCTCGGTTGTCATGCAAAATATCAGGGAAGAGGGAAAGGATTGGGTCCTTACCGGCGCGAAGAATCTGGCGGAGCTCATAGGCTGACCTTGTTTTTGGTCCTTTCTGGGCGGGTTTTCTTTCCCTGCCTTCTTTTTTTTCTTTTATGGCTCTTGCCACACCCCCGTTTACTTCTCCTATATAAATATTAGACAAAAGCTTTTTTGCCCGTTTCAAAAAAAACCAAGTGCTTGGTGTGACATTTTAGGTGCCACCTATTTGTCTTCCAATCTAGTGTTTCATGCTCGCATGCACTAAACTCATTGAAATTGATTTTCACTTTGTCAGAGAAAGAGTTGCTAGTAATAATTTGGTTATTCCGTTTTGTCTCAAGCAAACATGAGGTTGTAGATGGTTTCACAAAGACACTTTCAATCAAGAAGCTTGATGAGTTCAAACGTAATCTCAATCTTTCAAAAGGTTTAGATTAAGGGATGTTGTTAAAATATGTAATAGGCTTTTTATTCCATGTATTGTACATCATACATATGTGAGTACCAAAACGTTGTATAACTTTGGTCCATGTTCTGGCCCTATATCAACACTAAATCGAGGCCAGACGAAGGTACTCGTCCACAACCAAAACATAAACAACATAGAGCCTCCTCCTCTAAAGCTCTAAAGAACAATAAAGTATCATCATAAATAGGAAGATGAGAAATACCAGGGACACGCTGAAACACTTTAATTAGTATAATTCTCAAACTATACACTTCATGCTTCATTAGAGTTGATAAACCGTTAGCCACAGATAGAAACACAGAAAGGAAGAGAGAGGATCCCCTTTCTCAAACCTTTTGTAGGGGAAAATGCTTCCAAATGGTTTCCACTAAATTTTATTGAATACTTCACCGCGGTAACAAGTAATATTATCCATTATCCCACCGGTGCGAGAAACCCATTTTATACATTGCATTTTCTAAAAAGGTCCAGTCCACTCTATTATAGGCTTTAGATAAATCCAAAGGGACATTTTGGAAAAAGTATCAAGGGTCCAAATTCTGGAAATACACAGGAAAATTTCTAAAAAGATTTCAAATGAAAATGCTGTAAAATTGTTGTCTCAAGGAGCCCTTGCTCACTTTCCAAATTAAAATGCATAATGTTTTAGTGAACATTGGTCGATGGCGGGAAAGCAATGTTTTGGGTAAGGAGACAACAAACTAAGTAGGAGCAGCTGACTGACTGACTCGGTCTTGCTTATTCAAAGAGCTCGTGTGTTCATCAACCTCGATGTGGCCGTGTTGTTTAGTAATTAACCCTACTGGAGTACGTGATCCCATCCAAATACGAGTAACTTTGACCCGGTCTGGCGTATCATGACAGTGTCTCTGGGTTGTGGTTCTGAGCATCTCTGTACCTGCCTACCCTAGTGCCTAGTGGACGTGTTTGAGAAATCATATTGCAACTCGCAGGAAGCAGCGCCAAATCTATTATATATCGGGCGACTGACACATGCGGAGTACATACATGTATATATATGCTCCTCGTTGCAGCACCGTCTTCACAGCAAAGCACAGAGCGCACCCAGGAAGAGTCCTACAGAAGTACACTTAGCTCAGCAGTCTGAAGTCTGAACTGCCTCTTGATTCCCCCTACCACCTGCTGACGCTGCTGCCTCTTCTAGTTACCTCGATGGCTTCGAGTACCGACCTCACCGACCGCTTCGACGAGTCTGGGCCGACTCATATGATGCCCACTGGTGGTACTTCTGCGACGAAGATTGACTGGTATGTTTCGTCTCCTACCCTCCTCCTCGATCATATGGTGGTCCAACAGCATTCAGGTGGTTCTAAGCTAACAATGGATGATTCATGGTACAGGGAGAGCGAAGAGCACCGCCGGTGCATCGCCGCCTGCATCGTCAAAGCACTACCGGAAATCTGGACTCTGCCGTGTGCCCAGTACCCACGGCAAACAGCATAGGACACACGGCAAACACTCTGCCGTGAGTTCCCACACGGCAAAGTGCACACGGCATAGAAGGCCACGGCATAGAATCTTTGCCGTGAGCATACGCAGACCCGCACGGAACAGTTTTTGCCGTGTGCTGTGCTGAGCTCCACGGCAAAGTAAAGCACATAACGACGTCCCCACCGTCGACGGAACCAGACGGTAGGCCCGTGGCGCAGTATGCCGTGAGCGGCGTCTTCGCCGTGCGCCCTCGTTTTGATGTTTTCCGTGCGTCTGACTATGCCGTGCGCCATCTCTTCGCCGTGAGCCACTCTTCGCCGTGAGCCGTCGCTACGCCGTGCGCCACTCTTCGCCGTGAGCCATCCCTTCGCCGTGGGTCTGTCTATGCCGTGTGCTTCCTGGAGAAAGACTCACGGCAAAGCCTTCTCCAAGGATTGCATACGCCCTCCCAGGCACACAGGTGGGCGACGCGTGGCCTCTTTGCCGTGAGCTAGCGCACGGCATAGGTCATTTGGTTTGTTTGCCGTGAGCTTGCACACGGCAAATAAACACTGTTTTTTTTATTTATTTGTTTACAGGAATCCCTGCAATTGAAATAGAGATATTAATAGAATTGCATCTAAGCCAACAGCACTGGCACCACAGCAACATATTTGCATCAAAGCCAGCATAGATTTATAATACATTGACAAATAGTGCATAATACAAGTTCCATGACCACAAATAGTGCATAATACAAGTTCCATGACCACAAATAGTGCATAATACATGTTCCATAACCACAAATAGTGCATGACAAGTGCATGGGTTCATAATTCATTGACACATTGCCCAACACCCGAAGATCTAAGAGTTCATCCTTCATGTTGAGGTTTCAAAGCCGGCGGACGATGCCGAGGTTGTTGAAGCTAGACTGTCCCCCTATAGGCGGCGTCATCAAGTTGTCATTCCCATCCTGAGTGGATGGCCCATGAAGCTCAATGTTGTTGGATCCACCCGAGGCATGTAGCTACAAGATAGAAACATGAATAGGCAGCTAACACAAGCCAATACACAAAGTAGAAGCCTTAAAAGTAGACGAACTCTATGGCACAAACTCAGTTGCACCTCAGCAATCAGGTTTCCAATTCTTTTTTATAGATAATAATCAAGGGCAACAAGTTTATTGGATACAACTTACCCATGTGTTGATGTTAAAAGGAGGTGGATCAAGCATAGGAAGAATGGTGCCACTCGGCATAGAGGCCTGCAAATCAAGAGATGATACTGTGAAGCTTTTGCTACTTCCCCTGAAGTCAACTGACCAAGAGAGAACCAGGAAGAGATTAACTGGTAATTAACTAAGTGTAACTAAACCAATGTGCTACGTACAAGAGAATATTTTGGAACCTGGGGCACATGGAATTAGGCTTCGTCTTAGGTTCTATGAGCAAGAACTCACCGATAAGTGGGCATCGTGGGCACTGAGCTTCCGTGTCATCCACAACATCATCTGTTGCATCGCCATCTTCTGCTGGTGCTGAGTAAGGAGGGCCTCGGCCTACTCCCTCTGTGTCTTCTCAGCCTCCAATTCAGCCTACGTTGTGTCATCGGAAGGTCATGGATGTTGCAATAGAAAAAAAAAATGAAGTGTAGGTGACCAAGGAAGAAGAACATACCCGGATCGCGTCAATGGCTATAGACGACGGTGTCGGGCGGGGCTCTACAGCAGGCGAGGAGCTCGTGTTGCCACCTTTGATTTGTCTCAAATACGGGATGGTCTTGGGATCGACGGCCCCATCACAGACAAACAAGCGACCATGCTTCTTGCCCTCTCCCGCACGCATGGCAACCTCGGGGTCAAATGGCTCGGTCTCGGGGTTCGCCTCGTCGCCATGAGTCTGGGCAAACTTGGACCGGTACTTCTTGTCCTTGGCTTCGGCGATCTTGCTAACCCACTTCACCGTCACGTCTTTTTTGTCCGTCTTCTTGCGGTGGTCGCCCCAGATCTTGAATAACGAGGACTTCACGCCTGTCTCTTTTTCCTGCAAAAGATAGCACAATGATACATGAATAGGGGCGCATTTGCGGAATAAGGAACAACATGATGATCAAGGTAACAATTACAGATTAACTAATGCATCTACCTATTAATATGTAGAAACATTAGCTAAAATTTTGTTGGCACCTGAGATGGGACTATGTGTTCCAGTGATGTACACCTCATGGTTAGTATAATCTGGTTCAGTATGGAAGATGCCACTAATCCTTACAGAAATGCAGTTTGGTGCTTATTATAGGGGAAAAAATGTTTGTCAATTCCTGTGAGAAAAACCCCAGTTTTACAGTTCAGAATGGTTGCTAGACTCATCAGCACTACAATCAGATGGCCTGTGCATTTTCTTCAGTCAGTTTCGACTCTGATGGCCTGTGCATTTTCTTCAGTCAGTTTCGACTCTGATGGCCTGTGCATTTTTTAAAAAACTACAATCAGATGGCCTGTGCATTTTCTTCAGTCAGTTTCGACTCTGAACTCCCGCGTGCTGTGCTAGTGCTACAGCCTACAGCGTCAGGTCAGTCTGCCCCTGGTATTATGGCCACCCTGGTATTATTTTAGTAGTATCTTAGGACAAAGGAAAGATTTGTTTTTCCAGTAGTACTCAAAAAATCTTAGTGCTGCACATAATAGCAAGCTCAATTCGAGCACCAACATAGTACGAGCGACGATTTTAGAAGTATACATAGTGTGAAAGATAAGAGAATCTAAATAAGGTCAGTTAACATGAGCTAGACAAAGGAAAAAGATATGATCTCCACATTGTACCTGAACCAATGAATGATGGTGAAGAGAATGCATTTTCTCACCTTTTTCTGCTTGCATATGGCGAGGGGGACGCTGCCTTGCGTGTGTGATCCGCCTCCCATCTCGGCTCTCTTTAGCTTTTGTTCTTCGTGCTTCCTCTTGTACGCGGCGCTCATGGGTGGACCCAGGATCAAAATCAAGAGGGGGCGAAAATGTGCTAACGAGGGAAAAATCTCACGCTAAGTGGGGGCAAATGACTGTTTTTAGCTTACTAATACAAAGGGACAAAAATTTGAGTGGGGGCATCTGCCCCCCATGGCTAACATTCTAGATCCGCCCATGGCGGCGCTTGTGTAGTGACGAACCATCGCGTGCCAGACTTGCGGTCTAGCGTGACCTACATACAGAGGAGGGCACTGCATATGCACAAAATACACATATTAGTGAAAAATGTCCGGCGGTCACCAAGTCACCAAGTCGGTAAGGCGGAAATGAAAGTACCTCGCAAGTACTGCCACGGCTGGAAGTTCACGATTTCTCGGGCTTGCTCCTTCCGCATCCGGAGCTTGCGTTTCTCAGCATACCAATTGCGGATGGACAAAACACACCCCTCATAGTGCGCATCAGTCACTTTCTTCCGCGCTATGTTGCCGGCCACTTTTATGCAATCATCGCGCTTAGAATCGGGGTCCATAGTAAAGTAGGTCTACAAGGATGCAAAATTGTGAAAAAAAAGACATTAGTGAAAGAAAGTGAAAAAAAGTAGGATTTCGAGCCAGAGTTACCGAATGACAAGAGAAGTCAACTTAACTTACCCAAAATTCACGGATCACCCTACTCTGGCAGTTCTTGAGCATCCTCGTGTGTGTGGTCTCCGGATCAGGTGCGTGCGCGTAGTGGCTCCAAGTCCAAGATACCTCCTTGCAACCATTAGGCATGGTCACACACCCAGGCCAGTGCTTTCTTACAATGCATCCAAGGATGCTCGAGTAGGTGCGCACTATGTAGCCTTCCTTGTACACGAAGGAGCTGCACAATGAAAAAACAAAAAAGCTATGAGAAAATAGTGATGAAAAGTTGTCAAAAAATAAGATTGTCAAAATTTGTACTTCTCCCCTGCCGGGACGAGCGTAACAACCCCGCCGTTTGCCTCCCACTCGGGAAGGCCAGGTAGGTCCGCAACCCCACGCTGGTAGGGAACACGTGTTCCAGGCTCAAGAGGCATCCCGTGAATCTCAACATACTCCGCCGGTTCCTTCCAAATCCTGGTGTCCCCCTCCTCGTCCTCCTCCTCTTCCTCCTCCTCCCCCTCCTCGTCCTCCTCCCCCGCCTCCTCATCCCCCTCCCCACCCCCCTCCTCATCCTCATCCCCCTCCTCGTCCTCCTCCTCCTCCACCTGCTCCTCGACTGGAGGAGGAGTAGATGGCCGTCTAGCCCTCTCACGCTTCAGAGGTGGTGGAGGACTAGGAGACCGTGTGGAGCCTGAAGTGGAGTCTGAGGGAAGTGGAGCCTTCGAGAGAATGGTCGACATGCCCCTAACTTTCTTCGAGGGCCTCTTTCTTCCTCCTCCTTTGTGCCCCCCTCCTGGCATGTTGGAATCACCTGCATTCACAAAAAATAGTATCTTCATTAGTACACATGATTATATCAAATGATGTAGACAAAAGAGAAAATAAGTAAAGCAAATAATTAGAAATACAACATGGCATAGATTTCTTACAAAAACCGTAGAATGCAAATAATTAAAATACATACAAAACACAAATAGAGTTCTCACAATCACCATTACATAGAGTTCTCACAATCACCATTACATAGAGTTCTCACGAATATGCTAGTTTTACAAATCACTATTACATAGGGTCGGTAAGTACTTCGTAAGCCCGTTTCGAGATCATCACGAACAACCGACGGGCCACATGCTTCATCATCGCTATCAAGCTCCCACCAATAATCGGGCATGTAATCTGGAGGTGGTTTTGTTGGCTCATCTTTGTCAAGGCCTGCATGGAACCGATCAAGCAAAGTCAAGTCTTGTGCGTTCTGAACCTCCTCAACTACATCATCCACAGTGTCTTCCGCCTCAACACCCTCTTCTTCTTCACCGTCTATGACCATGTCATCATCAGTCAGTAAGTTGATAGTGAATTTCCCTGGGAGCCCTTCCTCCTGAAAACACTCGCCATCATATGTTGAGGGGTCAAGGCGACGGTAGTCGTCCTGGTCTGGCTTAGGCGGCCTGTTGTGCGTCGGCACCGTGATCACAACATCCCAGCCCTGCAGACGTTTTTTGGGGTTTTTGCACGGGTACGGGAGATAGAATACTTGAAAGGCCCGGGTAGCCAAAATATATACATCATCTCCCGCATAAATGGAGCTTCGCTCAACTTCGACCCAGCCAATTTCAGGTTTCCGTTTCACCCGATGTGGGTCGAATCAGTGGCACTTGAATACAACGGGGTTTAGCCCTTTGCCGAAACCATAATTCAGCTCGTATATACCCTCGACTCTACCATAGTAATGGAGCCCATCCGAGCCTTCACATAATACCCCGCTATTTGTTGTCTTCCGGTTGGCCCGACGTTGTGTGTACTCATGGGTATGGAAGCGATACCCATTGACGTCATAAGCATCGTATGCATTGACGGGTGAGGTAAAGCCCTTGGCGATTTTTTTCAACTCGGGTTTCATCTCGGGGTCAATTTTTGCCTAGAAGTTCACTAGGAAAATTTAGTAGGAGAAGTGGTCAAATAATGTACGTAGTACGAGCAAAGTTATATAGAAAGGTACCAAAGTCGAGAACCAGTTAATGAAACCGTAACCACCACCGTTTACAAAGAGATCATTTTCTTCATGTTCCGTTGGATCCCTTCTTAGCTTCCAATATTTTTGGGTGAATTGTCTATGGCAATGCAAAGAGGAAGTGTTAGCCACAGACTAACAAGTGAAAGTTTGTGAATAACTAAGTAGTGAGCACTTACTCGACGTACGGCTTCACTTCATCCATGCTTTTCAAGACATATGAGTGGATTAAACCCCATTCGGGATTCGTTATCTTGCGCCTCTTCATGCCTCTTGATGTGCCACCTAGCCCTATGAAGATGCCAAGCTTGGGTACATCATCAGGGTTGGCGGCATTGTAACGAAGGATTGGATTGTGTTGAGTGGGAATGTTTTCATCATAGTACTTTGTCGTGAAGTTTGACACCTCCTTGTTAAGGGTTGCCTCGGCTATGGATGGCTCGATCTTGCATTTATTGCCATATTGGTCACGAAGCTTCTTATTTTCTCTCTCAGGGCCATACCGCCAACGGGTATGCACAGTGGACCCCAGTAACGCCTCCTGCGGGAGATGCAAGATCATATGTTGCATCGGATTAAATAACCCTGGCGGAAGGAGCATCTCTAGCTTGCAAAGCAGCTCGGGTTCCTGTTTATCTAGCTTCTTGACCACTTCACGGTCCAACTCCTTAGCACAAAGTTGGCGGAAGAAATAGCTCAACTCCGCTAGCACTAGCCAAGTCTCCTCGTCGATATAGCCTCTAATCATGATCGGCATTATCCGCTCAAGCCACACGTGATAGTCATGACTCTTGAGCCCATGCACTCGCAACGTCTCCGAGTTTGCTCCCCTCATCCGAGCTTAGCTGCATACCCATCAGGGAAGAACAAGCAGTCGACAATCCACTGGAATATTTCCCTCCTTTCGGGCCTTGAAGGGCAGAACGGGGCCTTTCGCTTAGTCCACCTAGGTCCTTTGACTCCAGGAGGCTGCATGTCCAAATGTGGCCTATCGCACCATTCTTGTTGATCGAGTCTAGCCTTAATGTTATCCTTCGTCTTCTCAGTGTCCATAATCGTGCTCCAAAGAGCCTCGCTGATATTCTTTTCGGTATGCATTACATCAATGTTATGCGGAAGCTCGAGATCTTCAAAGTAAGGAATCTTCCATAAGCATGGAATGTGGGTCCACTGGTGTGTCTCCCCGTATCCCACGATGCGGTATGGCCGTACCGGCGCGCGCGTGCACCCGTCCGCCAACGCACGAAACGGAAAACATTTAGCACATAAAATGACACGTCCTAGACCTAAAAACATTTTTCCCTCCATTTATTGAGCGAAGGAAAGTGTGGCCCCAGTTCAAATCCGGTCAGTTTCCAGCGGATTCGGCGGGACACCGCAGGAAGCGGGAGGGATTGCCAGATGGCTACCGTGCGCATATGGCATGTGATAGGTGGTGCGTAGGAGGTATCCTACCGATGCGCGGAGGTCTCGCGCAATTCTAAAATGCGCACCATGTAGCTGCTTCACAAAAAAAGCCCTTCCGGCACCCCGAAAATGGAAAAACCGTCGCCCGTGTGTCGGATTGGAAATCCGCGACCGAGGCCTTGCTTCCCATCCTAAGGCCCACGCACGTGCCAAATATGGCCTCGTTTCGACAAACTATGTTGTGAAACGGGCCGTTTCCTACTCATTTCCCTAAAAGCCATAGAACTCCGGACGTGATAGCCCTATCCGTGAAGGGTTTTTCAAAATAATTGCCGTATCCCAATTCCGTCTTTTGCAGTGGTTAATAGGACACATAAAATGACACCACGCGGATCCGCTCGATTTTTTGGCTCCGTTTACTTTGCCAAGTGTGCAAAACGGGGCCACCGGGACATGCGGTATGGCCGTACCGGGAGCGCGTGTGCACCCGTCCGCCAACGCGGGAAACGGAAAACATTTAGCACATAAAATGACACGTCCTAGACCTAAAAACATTTTTCGCTCCATTTATTGAGCGAAGGAAAGTGTGGCCCCAGTTCAAATCCGGTCGGTTTCCAGCGGATTCGGCGGGACACCGCAGGAAGCGGAGGGATTCCCAGATGGCTACCGCGCGCATATGGCATGTGATAGGTGGTGCGTAGGAGGTATCCTACCGATGCGCGGAGGTCTCGCGCAATTCTAAAATGCCCACCATGTAGCTGCTTCACAAAAAAAAGCCCTTCCGGCACCCCGAAAATGGAAAAACCGTCGCCCGTGTGTCGGATTGGAAATCCGCGACCGAGGCCTTGCTTCCCATCCTAAGGCCCACGCACGTGTCAAATATGGCCTCGTTCCGACAAACTATGTGGTGAAACGGGCCGTTTCCTACTCATTTCCCCTAAAAGCCATAGAACTCGGGACGTGATAGCCCTATCCGTGAAGGGTTTTTCAAAATAATTTCCGTATCCCAATTCCGTCTTTTGCAGTGGTTAATAGGACACATAAAATGACGCCACGCGGCTCCGCTCGATTTTTTGGCTCCGTTTACTTTGCCAAGTGTGCAAAACGGGGCCGCCGGGACATGCGGTATGGCCGTACCGGGAGCGCGCGTGCACCCGTCCGCCAACGCGGGAAACGAAAAACATTTAGCACAAAAAATGACACGTCCTAGACCTAAAAACATTTTCCCTCCATTTATTGAGCGAAGGAAAGTGTGGCCCAGTTCAAATCCGGTCAGTTTCCAGCGGATTCGGCGGGACACCGCAGGAAGCGGGAGGGATTCCCAAATGGCTACCGCGCGCATATGGCATGTGATAGGCGGTGCGTAGGAGGTATCCTACCGATGCGCAGAGGTCTCGCGCAATTCTAAAATGCGCACCATGTAGCTGCTTCACAAAAAAAAGCCCTTCCGGCACCCCGAAAATGGAAAAACCGTCGCCCGTGTGTCGGATTGGAAATCCGCGACCGAGGCCTTGCTTCCCATCCTAAGGCCCACGCACGTGCCAAATATGGCCTCGTTCCGACAAACTATGTGGTGAAACGGTCCGTTTCCTACTCATTTCCCCTAAAAGCCATAGAAGTCCGGACGTGATAGCCCTATCCATGAAGGGTTTTTCAAAATAATTGCCGTATCCCAATTCCGTCTTTTGCAGTTGTTAATAGGACACATAAAATGACGCCACGCGGCTCCGCTCGATTTTTTGGCTCCGTTTACTTTGCCAAGTGTGCAAAACGGGGCCGCCGGGACATGCGGTATGGCCGTACAGGGAGCGCACGTGCACCCGTCCGCCAATGCGGGAAACGGAAAACATTTAGCACATAAAATGACACGTCCTAGACCTAAAAACATTTTTCCCTCCATTTATTGAGCGAAGGAAAGTGTGGCCCCAGTTCAAATCCGGTCGGCTTCCGACGGATTCGGCGGGACACCGCAGAAGCGGGAGGGATTCCCAGATGGCTACCGCGCGCATATGGCATGTGATAGGTGGTGCGTAGGAGGTATCCTACCGATGCGCGGAGGTCTCGCGCAATTCTAAAATGCGCACCATGTAGCTGCTTCACAAAAAAAAGCCCTTCCGGCACCCCGAAAATGGAAAACCGTCGCCCGTGTGTCGGATTGGAAATCCGCGACCGAGGCCTTGCTTCCCATCCTAAGGCCCACGCACGTGCCAAATATGGCCTCGTTCCGACAAACTATGTGGTGAAACGGGTCGTTTCCTACTCATTTCCCCTAAAAGCCATAGAACTCCGGACGTGATAGCCCTATCCGTGAAGGGTTTTTCAAAATAATTACCGTATCCCAATTCCGTCTTTTGCAGTTGTTAATAGGACATATAAAATGACGCCACGCTGCTCCGCTCGATTTTTTGGCTCCGTTTACTTTGCCAAGTGTGCAAAACGGGGCCGCCGGGACATGCGGTATGGCCGTACCGGGAGCGCGCGTGCACCCGTCCGCCAACGCGGGAAACGGAAAACATTTAGCACATAAAATGACACGTCCTAGACCTAAAAACATTTTTCCCTCCATTTATTGAGCGAAGGAAAGTGTGGCCCCAGTTCAAATCCGGTCAGTTTCCAGCGGATTCGGCGGGACACCGCAGGAAGCGGGAGGGATTCCCAGATGGCTACCGCGCGCATATGGCATGTGATAGGTGGTGCGTAGGAGGTATCCTACCGCTGCGCGGAGGTCTCGCGCAATTCTAAAATGCGCACATGTAGCTGCTTCACAAAAAAAGCCCTTCCGGCACCCCGAAAATGGAAAAACCGTCGCCCGTGTGTCGGATTGGAAATCCGCGACCGAGACCTTGCTTCCCATCCTAAGGCCCACGCACGTGCCAAATATGGCCTCGTTCCGACAAACTATGTGGTGAAACGGGCCGTTTCCTACTCATTTCCCCTAAAAGCCATAGAACTCCATACGTGATAGCGCTATCCGTGAAGGGTTTTTCAAAATAATTGCCGTATCCCAATTCCGTCTTTTGCAGTGGTTAATAGGACACATAAAATAACGCCACGCGGCTCCGCTCGATTTTTTGGCTCCGTTTTCTTTGCCAAGTGTGCAAAACGGGGCCGCCGGGACATGCGGTATGGCCGTACCGGGAGCGCGCGTGCACCCGTCCGCCAACGCGGGAAACGAAAAACATTTAGCACATAAAATGACACGTCCTAGACCTAAAAACATTTTTCCCTCCATTTATTGAGCGAAGGAAAGTGTGGCCCCAGCTCAAATCCGGCCGGTTTCCAGCGGATTCGGCGGGACACCGCATGAAGCGGGAGGGATTCCCAGATGGCTACCGCGCGCATATGGCATGTGATAGGTGGTGCGTAGGAGGTATCGTACCGATGCGCGGAGGTCTCGCGCAATTCTAAAATGCGCATCATGTAGCTGCTTCACAAAAAAAGCCCTTCCGGCACCCCGAAAATGGTCTCGTATTTTTTCAAATTTTTTCGAATTAGTTACGCCCGATTTGGACCCGCATGAAATGACGGCGCGCAAAAACTCCCGCTCGCGCCTTGGCGATGTGCGGAGTCCCACTTTAACGGTCGAAGGACATGTGTGAAAGCCTGGTAGAAGTTGAAATATTGCAATACATGGCTTCCCAGTGCAATATATATGGAAACGAATAGGAGGGACATGTGTGAAATTGGGGAAAATGAAAAAACAAAACGGTTTGCCGTGTGCAGCGAAAAGGACACACGGCAAATACTGCATGTATGCCGTGCGCTATAGTTATGCCTCACGGCAAAGATTGCATCTATGCCCGCCAACAGAAACGCGCGCCCAAATCAAACATCCGCGGGAAAACATAGCGCGGAATGAAAAAATGAAAATGCAAAATGTTTGCCGTGTGTGATGGCACGCACACGGCAAACAATTTCCGTTACGACGTTGGGCGTGGATGTGGGCCGAGCGTGCCAGTATGCCGTGCGGCCTGTTTTGCCGTGCGTCTTCCGCATTCTTTGCCGTGCGCTTTGTTTTGCCGTGCGTTTTATGCAGGTTTTACCGTGTGCTCGTTCTTTGCCGTGCGCTTCGGACTAATGTGCCGTGCACTTTTTCTATGCCGTGCGCTGGCTCTGTAGGCTCACGGCATTACATTCTTTGCCGTGTGTTGCCGCACGGCAAAATTTGGGCGCACGGCATAGACAGATTTTCCGGTAGTGAAGGCACTTACGCCCTGGAGAGCGACAGAACCATGTGCAGGCAGGGCCTGCAGGCCAAGGCGCTAGCGCCGGCGTGGTGGGAGAGCTTTCACTTCCGCCTCAAGGGCGTGCTCACGGACGACTCTTTCAAGCACAGGGGGGACAAGTTCATCTTCGGCGCCATCTACGAGTACGCCGCCCCGGCGGGTGCGCCACCGCGCCACCCATCTGCTCCGCAGTACATCGTCGCCTTCTGCGGGACCATGATGCGGCACCCCAAGGCGATACAAGACGTTTACCTTGACGGTAAGATAGTGCTCAACCGCCTAAAGGGAAGCAATCGCTCCCAGCAAGCACATGCCGCGGTCCACGAGCTCCTCGCCACCATCGCCAAGCAGAGAGAGAGCTGCGTCGTCTGGCTCGCCGGCCACTCTCTCGGCGCGTCGCTGGCGTTGGACGTGGGGCGGACTACGATGGATCAGCAGGGGCTCGGCCTCCCGACCTTCCTCTTCAACCCCCCGCATGTGGCATCCACACAGGCCATAAACCTGCTTCAACCGTCGGAGGTGGCCAAGAATGACCTCTACGCCGCGAGCAACCTCGTGAAGGCCGGTCTCGGGGTGATCCTCAGTCCCCACCGGAAGCGTATGGCGAAGCTATTCGAACGGTTGTCGCCATGGGCGCCCAAGCTATACGTGCACGAGAAGGACTTCATCTGCCAGGGTTTCATCGACTACTTCTAACAGAGGGAGCGGATGGAGGAGCGCTTTCGCGGCGCCGCCAAGTCGGCCATGACGCTGTCGTACCGTGACATATTCCACCACCTCGTCGGCCATGACAAGGAGCGCCCTCACCTCCTGCCATCAGCAACGCTGTGGAAGAACTCCAGAATTGACGACGCGAGCTGGCTCACCAAGCGGTCCAACGTGCACGGCCTCCAGCAGTGGTGGAAGTCCGACGCCTAGCTCACCTTGAGCCCCAGGCATTACACATACCCTGTAGCAAAGACTTTCTTTTTTTGATTTTGCTACATCAGCTGTTGCTTCTTGTCAAGTTACACTCGAGAGTGCGATCAGATTTGATCTTGCTTATGACGCTCCACTTGGTACTCCACTTTTTGATGTGGTTGTAGACCTGAAGAGTGCTCACATGTATGCCAGCGAATGCAAGAACATCATCAACTACCTTCTTCATCTGACAGAGCCGCTGTAGATGAGCTCAACCAAGCGTGTTAGCACAAACTATGACATCTTAGGTTGCCAAACCATGGCAAGTTGGTTTGCAAATAGATAACGATTAGCATTGATAGATGGAGTAGAAAGATCAAAGGATCCCAATTTTATGATTGCCTACATGGCAAATAGCAGAAGAACGTAGCTAAGCATTAGCACATCAAGGAACTACCACACATCCTTAAGCATTAGCACATCAATTAACTACCACATCCTTAAGCATTAGCACATCAATGAACTACATCCTTAAGCATTAGCACATGAATGAACTACCACATCCTTAGCATTAGCACATCAATAGACTACCAGAAAAGAAAGAGCGGTCTTACACTCAGAAGAGCCACACACAACACCGAGGTCGGGGAAGCAAGAGACCCTAGCAGAGAAGCAGGCAACACAACCATCCCCATGGAAGAGTAATATGCAACCTCGACAACCGTCCCCGTGGAAGAGTCAGAAGCAACCTGGACAACCTTTCCTGTGGTAGAGTCCGATCCAACCATGGCCGACGATGAAAGAATGGCCTACAATGGATTCTATCAGATCCCCATGTGTACCCAAAATTTCTAGGTCTAGGGTTTGCATAAGCGTACAACCACCGGAGTGACCGGCGCAGATGAAGAAGACGACAACCTAGTCACCGCCGCCACAGCCAACGTCGTCGCAGCCAGCCTCGCCGACCATGCGGGTGAGGATAAGCCGACCATGTCGTTAGATTAGGAAGGGTGGATGAGCTCGAAATGGGAGGGAATGGGGGATTTGGATTTGGCGGTGAGAGAGCCGTCCCTATATACGGTGGCAAAATTTGGAGGGCGGTGACCGAATTGATCCCGTCGATTTTTTGCCGTTCCGTGCGAGATCGCGCCATCTCCCCTCGGTGGCTCTGGCAGAACGCGCCATTGTCGCTTTTTGCGAAGACGAGGGTGGCTCGCTGGAAACGGCCGATTCGGGTGTTCCTCCCAGGCCTGGCCCCGAGATGCTTTAAGAAGTGTTGAGGGGATGACCTCGGGTATGTCAAAGGATTGGGAAACAGCTGGCTTGGGGCTGGCTGCACCGTGTTAGGCCCGACAGAGGAGCAGCTAGCTTGACCGTGGCCGACTACCCCGAGGTCGGTTGAATCCTCGTCTGGGCCGGCTTGGCCATGGCCGGCTGCGCCATAGTGTTGGCCGACTTTAGCATCATCTGGTTGGCTTTAGGTGGGCTTGGCCAGTTGCAGCACTGCCTGGCCGGCTGTGCTCATTGCTGGGCCCGCTTCGTCATTGCCCTGACCGGATCTGGAAGTTGGCGGAGCCTTGCCGAGAAGCCATCAGGACTCATGTATGGGTGCAGAAGTCCACGAGGATATCCCATCCTTCCTGTCGCGGGATACTGCTTCTCTACAACGATCTTCATGACATGAGCATGAGGATGGCCCGGTTCTCCAGGGTGGCGCGGGCTAGGAGCTACTCTACGAGCCATCCCTCCACCGGTCGGGTCGCTGTCGGAAGCGAGAGAAGGACGAGACGTGGGCGGGCGCCCGGGGATCCCAGGGCCTCGGGAGAGGGCGAGGGAGCCAAAGTCGGTAGCGTACCCTCTAGGGATCTCCTTGCAAATGTTTCGGGCACTATATAAGCCCCACTAGCACCCCTCTCCAGGGGGATCAGACTCATTCTCTTTCATACATCACATACGCCACTGGGAGCAGGGAGAGACCTTCGTCTACCTCCAGCCCCCTCCCAAGCCGGATACATCTCTAGGAGTACCATTGTACTATCCACCACTTATACAGATCAGGCAGGAGTAGGGTGTTACCTCCACACGAGGGCCCCGAACCTAGGTACGTCTTCGTGTCGCTGGTGCTCATACCCGCCTCCGGAATCCGCCGTAGTCCATAGGCCTCACTTTCCCTCTACTTAAGCCATATCATGGCATTTGCCGTGACGATACCATGACAGTTGGCACCCCATGGGGCCTTCAGCGCCTGCGGCCGGAGTTTGCTTCCAGACGGGCCTCCTTCTTTCCTCTGGCGAGTGAGTCGCTTCAGGCTTGGTATGGAGGCTTGGCTCACTAGAGTGCGTCGGCGACGACGCCGGCTGCTTCCCCGACAGACCCTTCCCTACAGACAGCTGCATCATCTCCTTCAGCGTGCACTGCATCTACGCCGCGCCACCGTCGCGCCACCGCGCTTCCCTCGTCATGTGTGGAGCAGTACCAGCCCGTTGCATGGCTCTGTCGCATGGTTGCTTTTACAATCCCGTGGCAATCACACTTCTGAGGATGAGAAGATTTTTTTTGTTTGGTATGGGTGCTTGGGACAACAAGTTATAGATCGATAATAATGATGCTAAAGTTCCCTCGGACTCTATTCATGGTGTGACCATAATACTATATATGCAAGATTATATTTTTTGACAAACAGAATATCTTTACTATTAAATTGCAATAGGTGGTGGTTGGTGTCACAAACAGGCCGAAGAGTTTTTTAGGCCCAACATCTTTGTGCAACCGTAGGCCCAATGTCTCCTTAGATCCCATCGTTAGCGTCAGCCGCTGTTTCTGTTTACGGTCGTTCCGTGCTTCCCTCAAACGATCGCTAAAAAAACCCGGTCCAAGTGCATAGGTAATCCGGTTTCCTTCGTCGTCCTCAGCCAAAGGTGATCTCACGTATCCTGGTAGGACTATGCATTGTATATCTGAATTCTTTTAGAACTCTTGGAGGATCGGTCTCTCGACATATGATTGATCAATCACGAGTTTACGAAGCCGTGGTAACATTAGCGAAAAAGACGACGTCTATGCGCACATGACGGCGGATGATTGGCACCAGCAACACCTCACGTTCCGATCTTCTCGTCACAACAATGCGGAGAACGCGCCGACGGCAGCCATGGCCACGAACCAGCCGATGAGGATGGTGTGTGCCCGTATATAAAAAAACGTGAACCGCCAACGTATCCTACTCTCCCATTGCCGCCGCCGAGAGAAACCGGAGAACGAAGAGGATGCGACCGGCTGCGTACGATTTCGACGCCACCACTGTCACCACCACCGATCTGATCTCCTGGCGCCTCTGGATTTAAGATAGGCTGACATGCTCGGCAAGGGCAGCGACGCCATTGGTCATCACACAGATGGAGTCCAGAGATCGTACCCACAAAGCTCGCGAATTGACGTCATGGATCATCGTGTTTGATAATGGTACATCAAACACGAGCAGGAGGCGCACGAGCTCACCGGCGGCGGTGGAGTTGTTGGTGCTCGCCATGCGGGTGCATGCGTCCTCTACCCTTCTGCTCATCTGCGGATGCGAGTTCTTCAAGGCCAAGCCCTGCTGTTCCACGTGGTGCCGGTCAGGGTCCTTGTTGCGTGGCTGACTTGGGGGATGCTCAAGATCTTGGAGGTGGACATGCCGGTCTTGCATGGTCAATTGGTCACGGACTTCAAATTGGAGTAGATCTCGATGCTGCTGCTCTGCCAAGGCTGCTATGTTATGGAGCTAGCGGAGATTGCAGATGCAAATGAGCTGGAGAAGAGGCTTAAGTTGTGTGATTTCATGTTCCAGATCAGCTCTATGGCTTGCGTAATATTTTTGAGCCTGCTCGGTAACTGGATTAGCTGTCAAGCTAGCTCGCCATGATGCCGGAGTGTGCTTTAGTAGTGCTGTGTGCTACCTACTGGCTACTGCTGTTGTTACCCGTGAAGGATTTCTATCTGTTGTTGTGTTGCTAATTGACCTACTGCTCTTTTGCAATTTTTACAGGTTCTTCGTTGCAAGTTTTACCAACACATGATAAGGAGGCGGCAAGATGTATGGGCGATGGAGAGAAGCTGGTGAGCTACCGGCCTATCAGCAAATCCTGAAAACCAGGATTAGATACCCGAATTCTATGGCACTAACAGCAGGTGATTCTGCAAATTGCTATATATGAACCTGTGACACCTAGCTGTACCGTCATTTCCTCGTCATGTTATTTCTTCTTTCCAAATTGCTTATATATAATTCCTATGTTTTTTCTTCTTGTTTTGCATCTTTAATCAAAAGAAAAGTTGATTGATTTTATTTTATTTATGGAAGTGATACGCTGGTAGTTAGGCTTGGTATGGAAAACCATTGGCAGTCGTAGCCAAGAGTTTTGGATGAGAATGGCTCAAGCAGAAAACCCGTTATTCGTGGAATGAATTTTAGCATTTTTCTTGAATAAATTGGAGATAATCTTTTGCTTTTTGTTTGCCCCATTATGTTAGTCATATCTTACCCAATTCATTACAGATGGACTTCAGGGAGGAGGTCGTCCAGAGATAACTCGGTCAGGGCAGGCTAGGCCGCGACTCCGCGATGGAGCTTGTACATGGAGAGGATGACTATAGGCGAGGGCTAAAAAAAAGTAGAGATGGGTCTCGTTGCTGCAAAATTCTTTCTTCAAATAAAGCTGCTGTGCACCGCAACAATCAGCCTGACTTTTATCTTCAGATAATATGCTACTGCTATCAGTTTGGTCAGACAGGAAAAAACAAAATAGTGACATATTGTGGAGATAAGATTAATCTTATCTCCAAAGCTGCGTCGCTCGGCAAAGCCTTTGCCGTGTGATTTTCGCGCGACGCACGGCAAAGATGGCTTTGCCGGGCGGGTCGTTGCCGAGCAATCTTTGCCGTGCACGGCCCTTTTGCCGTGCGATTCTGGTGCACGGCAAAGTCCAGTTCTCCCGTAGTGATTAGGCTTGTGGATTTTGGTGGACATATCAACCCTGCTGCTAATTTACCTACGGTATTATTATTATTATTATTATTATTATTATTATTATTATTATTGGATTGAAAGAAACTGCTCCCTCTACAGATAAGTGTATTTTCAGATTTGGTATTGTGTCAAATAATTTAAGATTTCACCAAATTTATAGAAAATAGAGCATAAACATATATGGCACCACATTTTGAAATGGATACGTGATACTAAATTAGTTTAATAAATGTCACTATGTTTTGCAATAAAAACGTTTATTTATTTTGAGAAATTAGGATTGAAAATAGAAATACACTTATTGTATTTATAACGGGTGGACTGTGGAGCAATTGTACTCTTTCATTATTTTTAATTGTGCGTGTTTGTTCGTTCATTGTTGAGAGTTCCCACAAATCACGGCCCTTGTTAAGACTTTAGAAGAACAAATGCTAAGCAACTGGATGTAAATTTTGGGATAAGCTACATCAGTTTGCAATTTCACTTGAAGTTCGCAACCCAGTATTAAACTACAGCAATAAAGCTTGAGGAAAGAAAGGTTTTTCGTAGCAACGCACGGGCATTTTGCTAGTATTAATATTGCGGGGATACCAATTACGTCCAACTTCTACACAAAACAAATGTTAAAAGACATTACAGATGCACACATCTAAAATACAACAGCCGTAGTCATAAGATTATATACGAGATTGGATATCGTAGGGTTTATAGAACACCCGCAGAGATGAGATGTAGATAGGGTTTACTAGGAAGACTTGGGCGTGGAGTACTACGAGTAACTGACTTTGTCTGGCTTATGAATTATGACAGTGTCTCTTGGTTCACATATCCCCTAGTGAGCGACGAGTCAAGAAACCAATTAGGTAGGAGCAATTAACACGGTCTGGCTTAGTCAAAGAGCTCGTGTGTTCATCTCACAAATGATACGAGCTCATGCTGTGTTGTTTAGTAATTAACTGACTCGGTCTGGCATTATGAGAGGCTGAGAATATATCTGGGTTCTGAATCTGTGCATCTGTGGCTGTACCTATCCCCTAGTGGCCCAGTGGGCGTGTGTTTGAGAAACCAATAATGTATTTCAACTCGCAGGAAGCATCCGCTATTATATCGCTCGACTTACATGTATATATAGGCTCCTCGACTCCTCGTTGCAGTAGTACGTCTTCACAGCAAAGCACAAAGCTGGTGCTCCAGGACAACACTGAGCTCAGCAGTCAGAACTGCCTCTTAATTCTTGCTGCTTCTTCTAGTTACCTCGATGGCTTCGACTACCGAGTACCGACCTCACCGACCGCTTCGACGAGTCTGGGCCAACTCATATGATGCCCACCGGTGGTTCTTCTGCGATGAAGATTGACTGGTATGCTTCGTCTCCTACCGTCCTCCTCGATCATATGGTGTGGTCCAACAACATTCAGGTAGTTCTAAGCTAACAATGGATGATTCATGGTACAGGGAGAGCGAAGAGCACCGCCGGTGCATCGCCGCCTGCATCGTCAAAGGCACTTACGTCCTGGAGAGCGACAGAACCATGTGCAGGCAGGGCCTGCAGGCCAAGGCGCTAGCGCCGGCGTGGTGGGAGAGCTTTCACTTCCGCCTCAAGGACGTGCTCACGGACGACTCTTTCAAGCACAGGGGGGACAAGTTCATCTTCGGCGCCATCTACGAGTACGCCGCCCCGGCTGGTGCGCTGCCGCGCCACCCATCTGCTCCGCAGTACGTCGTCGCCTTCCGCGGTACCATGATGCGGCACCCCAAGGCGATACAAGACGTTTACCTTGACGGCAAAATAGTGCTCAACCGCCTAAAGGGAAGCAATCGCTCCCAGCGAGCACACGCCGAGCTCCACGCGCTCCTCGCCGGCATTGCCAAACGGAAAGAGAGCTGCGTCGTCTGGCTCGCCGGCCACTCTCTCGGCGCATCGCTGGCGCTGGACGTGGGGCGGACTACGATGGAGCAACAGGGGCTCGGCCTCCCGACCTTCCTCTTCAACCCCCCGCATGTGGCATCGACACAGGCCATAAACCTGCTTCAACCGTCGGAGGTGGCCAAGAATGACCTGTACGCCGCGAGCAACCTCCTCAAGGCCGGTCTTGTGGTGATCCTCAGTCCCCATCGGAAGCGCATGGAGAAGCTGTTCGAACGGCTGTCGCCATGGGCGCCCAAGCTGTACGTGCACGAGAAGGACTTCATCTGCCAGGGTTTCATCGACTACTTCCAGCAGAGGGAGCGGATGGAGGAACGCTTTCGCGGCGCCGCCAAGTCGGCCATGACGCTGTCGTACCGTGACATGTTCCACCACCTCGTCGGCCATGACAAGGAGCGCCCTCACCTCCTGCCATCAGCAACGCTGTGGAAGAACTCCAGATTTGACGACGCGAGCTGGCTCACCAAGCGGTCCAACGCGCACGGCCTCCAGCAGTGGTGGAAATCGGACGCCCAGCTCACCTTGAGCCCCAGACATTACACATACCCTGTAGCATAGACTTTCTTTTTTGATTTTGCTACATCAGTTGTTGGCCTATATAATTCACTTCAGGGTGGCCCTCCCAAATGAGACGACATCATTGTTATTTCTTTATTGAAGAGAGAGGAATGTCGTCTTACTGTCTATATATTGATTACGAAATATGTTTGATGATTGCGAGAAATAGAAAATACCAGATGAATTCATAAGGACCAACATCATCTGTGTTTAATCACATCAATATCAAAAGCGAAGGCACTCTCATTAATCATAAATATTTTTTGAAAAGGTTATACAGAATATGTGTAATATATGGAGAAACTTTCTAAGGCTTATAAAATCCTCAGATTCTAAAATCACCGAGCAAGTTCATATGAATTGAGATATTGCAATCATCTCGTTGTGGACTGAAGAACAAATATTATTGATGGGTTCTCCTAACAACTACCTAATTTTTTTCGTATTGAAAGTTCTGTAGTTGTATCTCTATCAGCATTTTTTTCTCTTGCACAAACACATGATAATAGCTGACCATCCACCTCCACGCATATCTTCGGATATGCATATTCGGGTCATTAGGCCCACGTCAATTTGACCGCTGCTTTGTTTAGGAAAATTGACTTAGTGCAAGTCATCGGCGACTAGTCATTGTACCAACATCAGTCACAAGTTAGGAAAACCCACACATGACTTGGACTTTCAGTACCGATGCGTGTGACTCCCAACCTCATATGATGCACCGATGCCTCCAACATTTGGAGTCCAATGACGGGAACCATCCAGCAGTCGACGAAAATGCCTCTGAGCTCTGTCAAGCCGCCCTGAAGTCATATAGCCTGGCTTGGTTAGTTCAATTGAAAAAACTACTATGCCAAGCTAGCTAGCATCCAGGCGGGCAACACAACTTGTCAATGAACTGCGAGCTAGCTCAGATCTTTCTTGATGTTTTGGATCTGCCGGTAAAACTTATGGTACACGTATATGCACTTTTGTGCAGTCTATATACAAAAGATCTTATCCTTCCATCATCCCGCAGTATATATAAGATGTCCTGCCAAACAAGCTTATAACTGCGAGACGGAGGTACTATTTGTGTAGTTCTATTCGTTTTGGAACATTGAGATCATTATGAAGGGTGTGACAATTTTTCAGTTGACTAAGAACTAACTTCGTGTTAATCAGATGATATCATTAAATCTCAGTTGCAACTCTAGCACAAATCACGAAACAAATTTAATGGTTTGAAGCATTTTTCATAGTTGCATCCCCACTTGTAACTGCAAAAATCTCACTTGCAACTGAAAAAAATCTAGTTCCAACCCAACTTACAACTCATATGCATTAATCACGGTGCAAATCAACTAGTGCAGAATTTGACTGAGCAGGAACTTCCCTATCATAAATTTTTATTAACTTATTATACCAAACTGAATTTAGGATGCCGGCATAATCCTCCAACTCTGGCCCGGTCCAAGCATGTTCACTACCTGAAGTCCTTTTTTTTTGAGCTACACTACCTGAGTCCTAAATGGCATTGGCTATTTCACGGATGCCCACATCGCATGGGCCATAGAACAGATGAAACTCCCCATCGTCTGGGCCATTAAACAGATGAAAATCCCGGTCTGGCCCATGGAACGATGTGTTCGGCAGGGTGCTATGGCCTACACGGTCATATCTGCCGCACAGTGCGACCGCCACCGCGCATCCTTGTTTCGTTTTGAGCCAGGCCCATTTAGTGCAATTTGCTTTCTGTATAAATCTTGAAAAATGTTCAGGTTAAAAGTATGCGCATAAAAGAAAAATTTCTGATTTTTTTTAAATGCTCAAATTTAGAAAAAACAATTTTTTAAACGTTCAAAATAAAAAAAATGTTTAGATTTATGGTTGTTTCTCTCCTTTTTTTCATGTGGCCCAACAACACCCTCGTGGGTAGCAAGGTGTGCGGTGCCCACCCCGCAACACTTTAAGTGGCGCATCCCCCCTTTCCCCAACCCCTACGTGGATGCCCTATTTATCACTCACTGCGAGCACCAACATGACTCGCATGCATACTTTTCATTACTAGGCCGATAATTTTTCATCGATTATGGTTGTTTCTTAGCAAACACTTCCAATCAGATAAAATATTCAAGGGAAACCGATATTTGATGGAAACAAGTGAAAACTTGAATGTCAACCGTTGGATGAGAAATATACAGCTCAGATGAAACACTACCCAAATAATGTATCCTTACAAAATCATGCATGTATCGCTCGCTCCATGTTTGCTCAAAACACCTCCTCTGTCCTCTCCATCCCAACGTCCCAACATTGCCTCTGTTGGGAAACCATGCCCCCATCCGGCTGGTGAGGCCCCATCCTTTATTAGGGTGCAAGAAATAGTAGGAAACTGCCTTTAGTCCCGATTGTGCAACCGGGCTAAAGCCCCCCCCCAGTCCCCGTTGTGTTGCGAACCGGGATTAAAGGGCATTCAAGTGGTTGTGCTTGGATGCTCGGGGTGGAGGGGCTTTAGTCTCGGCTGGTGTTACCAACCGTATTGAAGTCCTCCACGCATCACGTGCGGTGGACATGCCCGTTTCTTTGCCGCGACACCGAAAGGGCGGTTCTCGCCGCGACAGAGGTTTAGGGTTTTATGTTTTTCATTCAAATTGACGGTATCACATAAAGCAATCAAGGAAACATTACACAACACCGTAATGAATATAGATATTGTCATGGATATAGTAATTCATATACAATATAAGTGTCCACATAATCGACGGTATTACTTAGGATCCCTATGTTCTAAATACATAATGCCGATCGTATTCTCCTTTTGCATCTATGGCCTCCATAAGTAAGAATCCCGCCAATTTGTCTTGAATTGCTCGTCCGCGATCCTTTGTTTGCAGATTGCCCCCTAGACGTCCGATCTAATGTAAAAAAGGGGATCAATATATATGAATGAAACTCAACACAATTGATTGGAAGTAAAATAAGATTATGAATATTATTTCAGTATGAAGATTTTGTAGAATTCTCCCCCCCCCCCCACTCCGACGAAAGGTCATCTAGCGGATGTACTCGCAAACGTAGTATCCACATAAATAATTCCCTTCTTCCTGCGTCAAACACTTTACGAGAATAGAGTTCAATCAAAATAACAATCAAGAATGATAATGGTATTGAAACAAAAATCAAAGAGATGCGCTAATTACATCGTAATCTCGAAATTTAAGCTCTTGTTTCCATTCACCCCTAGCAAGCTTGATGAACTGTTTTCAAACCCTGCCCGGTAAAGAAAAAATGAGTACATGAGTTATTAATTACCTGATATCAGGAAATGAACGGAAGATGTCGATATAGGGTAATAATGGTTGAAATTCTGGAGGAAAGGGTTGGGAAATCTCTCGTGGTGGAGCTTCTCGAAGATGTTGTTGGTGCGCATGCCCTACGCCATCTTCGAGGAGCTCGCCTCCGGAAAATTTTCCCTTAAACACGTGAACGCCTCCCTCTCCTACAAACTCCTTCTAGAGTAGGCCACAACATATTTGTTCAAAATGACATACTATTCACAAGCTAACAGTATTCTGCAAAATGACAAAGCAGTGAAGTTAGTGCCAAGCATCTTTCACTGTCACTTTGATCAAATCAATGTAAATTATGTTCAAATCAATGTCCCAAGCATGCCTCATCTAGTGTTAATATCTTACATACGGTTACATTAATTGCACCAAATGAAATGGGAAATTGATTGCCATATTGAGATACACATGTGTGCCATGAACCTTCTTCGCGTAGGTCCATTGCTTACGATCGCGTCAGCCGTATCCATGGAGCATCTTTACCATTTAACTTAATATTTGGGTCAGTGTTCACTGTGAAGGGCGGAATTTCATCAAACTTATTATAATCTTCTGACATGCATGTCTGTCTTGTCCATCACTCCCACGATGTTTCTTTTTCCTGAAAGAACTATGTGGCGCTTTGGCTCATCGTATGATGTATTTGTTTGCTTATTTGTTTGCTTATTTTTTTGTTTGGTAGACTCGTCCTTCACATAGAAAACATGAGCCACATCTTTAGCTAGGACGAATGGGTTCGTCTCTGTACCCAAGATTGTTGAGATCCACTATTTTCATTTCGGTACAACTTGTCTACCTGAACCCTGCCTCCTGTCAGCTTGACCCATTTGCACTGAAACAAATGGACCTTGAAAGAAGGTCCATAGTCAAGTTCTCATATCTCCTCTATGTAACCATCATATGTGTCATTTTTTCCCTCAAAGTTAGTGCATCAATGCGGACACCACCGTTTTGGTTGGTGCTCTTTTTGTCTTGGACGATCGTGTAAAATGTATTCTCATTTATCTCGTACCCTTGGAAAGTCAATACAATCGAAGATGGTGTCCTGGTCAACAAATACAGCTGATCTCCAACAGTGGTGTCATTAATGAGATATATTCGCAAACAACCACCGAAAGTCTCCATGTGTTCACGTGTAATCCAATCGTCAAATTGCCCCGGGTATTGGGAGCGTACAATATTCTTGTATACATTGATATACGGAGCCACCAAGGTGGAACTTTGTAGAAGTGTGTAGTGTGCTTGAGTGAAAGAATAATTGTATGTACTTATTATTTCTTTCTTTCCTAGTGTGCCTTTTCCACTCAGTCTTCCTTACTGTTGCGATTCAGCAACACCAATCGGCTTAAGGTCAGGAATAAAATCGACACAGAACTCAATGACCTCATCTATTCCATAGCGCTTGGAGATGCTTTCTTCTGGCCTAGCATGGTTATGAACATATTTCTTTCAGACTCACATGAACCTATCAAAGGGGAACATATTATATAGAAATACATGACCGAGAATGGCAATCTCTTCGACTAGGTGAACCAGGAGATGCGTCATAATATTGAAGAAGGATGGTGAGAACACCAGCTCAAAACTAGCAAGACATTGGACCACATCATTCTGAAACCTTGGTAGAATTTTTAGATCAATTACCTTCTGAGAAATTGCATTGAGGAATGCACATAGCTTCACAATGGGCACTCTAACATTTTCCGGTAGAAGGCTCCTCAACCTCAATGCAACCGGAAGCAATTGTGTCATAATCACGTGGCGGTCATGAGACTTTAGGTTCTGGAATTTTTTTCTCTACCGTATTTATTATTCCCTTTATATTCTACGAGAAGCCAGACGGGACCTTGATACTGCTAAGGAATTTAAAAAAGATTTCCTTCTCAGCTTTTGTAAGAGCATAGCTGGAGTAATGATGTCCTTTATCCGCCTCGTTCTCTGGATGTATGTTGTCTCATTTTTTCTTACGTTGCTGGTCATGCCGTGCTTCCGGTGTATCTTTTATCTTCCCATACACGCCCATGAAGCCTAAAAGATTCACGTAAAGATTCTTCGTCACGTGCATCACGTCGGTTGATAAGCAGATCTCTAGGACTTCCCAATAGGGTAGCTCCCAAAATATAGATTTCTTCTTCCACATGGCGCGTGTCTGGCAGCGTCATTCGGAACAGATTGTTTACCAGGACCCTTTTCAAATATTACTTATAAATCCTTCACCATACCAAATACATCTTTACCAATACGGTGGATAGGCTTCTTCCAGTGATCTGCCTCTCCTTTGAAATGCTTGCCTTTCTTTCTTACGGGATGCCTGCTATGAAGGAATCGATGATACCCCACGTACACAACCTTATTACATTTATTCAAATATATAATTTCAGTCTCATCTAAACAGTACATGCATGCATTGTATCCCTTGTTTGTCTGTCCTGAAAGGTTACTAAGAGCAGACCAAGCATTGATGGTTACAAACAACAACACTCGTAGGTTAAAAATCCTCATGTTTGTGCCCATCCCACACACGTACACCTTATTTGGCCCACAATTGTAGAAGTGCTTAAACTATAATAGCTTTAGGTATAAATCAATGTCGTTGTCGGGTTGCTTCGGGCCTTGGATGAGCACTCGGAATCATAATGAGATTCCGCTTCATGCACAACCAAACAGGAAGGTTATAGATACATAGAGTCACATGCTAGGTGCTATGATTGCAGATCTACTCTCCAAAAGGATTCATGCCATCCGTATTTAGATCAAAACTTAAGTTCCTTTCGTCATCTGCAAATTCCGAGAACTCTCTCTCCATTTTTCTCCACTGCGACCCATCAGTGGGGTGTCTCAACATCGCGATTTTTTTACGATCTTCTTTGTGCCATCGCAACAACTTAGCATGCTTTTTGTTTCTGAACAAACGTTTCAACCGTGTTATTATAGGAGCATACCACATCACCTTGGCAGGAACCCTCTTCCTGGGGCGCTCGTCCTCAACATCAGCAGGGTCACCTCATTTGATCTTATATCGCAATGCAGTGCATACTGGACATGCATCCAAATTCGCGTACTGCCTTAGAGGGTGCAGTTATTAATGCATACATATATCTTCTGCATGTCTAATCCTAGAGGACAGCCAACCTTCTTGCTTCGTACATAAAGGCGGACAATTCATTGCTCATTGGAATCCGATTCTTTATTATTTTTAGCAACATTTTAAATCCATTGTTAATCACACCGTTATCCGCCTTCCATTGCAACAATTTCAGTTTGCTATCTAGCTTTTTTTTACCATCTTCGAAAGTTAGGTATAATAATTTATTGTGATCATCTAACATCTGCTCGAGCAGGCATTAATGCTCACATTAGTACCCATGCACGTCCTCACCGCTCACATTAGTACCGGTTTGTAATGCATGCTCACATTAGTACAGCTTCGTTATGCGATCGAAACTAATGCTCACATTAGTACCGGTTTGTAATGCTATTAGTGAAGGTTTCTATTCCCAGCATTTGGTCCACATCACTTTCAAAAAAAGCGTTTGGTCCACATCTATCTACCGCCTCTCCCCTATTAATACTCATGCATGGATAGTATGGAGAGACAACCCAATTAATAATACACATCAGATTCCAGTATTTCTCCGTGTCGCCTTAATTTTCCTATACGTGGTTGGCTTGTGTGTATGATTACTTCGAGTGTGCTCTTGCTTCACGTCCTTTGGACCGGACTCGCCGGCAAAGGTTGCAGAGCACGCTATCAGCATGTCCCAACAATTGATCTGTACCGAGCCTACGTCAAGAAGACTCTCGTCTTTTATAGTGAAGGTATGATCCAGACCTGATCGTAAATTTTTTGTATCATCTATTTTTGTTTCCGTTTTGTGATCTATTTTTGTTTCTATTATGATAACTATTGTTTGGATTCCTCTCACGAGAACTAAGTTTACTTGTTGTCGCCGATCAATATAGACGTTTTTGGATTCATGGGAACTTTGTTGACTACACTATAGCGAGTCGCTACACCAACGTGATCTAGATGCTCACGGTACCGCGGTAGTGCGCACCTGATGTGCCAAATTACACTTGCATAAACTAGTGCTATACCAGTTGTTGCTCCTAGTCAAATTACACTTTTATTACTTCTTTAGTCTCTAAATACTTAACGTTTTTGCAGTTTGATTTAATTATGCTCCATACAGTGGCAACATCATGATCCGAAAACAAATTTCAGATTCATCTGCAGATTTGTTGCATCGTGCACTCTATGCGCATGTACTGAGGAAAATACCTAGTTGCACCCGGGTGCTAGTGCACCCGGTTTTTCAAAGTTGGAAAGAAGATCTATTTAAAAGTTTCAAAAAAACTAAAATAAATATTTGCATGTACATATTATGTTGATACTTGTGTAAGGTTTGCATGAAAAAATACGACTGTATATGGTCTACATGAAATTGACAAAATATCCAAATAACACTATAATGGTTGGTTCCGTATTGTTCATAGAAATAGGAAATTCCATTTTTACATTTTCGTGTAGATCACATATGGTTGTTTTTTTGTTCCAAAATCTGCACGAATAAGTATCAACATAATATATACATATGTTCATTTTTTCAAATTTTTATAAAAATTTGAAATAGTATTTTTGGAAATTTTATTATAGGATGCATGTGCATCCCGGTTTAGATCTTCCCGTCCATGTATCGATCCTTAATTTAGGGCATCTCCAGCGGACCGACGTATTTTGGACGGTTAAAATGTCCGAGCGTCCGTTTGCGTCGGCCTGCGAACGCGAAAAGGTCATGCGTCTATTTGCGTCGGGGGTGACTCTAGTGGGCCGACGCATTTCCAGCAGCGTGCCGCTTTAGGTTCGGAAAATTCGGAAAAGAGGTTGTAGCCCGAAATTAGCTCAAATTTGCACGAAATTATAGCCTCAAATTAGATTATATTGAGGTGTGAAATAAGTTCATCACACTTTGCACATGGTACGACGCAAAGTGGAGTCCAAAAGGGGCACAACAAAGCATGAACAACATATAAAGTCCAAAAGGGGGCCATTGTGCTAGACATTGGCGCCGCTGATCAGGCGTCTCGCGCACGAATTTCGGCGCGCCTCTTCATGAACCAGGCCCTGGTGTCGTCGTCGATGCTGCTCAAGTCTGCCAGGCGATCGCAAGGTCGCTGACCAACCTCGTCACTGCTGACAACACCCTCCCCATGGACGCGGCTCTCGCCTGGTCCAGGCAGGAGTGGGAGAGGGAGGAGGCAGAGTAGCAGCGCCGGCTTCTGGAGGGGGCGGCCGTGCGGCGCCGCGCCGTACCCGCGCCGCTCATCAAGCTGGAGGACAACTGCGAGGACAAGTGGTATCGGCCGCCGCCGTCGCCGCCACGCCTCGGCGACCCTGGCCAGGGTTCTAGCCGTTATGGAGCCCCCGGCCAGAGCAGCACGGCCGCAGGCGCCGCCGAGGACGATGGCGACGATGCGGCAGCGACTACACGGCATTCTTCCGCCATTTCGGCATGTAGAACGCCGTGTTTTTTTATGTTTAGTTAATATTCCCTCCAGCCGAATTCAAATATATTACGAATTCCGCCTATATATGTACAAACTTGCCTATATATGTTAAATATCTCTATTTTTAGGCTATGTTTAAATAATTTTCGTCATGTTCCATTTAAATTCGCTATATCGTCAAAAAAAATTTTGGCTCGCCGCTGAAAAACTGGGCCGGGTAACAAGTGGTGGACATGCTCTAAAGCAGAGCTTGACGTTTGTGTGACACAAAATTCTGGGTGCTCAAAAAGCCGCTTTATCCCCCACGAGGCCACGATCCCTCTCGCAATCGCATCGCGGTCACAGTGGCGGCCACTGCCTCTTCAGACATTTGCCAGTAGAATGGCTACAAATATCTCTCCCAAATCGAGAAACCATACTATTTCCCTCCTCGGGTTCCAGCGTACCAGCCAAACGGGGTCTCGACTCTCGACGCCTTCTCAGCTGAGCTCGCTTCCTGCCGCTTTGACTTCCGAGTTCCGAGCGAGCCCTTGGTAAGCGCCGGACAATCCTAATCTTTTCTTATGACAAGCAAGTCGATTAGCTCGTTGGGCGATCCAATGATGGCGCGTTCCTCTTTGCAGCTGCAGGTGAGCCGCGCCGCCATTTCGTCCTGCTGAGCATTTCGTCAAACAGCTGGTAGGCGGCCACCCCGGCAGAGCCCAGCTCATTTCCATCACTCAAGTGCTTCCGCCTGTTCTCCTGGTTTCTAAATGCGATCTCTGCCCCTAAATTCCTTCTGCTGATGAACAATGGTCGTCTAGATCGAGAACCCAGCATTCGTGTTAGCTTCTACTAGAGGTCAAGAAACCACTTGTGCTTTCTTGCTTGGTTGGGATGGGGATGGCCTCTGCTCAAGTTTCTGCCATCCTTCTCTATGTCTGCATTATTTCCGGTGGAGCCATAGCCGATAGCCAGGATAGCACCAATGGCGGCATCTCGAGGCCAACTGAGGTGCGCATCGGTGCGCTCTTCACATTTGATTCGGTTATCGGGAGGGCAGTGAAGCCGGCTATCGAGCTCGCTGTTGCGGATGTCAATGCTAACCCAGGCGTACTCTCCGGAACAAAACTGACTGTTCTTATGCAGGACACTAATTGCAGTGGCTTTGTTGGAACCATTGAAGGTTTGTACTTCCTTCTTTTCCATCAACTTTTCTTTTCAAGAAGCTGTCTTGAGTCTATATATGTTAATTAGCTTAGCCCTTTGTTTAGCATCCAAGTATGACATATGTTTCTCTCCTTATTAACTACTAGACATAAGATAACATTTGGTTAATTAATTGGAGTCGTCTGGTATTTCATCGAAGGTATGGAATTAATAATTTTCCATTTTAATCAGCTTGCCCAAAAAGCATCCTTTCCTGAATTAGATGTTATTCACCTCTAACTGATTACCTGAACTGAGAGCTACAACACAGAGAAAACTTTGGTTTGGCTTGCACGTGTTTATGCTTTTTTGAACTAATTCTTCGTAGCCAAACAGTACTTGCCTGTTAGCTCCAGTGCCATACACAGTAATCACATTCAGGTACAGATAATTTTTGGCTTCGAAGTTCAAAAGCCATCATAAATTAGTTCTACTTCCATGATATCATCACAAGTGCGCAAATTTGAGTCATACTGAATATTTGTTCTTATGCAAATCATACATAATGGTTGTTGAAGTGGACTGCCTTTTCTCATTATAATTTTCCTCAAATTGCTTATGCTTTTTAAATTATAAGCGAACCTAAGATGTATTTACCCCTCATCGAAATCTTTCAAGAGTTTGACAACATTCTACATGTGCAGCATTGCAGCTTCTCGCCAAGGATGTCATTGCTGTACTAGGTCCACAATCGTCAGCAATAGCTCATGTCGTTTCCCATGCTGTTAATGAACTCCATGTGCCACTTATTTCTTTTGCAGCCTCTGATCCTACCCTTTCTTCCCTTGAATACCCTTACTTTGTGAGGACCACACTAAGTGATTACTACCAAATGGCTGCTGTGGCTACTATCATCAGTCATTACCGATGGAGAGAAGTCATCGCAATCTATGTTGACGATGACTATGGTAGAGGTGGCATCACAGCATTAGGTGATGCCCTTGCAAAAAGGATGTCCAAGATAACGTACAAAGCAAAGTTGCCACCTGGTGCTGGAAGGACTGCAATCCAGGATATCTTGATGCAAGTGAATGAAATGGAGTCGCGTGTCTATATTGTCCATGTAAACCCTGACTCCGGCCTGAATGTTTTCTCCGCTGCCAAATCTTTGGGGATGATGAGTAGCGGCTATGTGTGGATTGCAACAGACTGGCTTTCTGCAGCTATAGATTCATCTGTGCATGCCAATTCTGATGCGACGGAACATACTCAGGGGGTTATTATGCTTCGGCAACATGTTGCTGACTCTGGCATTCAGCATTCCTTGCTTAGCAAACTGAACGGTCTGACTAGAAAAGCAAACAGTACGAGCTTGAGTTCTTACAGTGCGCATGCTTATGACTCTGTATGGTTAGCTGCTCATGCTGTTGAGCGGTTCCTGACTGCAGGGAATGAGGTATCTTTTTCTGTGAACCAAAATTTGCAGGCTGTAAAGGGAAGTAACCTACAGTTAGATTCTCTGAGAATTTTTAACAACGGAGATAAATTACTGGAGAAAGTGTGGCAGGCAAATTTCACAGGGGTTTCTGGCCAAGTACAATTTACTTTGGACAGGAATTTGATCCATCCGGCTTATGATATCCTGAATGTAGCTGGTACAGGTTTAAGAACCATTGGCTATTGGTCAAACTTTTCTGGTCTGTCGGTCGCTGCTCCAGAAAACTTGCATTCAGCACCACGGGACTCCTCAACCAACAATACACAGCTTCATGGTGTCATCTGGCCTGGTCAGACTGCTGAGAAACCCCGTGGTTGGGTGTTTCCGTATCATGGGAAGCCTCTAAGGATTGGAGTACCTCTTCGTACAAGCTACAATGAGTTTGTGATGCAAGACAATGGACCTGATGGAGTAAAGGGATTTTCAGTTGATGTTTTCAAATCTGCAATAAGCTTGTTGCCTTACCCTGTGGCATACAGTTTTGTTTTGTTTGGAAATGGTTTGAAGAATCCGAGCTACAGTGACCTTGTTCAAAAGGTTTCTGAAAATGTGAGTAACATTATCATACCATCGAGTTCTGAAACTATCTAGCATCTTTACTACACCATATTTTATTGATTCAGTTTTCATTGGTTGTGCCACTCAGTACTTTGATGCTGCAATAGGGGACATTGCTATTGTGACAAATAGAACAAGACTTGTTGATTTTACCCAGCCGTATACAGAATCAGGTCTCATTATTGTAGCTCCAGCAAGGGAGGTTGAATCAAATGCTTGGGCTTTTCTGAAACCATTCACCTTTCAAATGTGGTGTGTTCTAGTTATGCTCTTCCTCTTTGTGGGTGCAGTTGTTTGGATACTTGAACACCGCACTAATACCGAGTTCCGTGGAACCCCAAGGCAACAAATTATGACAGTATGCTGGTTCGTACCTGTATTATATGTGTTTCATTTCTCTCCTTGTAAATTATAAGTTCTTGTTTTTTATTTGATTTTATGGTGTTTCTTCACCTTTTCAGGTTTAGTTTTTCCACCATGTTTTTCGCACACAGTAAGTTTTTTATATCAAACTTATCAATATTAATAGGTATCCTAGTTCACTCTCATATCCTCCCTTTTTCACTGCTTTACACAGGAGAAAACACATCCAGTGCACTTGGTAGATTTGTGCTCCTTGTGTGGCTCTTTGTTGTGCTCATTGTTAACTCAAGCTACACGGCAAGCTTGACATCGCTTCTCACAGTTCAGGAGCTAACAGCAGGGATAAAAGGTCTTGATAGCTTGATCTCTAGTTCAAGTCCAATTGGTTACCAAGTTGGATCTTTTGCCAGAAACTATCTTGTGGAGGAGCTCAATATTGCCGATTCTCGTTTGGTGCCACTGAACAGCCCAAGTGATTATGCTAGAGCGCTAGAGCTAGGGTCAGGAAATGGTGGTGTTTCTGCAATAATCGATGAGTTACCATACGTTGAGATCTTTTTGTCAAAGTACTGCAAATTCAAGACGGTTGGTCAGGTTTTCACAAAAGGCGGATGGGGATTTGTAAGTTAATTATTTATGATCAAATAACACATATTTTTGGTCCTTTATCTTACTGTTGTACCATAATCTGATGCAGGCCTTCCCAAGAGATTCCCCTCTCGCTGAAGACTTGTCAACAGCAATCCTTACACTGTCAGAGAATGGCAACCTCCAAAGGATCCACGATGAATGGTTAAGTGTGAGAGGATGTGACACAGATGATAGTAACATTAGCTCTAACTCCTTAAGCCTCTCAAGCTTCTGGGGTCTCTTCGTCGTCTGTGGCCTTGCATGTGCCATTGCTCTCTTAATTTTCTTTTGGCGAATATTTTGTCAGTACAGCAGGTATAATAACCAGATTGAGCTGGAGCCGGAGATTGTAAACCGACCAGCAAGGTTAACTAGCATCAAGTCATTGATTTCTTTTGTCGATAAGAGGGAGGAAGAAGTGAAGAATGCTCTCAAGAAAAAGCCTAATGGCTCTCAGCAGACAAAGATTGGTAGCACAGAAGAACAATCTACATTACCACTATAAGTCTTAGGTCGCTGCATGACTAACATAGTCAGCACAATGCGCTGTCCTACAATTGAAGTGGCAGTTTTCAGTTCGTGATGAACTGATGACACGGTTTTCTTGTGCGCGGTTTGTTCAGAATGAAACCTGGCAGCAGCCGAGGCAGCTTCAGAGTATTTCTCTGAAACATGTTACCTAGTTAATAAGTCATATCGTGCCCAGCAAGAACACTCCTGAATCTCCTTCGGGGCACCATTTCTGGGAGAAGTACCATTCAGTTGCAGCTATAACTTCTATCAAGTTGTGCTTTTGTCGTTTTGAAGTTACCTCTTCAAACTTCTTGTTATAGCTATGATCTGAAGCATCCTCCAAATAAGTTGAGAAGTTCGAATCCTTGTTTGGTGTGGTATGTGTCTGGTACTCTAGTATGCATTTTCTTTCACTACTGCTCTTTGCTGAAGAAGTAGCATATCCATCTCTTTCACCTGATAGGCAATTGCAACCCACTTCAGCAGACTCACATCACGGCGCATAATTAACATTCTGTTCTTTAATTGCAGCATTCGCATAAAATGTTTTCTCTTTGGTTACTTCTGAGGGTGAACAGTGCCCTATCCTTCTCTTGACACTCGAGGCAACTGAGAAAAAAATTGGCTTTGACTTTTATTAAGATTGGAAGGTAGCATGGCCACATCTCGCAGCATTGTTTAGCTCGATTGATGGTCCCAGTTAACTTTGGTTGCCAAGATATCCTAATCTAATACTAGCAGCAACTTAATTCGGGTAACATTAGTTACATGTATAAGTACCCCTTTCCTACAGAAAAAGAGCCGGCAACAACCTCCGATTGATTGTAAGGTATGATGTATGCATTTCATGGTGAGGCAGATGTGCCATAGACAAATACTACTAGTAAGTGTTGGGAACTGATTCAATTCGGTTGCATTTTGTACAAAACTGATTCATCTAACCACAGGATATCTGGTCTACAATGATACATGTCCTACAAATCCAGTTCAATCAAGCATAAAAAATCCATCGCCTTTCAGGCTGCACATCACAGTTAAATAATAAAAACCAATTTCGCAGAATTTCTCGGAGCATGAACTGTATCTGTAAATAGACGATTGCCCATCTAATCTGGCTTGGTTGTTTGATTTTGTGATCATTAAATTAGTACAGAAACACCTTTTGGGAACGATATATGTTAATTTGTGCGATATGTAGATGAACTTTAGTTTGAGAATATACCGCTGATGTTTCCCTCGCTGATATGTTCCAAGAAATCCAGCATATAGAGCCGTAACCTGGCGTCTCCTTGTTTCTGACTTTTCTTACACGATAACATCAGCAAAGCTACACGCCATGCATGAAGGTATGCATAGTCTACATCTAGATGGTAATACGTCAATCATGAGGTGTCCAAGGTGATTCAAGAAAATCTTTATCTTGTCAAGGCTCGGAGTCGCAGGACACACACATGTCCGCCACCTCAAAATAAACTAAGAGGCGACAAGCCAAGTGGCGGGAAAGGATTAGAAGAAGCGCCTGACGTCCTTGTGAAATTAAAGTGCAATCGAAGATGAACTTGGCTCTTCTCAGCTTAATATGCTCCCAAGGTGTGGGTGTGCCCCATGGCAAGCAGTAGGTGCCTAACTTGCACAAGCAAAACTGGGCTGTAGTGGCTAGCTACATGTGTGCATGAGCATGATCACGTACTACTAGCTAGCTAGCATGTTATTTTTTTGTTGGGCTGGTGCTGATGAGGTGCATGGTGAGGTCATTGTAGTGGGCAATGAGAATGTCTCTATCTCGGCTCACTGTTTTTTTTCCTCTGATCATGCAGTGTGTAATACCGCGCAGTTTAACTTTTACAAGCGAACTTCTGTTGTGGCGCTAAACATGATGGGATATATATCATGAAGTGCTTATGTTGTTTGTTGTAGATGGGTGTACTTCCATGATGAGATGGTCAGCAAACAAAACCATCACTCAATTGGTTGGAGCACTTTATCTGTAGATATAGCTGTGATCTTTATGGGGGAGCGAATAGTTTTTCATGCAATGATCTGGACATAAGTAGTGATGTGCTTCAAGGGAAGGCAAAGGAGAAAAGTATCATTTGTGTTTGTGGTTTGCGATTCCACTTGTCTACTTTTGTTCTACTCTTTCGGAAGTGGTAGGGCTGTCAAGAAAATTAACCAGTTATCTCTTGCAAAACGGAAAGATGCCATCCAAGGTTAGTTGCTTATAACACTTCTAACTATAGCTTAATTACTTCTTTCTGTGAGATTTGCAGGGGAGATAGAATATATCATCTCAATTGAAACTGTCAGCCATAAACAAAAGTAGGAGGTTCTTGGCTTATTCCACTCTCAAGGATCCAATTTGATCTACTAATATATTATGGCCTCCTCGATCTTGACCAATGGTATCCCTACCATGCAGCCTATAAAGAGAAGGCAAACATAGAATGAGTCCGAGTCACCCTACACTTGTTTGATCCCCGGTAGTTGCAACATCAACTACTAAGCTAGTGCACAGTTCATAGACCAAACCCTACACAGATTTTCTTTTTAACTCTGATACATGCGAGCAAGACATCTTCATGCATGTCAAGATGGTAGGTATGACTCCAGAATTGATTTGTGCGGCGTAAACTGCACCTGTCCTAACACTGTTTGATCCTTCGTAGTTTAAGCTATCATGGAGAGCAGCGGTACTATGCTAAACCAAGGGCATCAATTAAAGATGAAATCCTTGCTTTGTCCAGATCAAAGATCATATTCCTTCTGATTGATTCACATGATCGTTCCAGCTAAGGCCCCGTTAAAGGGAAAAAAAATCTCCATATGAGCTCTAGTGATGCCCCTATAATAATAATAAAAAACCAAAAACCATATATACAACTTTCAAAAAAAATGAAAGAAATTATGGACTTTGTTGGTGATATATCCTACAAGCATGCAAATTGCAACGCGAAATTATTTTATTATGGGCTACACAAAAATGACAAAATCTATTTTTTTTGGAGATTTGAAAATGTGATACTCAGATCCACACTTTTGTCATTTTTGACAAAATATGATTTTTTTGGAGATTTAAAAATGTGATACTCAGATCCACAGTTTTGTCATTCTTGTGTAGCTCAAAATACACATTATTTTCAATTGATGGTTTGTACGTTTGTGGTATACATCAGTGGTTACATCGCGATTTTTGTCACTCGATGAGATCCGTCAAAGAATGATGGTGTGTGTGTTTTTTTGAAAGGAGAGTAATGCATGTGTTTTTCTAGACCATGCCTCTACCTCAATCATGCTAGTGGCAAAAATCAGCCTAACCGGGGTCAAATCTTACTGTGATATATCATGCCATGAGAGCAGGCTTTTTTTGCCTGTGACTTGGTTTGTTAAACCTCAGCACTCTTCTCCTTAATAGATGAGGCATTGCTTGAACATGCATACCTTGAACAAGCATAGCTTGAAGAGCCACCTTGAGGAGGGAGTGCTTGAACAATCACCAGATTTTCCAAGAACTGTAGACTCGTCTCTAAGGTGTTAACCTAGCACCACAATAAAAGTGGGTTTCCTCCTACCCCCGCAAAGTTATCATCACATGAGGCGTTAGTATGTACCCCCTCATCATACATACATGCCATTAGAAGTTTGAAAATCCCTAGCTACCACCAAAATATACATCACAACATCATCATCAACCATCACCAGCAAGCAAGCATGCATCCCCACCCGACCCCCATGGCCTAGAGAACCACTACATGTTGTAGTAGTGCTTGGACATGTAGGTCCTGAGCCACAGGGTCCTGTGTCTCTCCTCCATGCCAACAAAGTTGGTACCCTGGGCCTTGTGGTCGACAAGGTGGCCAAGAGCCTCCTCTGAGAAGTCAACAATGCTCATGACAACCATGTAGAGGTTTGGGTGCATGTCAGTTGGCTTGTTGTCCCTAATCGCTTGAGCGAAGCACTTGCCGGCTTCAGTCATGTTGCTAAAGGCCTGGAGCTCATCCTGAGCCAGCCCACTCCGATTCCTCTTGCCTCCAGGTGCATGACCAGGGGTAGGGTTGTCCAGGCCATCGATGATGTTGGTATTGGACTCTTTGCATCGTCAGTTGCTTCCTCGGGTGGAGGTGAAGATGTGCCAAGATAGTGTGCATATCATCGTAGTTCTGGATCGTCTTGTTGAGGAACTCGACGTTCTTGGGGTGATACTAAAGAAGGAAGACAATTAGAAGTGGCCATGGATGATCAAATGTCAACTACAACACAATTAGACTGTGCTAACCGTGATGTGTCTCTGGTAGTAGTCAGCCTCTAACATAATGTTGCTGATGTCCTCATCCCATGGAGAACCGCTCAAATCTCCGAGCTTGCTAATATGGATCCACCTTAGCCTCCACTTCCTCAGGTGGTTGTACACCTGAGTAGAAGTCACCTTGGCTCCACAATGCTCAAACGGAGCCTTGGAAACATCAGTCAGGTGGACATGTTTGAACCCTTTGTCACTACGAACGCCGGTTTTGAGGAGCTCGCACATCTTCTCCAACATGAAGGAGGACTATAAGGGAATCCACTTCATGGTGCCCTTCATCTGCACAGCGTGCGCTTTAAACGTTGCACGAGCATCATGCACCTCCTACAACTTCCTTGCCTTTGCAAGGGTCAGGGCAACCTTTGATGCGACGATGCTCCCAAGGCTTTGCACAAAGCTCTGCAACATTGTGCTTGCTAAGGATGGTCAAAACTACGACCCACCTACACATTGTTCTCACCCTAGTGACTCCGTGAATCGCCAACAAACGAAGGGATCTGTGAGTCATCAAAGCGGACCAGAGCCTAACCAAGAAAATCGTCGTACAAAGAGTCCTACATTGACCCACAATGTACAAGCTAGTTAAACAATGCTACAATCAATGTAAAACAAGATCACACAAGAACAAGATCATAGAAGAGTAACATTGTATAATATAGGCAAACAAGAAAAGTGAACAAGACATGCTCAAGGCCTACATAGAACAAGATCATACAAGACGACCATGGTAGAATCTAGGCAAATAAGAAAACTAAAAAAGAAATGCTCAAGGCCTAAATAGTAAAAGATCATAGAAGACTACCATGGTAAAATCTAGGCAAACAATAAAACTAAAAAGACATTCCTATGGCATGCATAGAACAAGATCATACAAGACGACCATGGCACAATCTTAAGCGAACAACAAGACAAAACAAGACAATCTATGATCATGGCCAACCTAGAACAAGATCGTACTACATGAATAAGGATAGCACAATCTAGGTAAAGAATCACAAATCTAACATTCTACAGCCATGCATCGAAGCTAGAACAGTCAAAGATGTAACCAACAAGTGTACAATAGTGATAGATCTAAGCTAAAGCGGTCAGACATCTACCCTGACTACATGGAGGTGGAGGAGGAAGTCATGGTTATGTTACACACAGTCATCATTGTTGGAGGTGGACGAAGGAGTGGAGAGCTTGAAGAAGTGGCTGTAGTCGCTGCCGACACCGTCTAGTTACCTTGCTCACTAACAAGAGAAGAGAGCTCGAAGGGTGAAAATAGTGGTTTCAAAATCGTCGGTGAGGGGAGGGGTGGAAATAAGGGAACGTTTCGGATGGAGTTGACCCAAATAGTCATGTCCCCTTTTTCTCCGCGGGAACTCACGCCATCACCATGGTCTCAGCAGTTCGTGCAAACGTTGTCATTTATTTGGTTCTGGGGAGACAGAGTCAAGGGTGGCATTGGTGAAGGCTAAATCGAGTGTTTTCGTTGGGCCTGGCCTATCTTTTTTTGCATGGGTAGCCGACCCAAAAATACCAAGCCAGCCCGAGCCAATATTGCATGTTGGGCCGGGATCGGTATAGAATATTGAGCCTGGACATCGGGTCGGGCCAGGCTTGGCCTACAAAAATACATATTCTAGGCAGCTGCTAGGCTGGGCTACTCGGCCTGGGCCGGCCTTATCAGGACTCGGGCCGGATTTCTAGGCTCGACGGTTAGGCCGGGCTTGGGCCTAGGTTTGGGCTTCTTCAGGTTCGGTCCGAGTTTTGCCTAGGTATAGTCTGGCCTTAAACTGATTTGACACGTGTTCCAGCCATAACGTGGAGTGAACCTAGTTAAACTTGTGCGGCCTACCTATCACGTCCTACATGTGTAGATGTGTGGAATAGTGATGTCCCCTTCTTTCGTTCCTTGGTCGCCCCGCGCGACTAGGGGCGAAACCCTAGATCTCGCCCCTCGCACCTCCTGTCCTCTTCCTACCCAACCGCCGCCGGGCAAATCCCGCGCGGTGCCGGCGGCGGCGGGCCTTTCTCTACCTGGCGCGAAGAGAGTTGCGCGGGGCCGCATCTTCCTTGGCAGCAGTGCGGCTCGACGGAGGTCGTCGTGGCCTGGTGTGGCGGCGGCCGACGAGCTGCATTAGGGCAGGACTACCGGTTGGGCTTCTAGCGTCGGTTAGCGTTCGCCCTAGTGATGCCCTCGGGGACGTCACGGGAGCGGGTTGCCTTCTCCTCTTAATTTGAGGTTCTCCTCTTTTCACATGATTTGTGGAAGCGGGAAGGGTGATTTGGGCATTACCCTTCGGGTACCCGACATTAGTCTACCTCCTTGGACCCAACAAGGGGCCCATAAGGATTGCCCTGATCCAAGGTGGGCCCATACGTCGATTACTACAGAGAAGACTTACAAGAAGATGGATTCTTGACAAACAAGGCAAGAAGATGTCGATAAAGGAAAGAATAGATTAGATCTTGATGTTACCTAGTCGAGTTCGGACAAGACTCTTGAGACCTGGCCTCCTATATAAAGGCTAGGAGAGGGCCTGCCAAATAGGAACAACACACGAAACCCACATAATCTAGCATACAAAAACCCTAGAAACCTTGCCTCTCGGCGAGTTCACCATAGTAGTCTATTGTCTGCCTCATTGTAACCTATTTTACTCGATAAATCAAGATCAAACAAGCAGGAGGTATGGATTTTACCTCATCGAGGGCCCCGAACCTTGGTAAATCTCGCTCCATGTTCGTTTGGTATCTGATGTCTCGTGTTAACCTGCAGGATTCCATCAACCCTAAGCCTCTGATGGTGGGCATTGCCCAGGAACTCCATCGTTAATTGGTGCCGTATGTGGAAAACTTGCTGGTACAAGGCACTTCATCGGCAGTTCCGACCTTGTCGGCTACGTCTTCACCGGCATCACCATCACCTTCGGCTCCATCGTCGCTGATCTCGGGGAACTCGATCCGCTTCGGGTCCTTCGAGTTCACTCCGCACACCGACGCATCGCGTTCGGCCTTTTCAAGCCTGCGCGGCGGGATGGACATGACGTTTGGGAGCGTCCACTTCCGCGTCAACTCTGGTGGCCTTCTTCGGCTCCCGGACCCGATCGCTTCTGGCACGGCTTCATCAACAGCTGCGTCCGTTGCTTCATCGTCAACCGCGGCCAAACTACCGACTGCATCATCGGTGTCGACTCCAACATCTCCATCATCGTCATCGCCACGTCGTACCATGTTCCCCGTGCCTGTCAGGTCTGATGACTCCGGATCATCAGATCTGACATCGTACTACTGTCTCGACTACGACACCAGGCACGAACTCGGCTCGGATGCTCCTCCCTTCGTCTACAACATCGGGTAGTCCTCCGATGGAGAAAGCATCGGCAAGCACAACCTCTCTCTAGCTGGGGGCCGACCCACGCAGCACCAGGTATGCGTTACTTTCAGATCAGAAGAAGAAACTGTGATCTCTGCGGTTGGCAACGTTACGCATGTGGAGAATGATCAGCAGCAGAATGGGAATGCTACTGATAGCGCCAGCAATGGAGCAGTTAAACGCTCCATGTTATTTGCACGCCTACATCGATCCAAAAGATAGCATCAAGAAAGCAACTCACTTGCTCAAGGGCTACCGACAATTCCTCGAGATCCAGAAGTTGTGCGAAGCATTGAGGACCTGCCCCGATACACAGGCGCACCCGACAATACAGGGTACAGCTGCCTCCAGTCAACAGCTCGAGCTGCAGCCCCAACAGGAACGTCCTCGTGTCCCAGCCGAAGTCTTTCCTATATCGCGAGGGCATGGGAACATGATTCACAAGCCTGGCATCTCTAAAAGGGAGTCAAAAAAAATTATGCGGGAGGTGAAACTCCCAAAAGTAGCCATTGCAAGTGTACCAGAATACATCGACTGGTCAGAGCAGAGTATCTTATTTAGTAGTGCCGATCATCTGATGGTTGTACCCAGGCCCGGTCACGCCGCCCTGGTACTCGAGGCACATATTGGTGGATTTAACATGAGTAATGTGTTCATGGATGGTGGCATCGACTTAAACCTTTTGTTCGCAAGCACAATGAAGGCAATGGGCATTACAGTCGATATGCTATAAGAATCTAAACAGGTTTTCACGTCATTATCCCGACCCTACCCGCATATCCTCTTGGCAAGATCTCGTTCGACGTTGTTTTCGGTACACCTGACAACTTCAGGAAGGAAAGACTCAAGTTCGAGGTAGTGAACTGGGAATCGCAGTACCACGTTATTCACGGTAGACCAGCATTCACCAAGTTCATGGCAGTCCCTCATTATGCGTACCTGAAACTCAAGATGTCATGCAATAATGCGAACGCAATAACATTCATGGAAGTTATCTTGTTCCGATAATTGTGACAAAGACTTACAGAAGATCGCCTCCAAATTCGGAGTCAGAGAAGAGCTCAATGCAGTGGACGTACTCACTGAGCACAAGCAGCCACCTACTAACAATTGGAATACAAAACCCTATGAGTTTGACGCCACCAAAGAAGCAAAGAATCATCAAATGCATCCCTCTGACCCAAAGAAAATAATCAACGCGTCGGCTGACCTCACTGTCGCATAGGAAGGCGCGCTCATCGAGTTCCTCCGTGAGCACTGGGAAATATTTGCATGGGAGCCATCCGACATGCCAGGTATTCCCACGGAACTCGCTGAGCATGCCCTCAATGTTGACCCTAAAGCTAAACCTATCCAGCAAACACCACGTCATTTTTCGGAACCAAGGCGTAAGGCCATCGGTGAAGAAGTTAATCGGCTCCGGAAGGCTGGGTTCATCCAAGAACTCAAGGAAGCCAAGTGGTTAGCTAACCCAGTAATGGTGCCGAAGAAGGATACAACAGCTCTCCGCATGTGCATCGATTTCACGAGCCTCAACAAGCATTGCCCAAAGGATCACTTTTCGTTGCCACGTATCGACTAAACAGTCGACTCCAAGGTGGGTTGAGATCGCCTCTCTTTCCTCGAAGCCTGTTCTGGATACAACCAAATCAAACCGAAGGAAGAAGACCAAGAGATAACATCGTTCATTACACCGCATGGTGTCTACTGTTATAATATCATGACCTTCAGATTGAAAAATGCAGGAGCAACCTATCAACGGTGGATGCAAGCCTGTCTCGGGGAGCATATCGGCAGGAATATTGAGGTCTATATTGACGGCATCGTCGTCAAGACCAGAATCGCCACCACGCTCATCGATGACCTCCGTGAAACCTTCGACAATCTAGATTGTTACAAAATCAAGCTGAACCCGAAGAAATGCTTCTTCGGGTTACCTGGAGGCCAAGTACTCGGGTACTTTATATCTGCTCGGGGGATCGAAGCAAATCCCCTCAAAATTAAGGTTATCCTTGACATGGAACCACCAAGAAACTTGCAGCAGGTGCAGCACTTGGCAGGACGGGTGGCAGCTCTCGGCAGATTCATCGCTAAGTTGGGAGAAAAGGCGTTACCCTTCTATCTATTGTGAAGAAGTCAGAAAAGTTCGAGTGGACCACAGAAGCTCAGGACGCTTTCAACAACCTCAAAAAAGTCTTGTCGACTTCCCCGGCACTCGTCACCCCGCATGATAGGGAACCAATGCTACTCTACATCGCTGCAACAAGTCGGGTGGTCAGCACCGTGCTAGTAGTCGAACGTGAGGAAAGTCCACGGCGTACAGCATCCCGTCTATTATCTCAACGAAGTAATCACGCCAGCCAAACAACGGTACCCGCATTATCAGAAGCTGTCATATGTTGTATGGATGACAACACGAAAGCTGCGGCACTATTTTTCGGAGCATCCGATTATCGTCGTCACCCAGGCTCCGCTAAAGAACATACTCAGCAATCCGGATGCTACAGGTCGGGTTTCTTAGTGGGCCATAGAGTTCGCGCCACACAATATTTCCTATGTCAATCGAACATCCATCAAGTGTCAGGTCCTCCGATTTCTTTGTTGATTGGATTCAGTCACAAACGCCGGTAGCTCCCGATATGTCGGGTTCATGGACCATGTACTTTGATGGCTCAAAGCAAAACATGGGTGCTGGCGCAGGAGTTGTACTCATATCGCCTCAAGGCGACAAGATGAAGTATGTATTAAGGATGAACTTCTCGTTGCCAATAAACAACGAAGCAGAATATAAGGCATTGTTGCATGTCATGCGTATGGCCAAAGCATGCGGCGCCACACGCCTGGATATTTATGGAGATTCAAACCTCGTTGTCCAGCAGTCCATGAATCTATGCGATGCAGTCAGCGACAATATGATTGCTTACCGCCAAATGTACCAATCGAAGGAAGCAAAATTTGCAGGTTGTGAACTGAGACATATCGGTAGAGCCAGACTGAAGAAGCAGATACCTTGCCAAACATCTGCTCCACAAGCTCTGTGATTCCAGACGGAGTTTTCTACGAAGTAATCAATCAGCGATCTATCAAAGTTAAAACTTTGGCACCCCCCATACAGTCGGCTACCGACTCGGGGCTATGCCTCAAACAACCGATGAAAATATCTCTACTGGCCCAAGCCAGCAAGTTCTGATCCTTGAGCCTATTTGGACCAAACCTTTCCTTGCATACTTACTTCGGCAGGAACTGTCTGACGACCCGGACGAGGCACGACGTATTGTGCGCCGCTCTAAGACGTATACAGTGGTAGCAGGCGAACTTTACAAACAAAGTATATCAGGCATATTTCAACGGTGCATCGCGCTTGAGGATGGAAAAGCCTTACTGCGAGAAATACACGAAGGCACGTGCGGCCACCACGCAAGCAGCCGAGCACTCGTAGCTAAAACCTTCAGAACTGGGTTCTATTGGTCAATAGCAGCAGACGCCAGAGAGCTAGTTATGAAGTGTGATCTCTGTCAACGCTTCGCGATGAAACCGCACGCCCCAGCCACAGACCTTATGACATACCTCTTGCGTGGATCTTTGTGCAATGGGGGCTCGACCAAGTCGGACCAATGCCAAAATCTTCGCCAGGAAGGCATACTTATCTATTGGTCGCGGTCGACAAGTTCACCAAATGGATAGAAGTTATACCAGTCACCAATCAAACAGCCGCGACAGCTGTCAAGTTCTTTGACGGCATCACTTATCATTTTGGTGTACCTCACAAAATTATCACGGACAATGGAAGCAACTTTCTTTTTTTGACGAGTTTCACAAATTTTGCGAAAAGCTTGGCATCAAACTTAGTTTCTCTTCGGTCTCGCATCCTCAAACCAATGGACAAGTGGGGAAGATTAATTGTCTAATTTGTGATGGCATAAAAAACCTCCTCACAAAGGCAGCTGGTGCGTGGGTCGAAGAGTTACCATCAGTACTTTGGAGCTGACATACTGATGTCTACGCACGCTTCTATTCCTGTAGACAGTGTTGGGCCTCCAAGAGCAGAGGTTTGTAGGACAGCAGCAAGTTTCCCTTAAGTGAATCACCCAAGGTTTATCGAACTCAGGGAGATAGAGGTCAAAGATATCCCTCTCAAGCAACCCTGCAATTAAGATACAAGAAGTGTCTTGTTTCCCCAACACACCTAATACACTTGTCAGATGTATAGGTGCACTAGTTCGGCGAAGAGATAGTGAAATACAAGTAATATGGATGATTATAAGTAGTAATTGCAATCTGAAATAAAAATGGCAGCAAGCGAACATGTAGCAGAACTTGTTGGAAACGGTGTTTCAATGCTTAGAAACAAGGCCTAGGGATCATACTTTCACTAGTGGACACTCTCAACAATGATCACATAGTTGAATAAATATATGCTACTCTCAAACACTCTCTTGTTGGATAACAAACACCATTCATTGTGTAGGGCTACAAAAGCACACCTCAAGCCGGGGTAAACAAGCTCCACAACGTCATAAAGGAATCACACACGATGCGCACACTGTCACCGTCACACCGTGGAGAGTGACTCCGGAGTTCATATTAAAGTAACCTCTAGAGTGCATAATAGACAAGAGTAACATCTACATATTCAACTAGATTACAAAGCTCATGATCACATAAAGATCACACCATGGGAGAGAGCGATGAACCACATAGATACCGGTAGAGCCCGCAGCCTCGGGGGAGAACTACTCCCTCCTCATCATGGGAGTCAGAAACAGCGATGAAGATGGCGGTGGTGTCGATGGAGATGACTCCGGGGGCAATTCCCCGTCCCGGCGGCGTGCCGGAACAGAGACTGATGTCCCCCCGAAACTTGTCTTCTCAATGGCGGCGGCTACGGAACTCTTCGTGGAATATGACTTGTTATTTTAGGGTTTTCGCGACGGAAGGAATATATAGGCGAAAGGGCGGCGCGAGGGGGTGCCCGAGGGGCCCACCCCATATGGCGGCGCCCCCCCCCCCCTCTTGGCCGCGCCGGCCTATGGTGTGGAGGTCGTGGGCCTCCCCCTGGCTTGCCCTTCTGGCTTCGTGTGTCCCTCGGAAAAATAGGAGGTTTGGCTTTTGTTTCGTCCAATTCCGAGTATATTTCCTGTGTAGGATTTCTGAAACCAAAAACAGCAGAAAACAGGAACTTGCGCTTCGGCATCTTGTTAATAGGTTAGTACCGGAAAATGCATCAAAATGATATAAAGTATGGATAAAACATGTACATATTGTCATAAATCTAGCATGGAACATCCGAAATTATAGATACGTTGGAGACGTATCAAGCATCCCCAAGCTTAGTTCCTACTCGCCCTCGAGTAGGTAAACGATAAAAAGGATAATTTCTGAAGTGACATGCTACCAACATGATCTTGATCAATACTATTGAAAAGCATATGAGATGAATGAAGTGACTCAAAGCAATGGTCTATAGTTTGTTAACAAATAGATAATGACTAAACAACTGAATCATATAGCAAAGACTTTTCATGAATAGTACTTTCAAGACAAGCATCAACAAGTCTGCATAAGAGTTAACTCATAAAGCAATAGATTCTTAATAGAAGGTTTTGAAGCAACACAAAGGAAGATTTAAGTTTCAGCAGTTGCTTTCACTTTCAACATGTATATCTCATGGATAATTGTCAACACAAAGTAATATGATGAATGCAAATAAGAAAGTATGTAAGAATCAATGCACACAGTTAACACAAGTGTTTGCTTCTAAGATAGAAAGAAGTAGGTAAACTGACTCAACATAAAGTAAAAGAAAGGCCCTTCGCAGAGGGAAGCAGGGATTAAATCATGTGCTAGAGCTTTTCAAGTTTTGAAATCATATAGAGAGCATAAAAGTAAAGTTTTGAGAGGTGTTTATTGTTGTCAACGAATGGTAGTGGGCACTCTAACCCCCTTGTCAAACAGACTTTCAAAGAGCGCTCCCATGAAGGACGTTATCTCTACCAGCAAGGTAGATCATCCCTCTTCTCTTTTGTTTACACATGTACTTTAGTTTTATTTATGGATGACACTCCTCCCAACCTTTTTCTTTCACAAGCCATGGCTAACCGAATCCTCAGGTGCCTTCCAACATTTCACATACCATGGAGGAGTGTCTATTTGCAGAATTAAGTTGCTTACTGATGAATCAGGGTAAAACATGTGAAGAGAATTATTAATGAAGTTAATTAATTGGGGCTGGGAACCCCGTTGCCAGCTCTTTTTGCAAAATTATTGGATAAGCGCCACTAGTCCATTGGTGAAACTCTGCCCAACAAGATTGAAAGATAAAACACCACATACTTCCTCATGAGCTATAAAACATTGACACAAATAAGAGATAATAACTTTTGAATTGTTTAAAGGTAGCACATGAAGTATTTACTTGGAATGGCAGAAAAATACCACATAGTAGGTAGTTATGATGGACACAAATGGCATAGGTTTTTGGCTCAAGGTTTTGGATGCACGAGAAGCATTCCCTCTCAGTACAAGGCTTTGGCTAGCAAGGTTGTTTGAAGCAAAAACAAGTATGAACCGGTACACCAAAACTTACATAAGAACATATTGCAAGCATTATAAGACTCTACACTGTCTTCCTTGTTGCTCAAACACTTTTACCATAAAATATCTAGACCTTAGAGAGACCAATCATGCAAACCAAATTTCAACAAGCTCTACGGTAGTTCTCCACTAATAGGTTTAAACTACATGATGCAAGAGCTTAAACATGATCTACTTTGAGAGCTGAAAACAATTGCCAAGTATCAAATTATTCAAGACAATATACCAACTACCACATGAAGCATTTTCTGTTTCCAACCAAATAATAATCAATGCTGAGGCTTTCAGCTTTCGCCATGAATATTAAACTAAAACAAAGAACACAAGTGTTCAAATGAAAAAGCGGAGCGTGTCTCTCTCCCACACAAGCATGCTAGGATCCGATTTATTCAGAGAATGAAAATAACAAAACAAGAATTAAGGCACACGGACGCTCCAAGTAAAGCACATAAGATGTGACGGAATTAAAATATAGTTTCACTAGAGGTGACCTGATAAGTTATTGATGAAGAAGGGGATGCCTTCGGCATCCCCAAGGTTAGATGCTTGAGTCTTCTTGAAATATGCAGGGATGAACCACGGGGGCATCCCAAAGCTTAGACTTTTCACTCTTCTTGATCATATTATATCATCCTCCTCTCTTGATCCTTGAAAACTTCCTTCACACCAAACTCGAAGCAATCTCATTAGAGGGTTAGTGCATAATCAAAAATTCACATGTTCAGCAAGGACACAATCATTCCCAACACTTCTGGACATTACCCAAGGTTACTGAAAGTTAATGGAGCAAAGAAACCCGCTCAAACACAGTAAAAGAGGCAATGCGAAATAAAAGGCAGAATCTGTCAAAACAGAACAGTCCGTAAAGACGAATTTTTTCGAGGCACTTAACATGCTCAGATAAAGAAGCTCAAATTGAATGAAAGTTGCGTACATATCTGAGGATTACTCATGAATTGTTTCAGAATTTTTAGTTTCTCCTACAGAGAGAACAGCTCAAATTCGTGACAGCTAAAAATCTGTTTCTGCGCAGAAATCCAAATCTAGTATCAACCTTCTATCAAAGACTTTACTTGGCACAAAAACGAAATAAACATGATAAGGAGAGGTTGCTACAATAGTAACAACTTCCAAGACACAACAAAACAGTAGCAAAATAAAAACATGGGTTATCTCCCAAGAAGTGCTTTCTTTATAGCCATTAAGATGGGCTCAGTAATTTTAATGATGCTCTCGCAAGAAATAAGAGTTGAAGCAAAAGAGAGCATCAAAAGCAAATAAGAAACACTTTTAAGTCTAACCCACTTCCTATGAAAAGGAATCTTGTAAGGGAACAAGTACTGAAAGCACAAAGCAACAAGCATAGAAAGGCAACACAAGCGCAACTTCAAGATTCTCAACATGAAGAGGGGAAACTTAATATTATTAAGATGAATATAACCATGTTTCCCTCTCTCATAATAACTTTCAGTAGCATCATGAACAAACTCAACAATATAACTATCACATAAAATATTCTTATCATGAGCTACATGCACAAAATTATTACTCTCCACATAAGCATAGTCATTACTATTAATTGTAGTGGGAGCAAATTCAATAAAATAGCTATCATTATTATTCACATCACCATAATCGTCATATATAGGAGGCATACTGTAATCATAATTAATTTTCTCCTCAATAGTAGGTGGACTGAAAATATGATAGTCATCATTGTAATCATCATATATAGGAGGTAAAGTATCATCAAAGTAAATTTTCTCCTCCATGCTTGGGGGACTAAAAATATCATGCTCATCAAAACCAGCTTCCCCAAGCTTAGAATTTTCCATAGCATTAGCAACAATGGTGTTCAAAGCATCTATTATCTATTATATACTAAAAGAAAAATAAAGTTGTTTTTCGAGGCATCAGGTTAATCCACATATGTTACAATAATATGAACCAATGATCTAAATCTTAACGTCTGAGATTAAAGAATAAATAGTGTTACGTAGAATGATATATGTGTACAAAAGTAAACAATGACACGTTAAATAACGCACCTTCCGACCGGGCGTACACGATCAGAAAAAATGAACCTGCAAGAGATATACGTGGAGACGTATATGAGATAGAGACCAGATAGAATAAAAAAGGAAAGCAAAGAGTTTGCATGGATTGCCTCGCATTAATAGAAGGAAAGATATCAATCGTTTGATACAAAGCCTAAAGAATTGAGCTCCAGATAACATGGCTACGTCGCCTCCCTTTCTTTCAGAAAAAATACCATCTCCTGCGTCTAGAGAAAGCGATCCCCACCTTTCAGCCAACAGAAGTAAATTTTGCTATACGACACAGCACAAAACTCATCGTTTCTCTTGATCATCAGCGAGAGCTCTTTTTTGAAATTTGGGAAATCACACTTTTCGATCTCCGAAAAATCTGCGAGAAAATACATCCCTAGATATGTATATGGAGATTGTACGCTAGAAATTTGTTAAAAAATATGTTATATTTTTGAAATTACAAAAAGAACACATGCATGAAAGAAATAATAGTATATAATGGCTATATACTGTCAGAAATTGTTCTTTTCCATAGCATACATTAGGATTTTTCCACCGAATATTTGCATGGATATACAGACCATGTATATGTATTTTAGAAACAAACTTTGGATTTATATAATAAAAATACAAATGTCAAATTTATAAAAACGAACTTGTGCTAGGTGCACCAAATTCGGATCCAAGATCGGAGCAATACTTAGACACACGATCAAGCAATGAGCAATACTTAGACACACGATCAAGCAATCACGCTCTAGTAATGCTTCAACATAGCAGCAGACCTAGGCTGTGATTATTTTACAAGGTCCTGTCAAGGTAACGGTGATCAGATAAATTTTACTTTGGTTACAGGCTGATTATTTTTCATAAGGAGCTCTGATGATTTCGAAATATTATGTTGTCAAGGCGCGGACAAGACATCATATTAATAACGAGTGTAAGGACCTTCTAAAAAGCAAGCAAATTGCTAGGTATGTGCTTATGAGGAACTAAAAACCATGCATTAGTTGATGTATCTTTTCGTATGAGGAAGTAACAATCCATGACGAATGCGAGTATAGGGCTTCTAAATACAAGAGTGAGAGATTGGAGGGGTAATGAGAGAACAAATAGCAAAATTATCGCAACTTTCAATCCTGAATACAATGTGTCATCGACAGCTTCATGTCCAACTTTTCTAGCTTTTAACAATGACTAGAACAAATGTAAATAATTGAATTCAAATTATTTTCTATTTTTATTTTCCATTGATAATTCAGTTTTTATTTTAAGGAAAATACTCATATAAAAGTGCACCAATTTGGGGTTGGAATACGTGTCCATATTTGGAATGAAATATATTATAGAACAAGGCCATGTATTTTAAACCGACAGAGAAAATAAAAGGAAGAAATTATCGACAAAGTTATACAAAACTTCTCACTGTTTAAATGGTCCAACGTCAAGAAAGTAAAAGTTTTCTATTTACGTCATAATAAACATTTTCCTTTTTTGAAAAAATCGTAACTTTTTTCTCAAGGAAATTATCCATGCTAAATATGGTGCTCTGAACTATTAATATTAATCGTTTTCATACAAATTATACATTTAGATGATGCCCTCGCATTTGCGAGGGTCACTGTGCTAGTTCATACTAATAACATTGTCATTAGCATGCATATAAAGTTCCATAGGTTTTTTAATTTTCTCTTCAAACACCTCATGTCCTAACTCAAGATAAATACTATAAAGATCTCTAATATTTTTGTTGTTTTCCATTAAGCCTAACTAGTGAAAATAAAAAACAAGAAACAAAAAGATATAATTGCAGAATCTAAAGGAAATAGCTTCGATCACTCACACACCGGCAATAGTGCTAGGAAATAACTTAGTAGTCGGAGGATGTGAATACCTTTTACCTTACCTCCCCGACAACGGCGCCAGAAAATATCTTGATGTCTACGCACGCTTCTATTCCTGTAGACAGTGTTGGGCCTCCAAGAGCAGAGGTTTGTAGAACAGCAGCAAGTTTCCCTTAAGTGAATCACTCAAGGTTTATCGAACTCGAGGAGGTAGAGGTCAAAGATACCCCTCTCAAGCAACCCTGCAATTAAGATACAAGAAGTCTCTTGTGTCCCCAACACACCTAATACACTTGTCAGATGTATAGGTGCACTAGTTAGGCGAAGAGATAGTGAAATACAAGTAATATTGATGATTATAAGTAGTAATTGCAATCTGAAATAAAAATGGCAGGAAGCGAACATGTAGCAAAACTTGTTGGAAACGGTGTTTCAATGCTTAGAAACAAGGCCTAGGGATCATACTTTCACTAGTGGACACTCTCAACAATGATCACATAGTTGAATAAATAAATGCTACTCTCAAACACTTTCTTGTTGGATAACAAACACCATTCATTGTGTAGGGCTACAAAAGCACACCTCAAGCCGGAGTAAACAAGCTCCACAACGTCATAAAGGAATCACACACGATGCGCACACTGTCACCATCACACCGTGGAGAGTGAGTCCGGAGTTCATATTAAAGTAACCTCTAGAGTGCATAATAGACAAGAGTAACATCTACATATTCAACTAGATTACAAAGCTCATGATCACATAAAGATCACACCATGGGAGAGAGAGATTAACCACATAGATACCAGTAGAGACCTCAACCTCGGGGGAGAACTACTCCCTCCTCATCATGGGAGTCAGCAACAGTGATGAAGATGGCAGTGATGTCGATGGAGATGACTCCGGGGACAATTCCCCGTCCCGGCGGCGTGCCGGAACAGAGACTTTTGTCCCCCGAAACTTGTCTTCGCGATGGCGGCGGCTACGGAACTCTTTGTGGAATATGACTTGTTATTTTAGGGTTTTCGCGACGGAAGGAATATATAGGCGAAAGGGCGGCGCGAGGGGGTGCCCGAGGGGCCCACCCCATATGGCGGCGCGCCCCCCTCTTGGCCGCGCCGGCCTATGGTGTGGAGGCCGTGGGCCTCCCCCTGGCTTGCCCTTCTGGCTCCGTGTGTCCCTCGGAAAAATAGGAGGTTTGGCTTTTGTTTCGTCCAATTCCGAGAATATTTCCTGTGTAGGATTTCTAAAACCAAAAACAGCAGAAAACAGGAACTGGCGCTTCGGCATCTTGTTAATAGGTTAGTACCGGAAAATGCATCAAAATGATATAAAGTATGGATAAAACATGTAGATATTGTCATAAAACAAGCATGGAACATCAGAAATTATAGATACGTTGGAGACGTATCACATACCACACTGAATAGATCGACACAATATACTCCCTTCTTTCTGGTACATGGAGCCGAAGCTATTTTGCATGCGGATGTCCGTTTTGAAGCACCTCGGATTGTTGCATACAACGAGAGTGCTTCTGTTCAAGCACTCCAAGAAGATGTGGACCTATTAGACGAAGCTCGATACATTGCTTTGGCTAGAACAACTGTGTATCAACAGGTGACACGAAACTACCACAGCCGAAGGGTACGCACTCGAAGCTTTAACGTCGATGATCTAGTATTACAATTGAAACAAAAAGGACATCTGAAGCTAGAATCTCCTTGGGAGGGACCTTACATCGTCACCGAAGTCATCCCAGGAGGCACCTATCACATCAAGAATACTACAACATGATTGGTGAAAGGCCACCCATGGAACATTTCACAATTGCGACGATTCTATGTTTAGGCCCTTTTTTGCCTTCCTTTATTTTTCGTTCAATAAGGCTTCTTAGCCCTACTCAAGATAATGTATACCTCAGTTTCATATTATTCATAAACTTCTAGTTCGTTAACACAATTATTACTTCATTTATTAAAGATATACGCGCGAACTATTCGGGAGTTCATGGAAAATCTTCGGCTATTGCGTTTACTCCCATAAGGAGCGCTAGTGTTCGAAGAAAAAACATAGTACACACGATGACTATCTCAAAATTTCTCAAAATATTGATGCGGTAAGCGTACCCGAAAATACTGGGGGGGGGGGGATGTAGACGATAGCTCTTATTTTATGATTTCCATCAAAATCCTCATGGAACATTCGAGTTCTGCGATCGATGGATATCTCAATATACATAAAAATATGAACAATTCCATAAATCCTCATGGAACATTCGAGTGCTGCGGACTATGGAAATCATTCAATAACAAAACGGTCCATGCCAGTACGATACCTGAGCTACAAAGCCAATCAGGCACATGGTTCCCTCGTTGACTCGGGGGCTATTGCTGATATAAATCAAAACATATACATACGGCTCAACAAAATATATTGCGATTACTACGGGGCCATCGAACAAGAAAAATGACTTGATCACTCAGTTGCCTTCGACACCATACAAATAAATCTATCATTTTTGAATCAAGTGGACTTACAGTCCCTTCGAATATTCACAAGTCATCGACTGCACCTGATGTTACAAAAAGAACATCATCCACACAATTTGATGTTATAAAAGAACATCATTGACACACGGTGTTATAAAAGAACATCATCATCACAGTAGAAGATTATCTTCGAGTACAAGTATGACTCAACTGACAAAGGTCAAAGCCATTAGTATTAATTACAAACCAAGTATCACACCACGTGCGTGAATATTCAACGTCTCCTTTAAATTGTGGCCTTCATGCCCCTTGATCAGTTCGGGTCCGCAAGCTTGCTTCGGTACCTGCCTCCATTCTGGCAACTATAATTGAAGTCGAGCGCCTCACGACAGGATAATATTGTTGAAGCTCCACATCGGCTTTAGCAATTAATTTCAAGTCAAGCGTTGGATAATGAGCTAGCAAGAAGGAAAATGCAAGCTCAGCTCTGGCGAGAAGGTCCTTGCATATCAGAGCCTGAACTCTCACAGGATTCTTGAATCTAGTCATCAAAGCTAACAGAGTTGAAGGGGCCGGATCAAGAGGAAACATGGTTTTCCACACCATGGCTAGGTTTGCCTGATATTTGTCAAACAAACCATGCACCTGCTCCACCCGATAATTAAACTTGGCCACAGTTGTAGCTTTTGATGTATTGGTCCATATTGTGCTATGTGATTGCGATAAGTCAGTCATGGTCTCAATATTATCGTGAACACGCTTATTTTCTTCCAGTGCGTTCAAAGCAATGACTGTTGAAGACAAAGGAAAATTAAGTCATGAAAATGAGGGAACATCGGAGGAATCTAAAAATATAAGAAAACATCGATTGCTTACAATTTAGGCTGTCAGTAGCTTTTTGCAGCTCGTCTAAAGCATATTGCTCGACTACTTCAACTGTTCATTCTTCTTTTTCACCACTGCTGCCATCGCGTGAATAACAACCAGTTGTTTTTCCATATGGGATATTCTGATGCGTAATTGACGCACAACTTCAGAGTCATTACCAGCTGCAGAACTCTGAGAACTTTCGGCACGAGAAACAGTTGAAGCCACCTGCATCAAATTAATGTACATGCATATTCAGAAAATCAACAACAGGATCATCGATTTCAACTCCCATCGGGAGCCTCAAAAGCATTTCATTCAAAAACATGTTCACAAAAGTAGGTGCTGGCAACAGAGCCAGGATGTTTCATTACAAGATAATGGTTAAAAAGATATTCAGATCACAATTAAAGCATCATAAAATTAAGTCGCTCGAGTTTGCGTGGATGAGCTTGGGACAGCTTAGGAAGCAGATTGTTTCTTCTGATCTTCTACCAACTTGAGGAGCCGACGTGCACATCTGCGCGCCGGATCGCTGTAAAGACCAAGGTCGATAGTTGAGCCGTCCTTGTTCTTCGGTAACGCCTTTGTCAAGCGCTCCATGTCGGCTTCAAAGCTGTATCCCATTAAAAGTTGGAACGCAAGAAGCGCTCCATAGAGACGTGAAGTACGCTTCATTACCTCGATAGTGCTGTCAGTGTTGATAAATTAAGAAGGCGTTCATCAGTTCCTCCAAAGTTCTCTCCTGATCCAGCTTCGGGAATATCAACGAGAATAACTTCGACATAGCTCCCTTGGCCTTCTTTAGGAGTTCTTGGATTTGTTCACTGGAGTCCATGACAAAAGAAATAGCATCCGACATGGAATCGACTCCGTGCCTATTGGTGCGGTCGACAGGCATGTCGACAGTACATGAAACATTATGAAGAATAAGCATTAAAAGGAAAAAAAAACAGTTTGGCAAGGAAAGAGGAGTGAAGGACCTGAAGTATTTACCTAGCAAGGTTTATACAGATTTGCGGAGATCGCCTTCCTTTTTGTATACTCGGGTCTGAGCCTCTATCTTCTGCTACTCCTCTTCCTCCTCTATCTTCGCCTTCAGCAGATCCAGTTCGTTCTTCAAACTCGCAGCTTCCCCTTGAGCTTCGGTTGCCAGTTTGTTTGCTCTTTCAAGTTGATTAGATGAAGACTTGGCAACCTCTCGGAGATGGGCATTTTCAGCTTCAAGGTGGATGAATTGGGCAGCAAAGTCTACCACCATATCTACTGCGGCTTGAATAGGCTGCAACAATGAAACAAAGTGTTTATCAAAACAAATTACAAGATCGTCAAAGGAAACACTCGGCCGCCACCAGCCAACTATAGGCTCGGGGGCTACTCGGGTATGGACTATTAGAAAGAAAAACAAAATATACAACGACACTTACATGTCCATCTGAAGACGGTGGAATAGGTGCATCTGCTGAAGGAGCAATCGGAGGAGGGTTTTCTTTTTTCGCTTCTTCAACGCCCTTTTTGGTGGTGGAGGAACAATCGGTGTTTCTTCAGAAGTCACTGGCACTACTTCCTTTGTCGACACCATCATGTCGGAACTGATCTTCGCCTTCTTCGAAGGAGGAGGATCCGTGTCTCCGTTAGAACTGATGAACAAGCATTGATCACATCAATTGTAGACTACTGAGAATTCCAACAAGACATGAAGAAAAAGATACTTACGAGTAAGACATCAAATCATCTTCGTTGGCAAAGAAACCTGATGGTCTTTTGGATACCGGACCAGCCGAAGCTTCGGGAGCTGCCGCGTCAGGAAGGTTACGATCAGCTTCATCGTCATTTTGCCTGCTAGGGCTTGACTCCGTTGTATCGATTAATTCATTGGCAATTGCCCTTCGGCGCTTGGAAATAAAGGGCGCGTCATCATCTTCTTCTTCCTTGTGTCCTTCGGAGGCGTCGCTATCTTCGACTAACTCGGCATTTTCTTCGACATCCTCGGAGAGATCATCATCTTCGGGAGCCGCTCCACTCTCGGGTGCAGGAGGAAAGCACCTTATGACAGTACTAGAGGCATCGCAAGACAAGGAAAAATCATTAGTATCGAGTACGAATAATACATCGCGTATGAAATAGTCAAGTGACAAGAACCACCTTAGTAGGAAGACGACGGAACTCATACGGGGAATGGACTGATGTCACGGAAATAGAGTCTTCTTGGTTGAAGTACGTCAAACGCCTAACTTCGTCCAGAAGGTCCTTATCTGTGAGATCTGCCGAGTTGATCCGTGATACATCTTTGGAGCCGGTGTACAACCAAATTTGATGTCTCCTTGACATCACTGGTTGGATGCGACGCTTCAGAAATAAAGCAACGACTTCAGTTCCGCACATTGTTTGGCCCCCGACATTCTTTAGATCCAGAACCTTTTCATACAATTTATCAGCTATCACCTTTTCTTCAGCAGTCAAGGTATTTTGCCAAGATTTCTTCGGCACTGCCTCAAGAACATCTTTGAATGCTGGCAGATTGGAGTGGTTACCCGAAGCTGGATGGTCCTTGAGGTAGAACCACTTTTACCGTCAACCCTGAATAGATTCTCTCATCGGGAAGTTGAAGTAGTTAACTTCCTTCCAGACGATGAAGTCGAATCCTCCGATAACGTGAGGGCCGCCACCTCCGCTGTGACGCTTGACGAAAATTATCTTCCTCCACAAACCCCAGTGGAGGTCGATACCGAGGAAGGCGTCGCAAAATTAATAAAAATTGCCAAGTGCAGGATAGAGTTTGGATTCAGCTGCCAGAGCTGCATGCCATAGGAAAAAAGGAGGCACCGGAGAAATTCATGGGCTTGGGGCGAGGACAGTGGGAGGATTGGGGCGAGAATCGGAACCTTGGAAGAGCATCCTTCTCAGATTTGTCTCATCACGATTGGTGATGGAGGAGGCCGACCAGTTGGATTGGGGATCCTTGGCGACATCGCCAGATTTGCACGCTGCGGTGGGCGCCCTTGAACTAGTGGCGCTCGCGGTGGCGCCAGAAGATGCAACCATCTTCTTCTTGTCCATGGTGCTAAGGAAGCTCCTTCTTGTAAGCTTCGAGTATTTGATAACAGTAACAATGGCGAGTTGAAAGCAAGGAGGAAGATGAGCGATGAAGCAGGGGTAAACTAGATTAAACTATACACCTCCCTTTTTATAACGGAAAAGTCACTACAAATCATGGCCGTCAAATCCGCATCAAGGGAAATGGACAAGAATCTAAGCCCACACGTGTCACAAGAGGAGAGAAACCGACAGCCCACTACCCCACTACGCACGAGAATCGAGGAAGAGCCTCGGTCAACGCACAAGGACTGGTCATTTCCTAACTAACCGCGCAGATATAAGGTGGGCCCGCTAGGTCATCTCTTGTCAATCGAGTTGCCGCAGATGTTACGTCATTACTGATGTCATCAAAGACATCGGGTCCTTTTTAACGAAGCACTCGAAGGGATCTACGACTTTCGGCTGCTCAACTTGAGTCTATGCACAGTTGCAAACATCCGTCCTTAGACTCGGGGGCTACTCCCATCGGGAGCGCTGTATGCGCACCCAATTAAAATGGCAAAGGCATTAGCAACCGAAGGAATCCAAAGAAGAACGGACTCAAATGTTCCTGCAAATCTAGGTTCGGGCCCGAGGACTTAAACCTGTGTAGGGTAACGTTGTTTTTTCCTTCGGCAGTTAACCAGTATCGTTTTGCCAAATAAAACTAGGCTCCTTACTTCTATCCCTTGCGTACGATCAATTGTTCGACTTCACCCAAAGTCTCAGAGGACCCGATATACTCAAAGTATCGGATGATGAAAAAAGTTGAAAAACATCGACAACAAGATCTTTGAGTAGTACAACTTGAGTCTACGCACAGTTGCAAACATCCGTCCCTAGACTCGGGGGCTACTCCCATCGGGAGCGTTGGACGTGCAACCGATACCAAGCAACTTCAAGTATACGACGAGCATGAAGACTCGGTCTTCTTTGACTTATCAAGATGTTCGGATGAAGGCAACTTTAGTCCCTGCCCGAAGCTTCGCTTCGGCCAGTCACTCGGGGGCTACTGATGTGGGCATTACCCTTCGGGTACCCGACATTAGTCTACCTCCTTTGGCCCAACAAGGGGCCCATGAGGATTGCCCTGATCCAAGGTGGGCCCATACGTCGGTTACTACAGAGAAGACGTACAAGAAGAAGGATTCTTGACAAAAAAAGGCAAGAACATGTCGATAAAGGAAAGAATAGATTAGATCTTGATGTAACCTAGTCGAGTTTGGATAGGACTCTTGAGACCTGGCCTCCTATATAAAGGCCAGGAGAGGGCCCACCGAACGGGAACAACACACGAAACCCACACAATCAAGCATAGACAAACCCTAGAAACCATGCCTCTGTGCGAGTTCACCATTGCAGTCTATCGACTGCCTCATTGTAACCTATTTTACTCGATAAATCAAGATCAGATAAGCAGGAAGTAAGGGTTTACCTCATCGAGGGCCCGGACCTGGGTAAATCTCGCTCCCTGTTCGTTTGGTATCCGATGTCTCGTGTTAACCTCCAGGATTCCATCAACGCTAAGAGCATCCCCACTCGTTGGCGCTCCCCACGCCCAAATCCGGACGAAACTACCGCCGGATTGGACGAAATTAAGGCGTGGGGAGTACCATATTTCCAGTCGTCCACCCGGAGTTCGGCGGATAGAGTTTAAATTCAAACAAATCGCCGTCCCGCGCTACAAGTACGGCCAGTTGATCGGCAAAAGGAGCAAAAGGATCAGCCACGGATCGGCGATCGGAGGGAAATTACACGGAGACAGGCTCGTCGGCAGTCCCGGCCGGCACGGCGGTGTCCGACGGACCAGCTTCCTCACACGCCGTGGCCGAAGCGGCTGCGGCGGGCGACAATGAAGCAGGCGGCGGTGGACGTCGAAGCAGCCGCGGTCGACGAGGTAGATGGTGAGGTAGACGAGGTAGGAGCCGGCGGAGACGACATAGTGGCTCGGAGGATGTCGTTGCGGTGGCCCCGGTACCAATTCCTCGTCTCCTCGTCCATCGGTTCCATGTCGCCGCCGCCCATGAGGAACGCCAAGTCCGTGTTCCTCTTCTTCGCCGCCACCGTCGTCTTCGACAGGGCGATCCGGGCGCCTTGGTTGGCGAGCATCTCCCGCCACCTGCCGTCGAACTTGTCGTTCCTCCCGTCGGCGTGCGATCTCAAGTCGGCCCAGCACTTGTCGATCGACGCTCGCATCCTGTCGGCGGGATTGTCCGTCCGTTTGAGCTCTTTCTGCTTCTTCTGGCCGAGCTCAGGGCGACCTTCCGCCGCGCAAGCCGCCGGAGCGTCGGGGTTGTACTGCTCGGTCTTGCTTTTCGAGAGGGACGTGCGAACTTCCTTCCACTTCTCGCACTTCTCGAGGCGGGCGTAGACGTTGAGGAACTTGAACTGCAGGCCGGTGTCGTCCGTGTACATGTCCAAAGCTCGGCGCAGCTGGGGAAAAAGAGCACGGCGATACGGGTCAGCTAACGACGATGTACCTCGGTGGTGTAGGGCCGGCGGAGCATACCCTTTGCTCCAAGTCGTGGCCGCTGATCGGCCGTTTGTCGATCTCCTCCCCGTACGCCGTGCCATTTGCTGCACGCCGTCCGCATGATCCCCCAATGGGTGGCCATTGCCTTGTCTCCCGGTACACGTTCATGTTCGTCTTGTTGAAGTAGGGATCGACGAGCTTGCGTTCCTCGTACGCCTGCCTCACTCGAAACCAGTATGTGTCGAACGACTGATTGGCCCCGATTATGCCGTTCGTGGACACGGTCATCCAAGCTTCGGCGAGGCACTCCTCTTCCTTCGGCGTCCATTTGATACGCGGTTCGGCAGGCGGCGAGTCCTTCTTCCTCTTCTTCTTCCCCTTCGACAGGTTGGCGGCGGCTTCAGTTGGCTCTTCTTCTTCCTCGCCTTCTTCTTCGACGGCTTGGCTTCCGTCGGCAACATCCTCCCGATGCTCGTTGCGCGCCGCCACAGCCTGCCGTCGCCCTCGTCTCCTCTTGCGTGAAGAACCCGGGCACGCAGCGGCGGCGGTCATGAAGAACCCCGGGCTCGCAGCGGCGGCGGCGGAGCCGGAGGTGATCATCTCGTGGATCTCCTCTTCGTTCGGCGCCGCCATCGCACCGAATGGGAGCGGCCCTCGTCGCAGGGCCGGCGAGGTGCCCTCGAACAGGCCGCCGCCGCCGACGTCAAGCTCGGGCGGCGACGGTGTGGGCTTGGACGGTTGGACGTAGGCGCCCTCTTGGAACACGGCAGTCAGCGACGGCGAGTACAGCGAGGCGAGAAGGAAGACGGGGAACTTGTTGTACCTTGCGTCGGCCATTGGCCGGGGAACATGCCGCCGCTATAGGCCATGCTGATCAGCCTCGCTTGTTCGTCCTGGGCCGCCTCCGCCGACCTCTTGGCGGCGGCTCTTTTCACCCTCTCCGCCCTGGCGCTTGTTTCCACCTCGCGCCGTTTCTTGTCCGCCGCCCACTCGGCGTTCGACATGCCCGGCGGCTTCGTCTTCTTCGCCCGCATCTTCCTCGCCGGCGCCTTCGGCGGCATTGTGGTGGACGAGAAGACGAGGAGGAGAGTGGTGGTGGACGAGAAGACGCCGCCGAGAACTGGAGCTGGAAGACGAGGAGATTGGGGGATTTCGGCGGGAGAGAATGGGGATATGCAAGCAAATTGGAGGGAATGGGGATATGCAAGCAAATTGGAGGGAAAATCGACAGGATTTGGTTTTCCAGTCGCCGACTACGCGGGTCCACACGCCGTTTCGCGCCAAACTCTTTCGTCCGGAGTCCCCGAGCGCGCCCCGGGGGGCCGGGGGTGGCGTGGGCTCGCCGGATGGATTAAGGGCCAAATCCGGACGAAAACGAGGAACCGGGGGCGCGACTGGGCCGAATTTCGCCGTCCGGATGGAAAAAACGTCGCTCGGGGGCCTCGTCGGGGGGACGAGTGGAGATGCTCTAAGCCCCTCATGGTGAGAATTGCCGAGGAGCTCCCTCGTCAAAGGGCACACGCATCAACGAACCACGAAGTTCTAGGAAACAGTCTGCAAAATTGTTGGCCTCCCAGTTACCCTGCGCTAGGATAAGGCATCCCCCATCCATCGACCCTTCTTCATCTTCCACCTTGGCTCCTCGGTTCCTTTCCCCTTCCGGACGGGCCTGACGGATTTGGGGCGGTGGCAAGGGAAACGGACGAACTGTCGGAGCGTTGATCGAGGTGCAGCTTCTCGCCGGTAGGGAGAGGCAACGGGGAAGGTTGTCTCCGAAGGGCATGGCCTCTGGGCAGGTGTTGTTGGGCTTGGCCACCCAGCCCCTTTGGAGAAGGACAAGAGTGAGAGCATACGCGTTTTGGATGCCCCTTTGGTTTTGGGTGCCATTTTTCCCTTTGTGCTTGTCTTGTAAACCGATAACCCAGCCGTGTTGTGTGGGTGTAAGTTATAACTCCTAGCCGGTTGAGGGTTTTGTTAATTTAAAATCGGGCTCTCTGAGCCTTTTATCTAAAGGCATCTCCAATGGGGCGACGCAAACGGACATTGAGCAACCGTTTGCATCTGCGCGGATGAAAAATGCGCCTGCTCCAGCGGGGTGACGCATAGTGACCGGACCATTCGTGGAGACGCAAACGCGGCCCAAATATGCGACAGGTTTACATCTCCATAGACGCTGCGCGGTCTCACCGAGCGTCCTCCTTTTCTTACCCGGTCCCACACGCTAAGGACAATGAAATCGAACGCGTGGATTTGCTTCCTTTTCCCCTTCTTTGATGCCATAGTGCGACTCCACCACCCAACCCCACCCCACCCCTCGGCCCCGCCGCATCGCCGCAGTACACGCCGTCTGCTCGGTCCTCGCCACGTCGGAGAACAGGATCTCAGTCGGGGTAGGTTCTGGCGCGCACCTGTCACCTGTTTGGGGGCCAAACATCTGTCGGTTGCTGATACGTCTCAAACGTATCTATAATTTCTTATGTTCCATGCTACTTTTATGATGATACTCACATGTTTTATACACACTTTATGTCATATTTACGCATTTTCCGGCACTAACCTATTAACGAGATGCCGAAGAGCCAGTTGCTGTTTTCTGCTGTTTTTGGTTTCAGACATCTTACACAGGAAATATTCTCGGGAATCGGACGAAATCAACGCCCAATACCTTATTTTTCCCGGAATCTTCCAGAGCACCGAAGAGGGGCCAGAGAGGAGCCAGTGGGGGCCCCACCCCACAAGGCGGCGCGGCCAAGGGGGGGCGCCCCCCTATGGTGGGGCCACCCCAGGGCCCTTCCGACTCCGCCTCTTCGCCTATTTAAGCCTTCGTGACCTAAAACTTCGACACCGATTGACGAAACTCCAGAAAGACTCCAGGGACGCCGCCGCCATCGCGAAACTCCGTTTCGGGGACAGAAGTCTCTGTTCCGGCACCCTGCCGGGATGGGGAATTGCCCCCGGAGTCATCTCCATCGACACCACCGCCATCTTCATCACCATCGCTGTCTCCCATGATGAGGAGGGAGTAGTTCTCTCCCGAGGCTAAGGGCTGTACCGTAGCTATGTGGTTCATCTCTCTCTCTCTCATTTGATCTTTATGTGATCATGAGCTTTGTGATCTAGTTGAATATCATCTATGTGCTACTCTAGTAATGTTATTAAAGTATTCTATTCCTCCTCCATGATGTAATGTTGACAGTGTGTGCATCATGTAGTACTTGGCGTAGGTTATGATTGTAATCTCTTGTAGATTATGAAGTTAACTATTACTATGATAGTATTAATGCGATCTATTCCCCATTTCATAGCTATTGTTGACAGTGTGTATGCTATGTTAGTACTCGGTCTAAATTGCAATGGTCTATCATGCACTCTAAAGGTTACTTAAATATGAACTCCGAATGTTGTGGAGCTTGTTAACTCCGGCTTGAGGGAGCTCTTGTAGCCCTACGCAATGAATGGTGTTTGTTATCCAACAAGAGAGTGTAGAGTAGTTTCAGTTATGTGATCAATGTTGAGAGTGTCCACTAGTGAAAGTAGGATCCCTAGGCCTTATTTCCGAACATCGAATCTCTGTTTACTTACTGTTCTGTTGCATGTTTACTCGCTTCCATATTTTATTCAGATTGTTATTACCGCTCATATACATCCATATCACTTGTATTTCACTATCTCTTCGCCGAACTAGTGCACCTTTACATCTGACAAGTGTATTAGGTGTGTTGGGGACACAAGAGACTTCTTGTATCGTAATTGCAGGGTTGCTTGAGAGGGATATCTTTGACCTCTTCCTCCCTGAGTTCGATAAACCTTGGGTGATTCACTTAAGGGAAACTTGCTGCTGTTCTACAAACCTCTCGCTCTTGGAGGCCCAACAACTGTCTACAGGAATAGAAGCGTGCGTAGACATCAAGCTATTTTCTGGCGCCGTTGTCGGGGAGGTAAGGTAAAAGGTATTCACATCCTCCGACTACTAAGCTATTTCCTAGCACTGTTGCCGGTGTGTGAGTGCTCGAAGCTATTTTCTTTAGATCCTGCAATTGCATCTTTTTGTTTCTTGTTTTTATTTTTCACTAGTTAGGCATAATGGAAAACAACAGTGAGCTTTTTAATCTATTTCCTGAGTTAAGACATGAATTGTTTGATACAAAAATTAAAAAACCTATGAAACCTTATCTGCATGATAGTAGCAATGTTATTAGTATGAATGCAATTACTGCTAATGCTATGCAAAAGTCTAAGCTTGGGGAAGCTAGTTTATATAAAAATAATCTTTTTTGCTCCTCAGCTTTGGAAGAAATATTTTGCTATGATAATGCTTTATCTTCCATATGCGATAACTCTAATGATGCTTCTGATATTTTAAATCCACCTGCTGAAAGCATTCCTTTCAAGATACCTATGAAAATTATTGAACATGTTATGGATAACCGCTATGAAGGGGATGGAACTGTCCATCCTGGAGATCATTTACTGTTTTTGCATGAATTATGCGGGTTATTCAAGTGTGCAGGTATCTCTATGGATGAAGTTATGAAGAAACTATTCTCTATATCGCTGTCTGGTAAAGCAGCGCATTGGTATAAATTGCTGAAGAATGGGGATTCTCTTGATTGGAAAGATATTGTGCCTCTATTTTACTCTAAATTCTATCCTCCAAGTGAAATTCACAAAGACCGGAACCGCATATATAATTTCTGGCCTCATGATGGAGAGAATATTGCCCAAGCATGGGGGAGATTGAAGTCTTTAATGCTCAAATGCCCCATTCATGAGCTTCCTGGTAATATCATCATTGATAATTTCTATGCAATTATCACTTTTCAAGATAAAACCTTGCTGGATACTACTTGTTCTGGATCATTTACACGCAATGAAGAAGAGTTTAAAAGGGACCTTCTTGATCGGATTCAGGAGAATACTGAAGGATGGGAGAACAACAAAGGTAAAGAGTCGGGTATAAATTATGATTATGAATGCATTGAAACTTTTATGGATACTGATAAAATTCGAAATATGAGTGCTACTTATGGTCTTGACTCTCAAGTTGTTGCAAATCTTTATAAAGCTTTTGCCTCTCATTTTGAATTGCCTAGGAAGAATTTTGATAAGTATCATGAACCTTTTAAAGGCGCTTGCATGAAGGATGAAATTGTTATTAATGATTGCAATAAACATGCCCAAACTTCTGAAAATATTATTTCTTATAAGCATGTTAATTTTTGTGGAATGCATAGACCTTGTGGAATTAATCAAATCGAAGATGAATATTGTATCCATCATGGGAATGAAAAAACTAGAAAGTGGTCTAGGGCTCTAGATGATCTTGGTAAAAAAGTTTGTGCCCTCTATCCTTTTATTTGTGAACTTTGCCATAGAGTGGGTCATTTTAATTTTCAGTGCTCCTCCAATGATAATTGGAACCCCATGAGTGCTGCAAATTTGTATTGTGATGATGAAATTACTCCTAATCAGCACGACGAACTTACTTTATTTTTGTGGTGTGAAGAGTTATCAAAAAAAATCTCTTTGTTACATATGAGTGATCTTGATATTGATGATGTCCTGCATGGGTGTCTTTCTTATTGCATTGATAATTGCCATACAAATACTTACATACAAAATATTTTAGAAGATGACACTTTGCCAAAATATGATAGGACCGCTGTGTGTTTTGAACTTATTAATGAAAAGGAGGAATCCTCCCAAGTTTCTTCTATTGTTTCTGGAAATAAATCAGGTTATGTGGAGGAGCCCCTCATCAAGCCTCTCCCCGCTAAAGAAGGGAACGAGGAGAAGGAAAAGAAGAAGAAGAAGGGAACGACGAAGAAGAAGAGGGGAAATAAAAAGAAAGAGGTAGCGGCATATCCCCGCGTGTATGAGATAACGATAGGTAACCGTAAGTATGTTGCTTCTAATGATTATTATGATAATGAATCTGAGTACAATGATCTTCCTATGCCCTTTACCTATATTAGTGATTATGATTTAGAAGAGCACACTACTTTTGATATTGAAAATCTCTGGGAAACTAATTCTGAAAATGATGATGTTAATAATTACCATAGTATTAGTATTATTCATGCTTCTTCCCATAATGATATAGAAAGCTCTAAGCTTGGGGATGAGGTGTTTGAAAATCCTTTCGCTACTGATGATTATATGTTTGATACATCTCCTTCTAGTAACAATGATGGTAAGGTTACAGATGAACATACTGTGGAAGATAACTATTCTATTTCTTATGATGACACTATGCCTCCAATCTTTGACAATTATTATAAAGAATGCTATGACACATGTTATAATTATCCTTATGAAACTTGTCATAGTTATGGTGGGATCGCTAAAAATCATTCCCTTAGTATGCAACTTGTTTACCATGTTCAAATTCTTGATAATGATCCTGCTCCAATTACTATTAATGAGAAGAGTTTTTCTTATGCCAAAATTAATGATACCTTTATGCATATGAACCATGATAAGAATGTTTTAAGTGATGGTTATATTGTGGATTTCATCAATGATGCTACTGAAAGTTATTATGAGAGAGGGAAACATGGTTATATGCATCTTAATAATATTAAGTGTCCCCTCTCTATGTTGAGAATTTTGAAGTTACTTGTGTTTTATCTTCCTATGCTTGTCACTTTGTTCTTCATGAATTTATTTGTGTACAAGATTCCTATGCATAGGAAGCGGGTTAGGCTTAAATTTGTTTCTTATTTGCTTTTGATGGTCTCTTTTGCTTCAACTCCTATTTCTTGCGAGTGCATCATTAAAATTACTGAGCCCATCTTAATGGCTATAAAGAAAGCACTTCTTGGGAGATAACCCATGTTTTATTTTGCTACTGTTTTGTTGTGTCTTGGAAGTTGTTACTACTGTAGCAACCTCTCCTTATCTTTATTTTATTGCATTGTTGTGCCAAGTAAAGTCTTTGATAGTAAGGTTGATACTAGATTTGGATTACTGCGCAGAAACAGATTTCTTTCTGTCACGAATTTGAGCAGCCCCTTCTGTAGGTAACTCAGAAAAATATGCCAATTTACGTGCGTGATCCTCAGATATGTACTCAACTTTCATTCAATTTGAGCATTTTCATCTGAGCAAGTTAAGTGCCCCTGAAAAATTCGTCTTTACGGACTGTTCTGTTTTGACAGATTCTGCCTTTTATTTCGCATTGCCTATTTTGCTATGTTGGATAGATTTCTTTGTTCCATTAACTTCCAGTAGCTTTGTGCAATATCCAGAAGTGTTAAGAATGATTATGTCACCTCTGAATATGTGAATTTTTGATTATGCACTAACCGTCTAATGAGTTTGTTTTGAGTTTGGTGTGGAGGAAGTTTTCAAGGATCAAGAGAGGAGGATGATACAATATGATCAAGAAGAGTGAAAAGTCTAAGCTTGGGGATGCCCCCGTGGTTCATCCCTGCATATTTTAAGAATACTCAAGCATCAAAGCTTGGGGATGCCCAAGGCATCCCTTCTTCATCGACAACTTATCGAGTCACCTCTAGTGAAACTATATTTTTATTCTGTCACATCTTATGTGCTTTACTTGGAGCGTCTCGTTTGTTTTTATTTTTGTTTTTGTTTGAATAAAATCGGATCCTAGCATTCCTTGTGTGGGAGAGAGACACGCTCCGCTGTTGCATATGAACACATGTGTTCTTAGCTTTACTTTTAATGTTCATGGCGAAGGTTGAAACTGCTTCGTTCATTGTTATATGGTTGGAAACAGAAAATGCTGCATGTGGTAATTGGTATAATGTCTTGAATAATTTGATACTTGGCAATTGTTGTGCTCATATAGATCATGTTTAAGCTCTTGCATCATGTACTTTGCACCTATTAATGAAGAACTACATAGATCTTGTTAAAATTTGGTTTACATGATTGGTCTCTAGAGTCTAGATATTTTCTGGTTAAGGTGTTTGAACAACAAGGAAGACGATGTAGAGTCTTATAATGCTTGCAATATGTTCTTATGTAAGTTTTGCTGTACTGTTTTATACTTGAGTTTGCTTCAAACAACCTCGCTAGCCTAGCCTTGTATTGAGAGGGAATACTTCTCGTGCATCCAAATCCTTGAGCCAAAAACTATGCCATATGTGTGCACCATACCTACCTACTACATGGTATTTCTCTGCCATTCCAAAGTAAATTACTTGAGTGCTACCTTTAAAATTCTATCCTTTGTCTTTGCAATATATAGCTCATGGGAAAATAGCCTTAAAAACTATTGTGGTGAAGAATATGTAGCTATGTATCTTATTTCTTATAAGTTGCTTGTTGAGAGGTAACAATGCTTCTAGGGATGCCACCAACTATTACCTTTGTTGAATATCATGTGAGTTGTTATGCATGTTCGTCTTGTCTGAAGTAAGGGCGATTTTCATGATCAAATGGTTTGAGTATGCATATTGTTAGAGGAGAACATTGGGCCGCCAACTAAAGCCATGAATCATGGTGGAAGTTTCAGTTTGGACAATTAATCCTCAATCTCTTATGAGAATATTATCTGTTGTTGAATGCTTATGCATTAAAGAGGAGTCCATTATCTGTTGTCTATGTTGTCCCGGTATGGATGTCTAAGTTGAGAATAATCAAAAACGAGAAATCAAATGCGATCTTTCTCCTTAGACCTTTGTACAGGCGGCATAGAGGTACCCCTTTGTGACACTTGGTTGAAACATATGTTATGCAATGATAATCCGTGTTAATCCAAGCTAATTAGGACAAGGTGCGGGCACTATTGGTAATGTATGCACGAGGCTTGCAACTTATAAGATGTCTTATACATAACACATATGATTTATTACTACCGTTGACAAAATTGTTTCTATGTTTTCAAAATGAAAAGATCTAGCACAAAAATAGTAATCCATGCTTCCCTCTGCGAAGGGCCTATCTTTTACTTTATTATTGAGTCAGTTTACCTACTTCTTTCTATCTTAGAAGCAAACACTTGTATGAACTGTGTGCATTGATTCTTACATGTTTACCTATTGCACTTGTTATATTACTTTGTGTTGACAATTATCCATGAGATATACATGTTGAAGTTGAAAGCAACTGCTGAAACTTATATCTTCCTTTGTGTTGCTTCAAAGCTTTCTACTAAGAATTTATTGCTTTATGAGTTAACTCTTATGCAAGTCTTATTGATGCTTGTTGATACGTCTCCGACGTATCGATAATTTCTTATGTTCTATGCCATATTATTGATGATACCTACATGTTTTATGCACACTTTATGTCATATTCGTGCATTTTCTGGAACTAACCTATTAACAAGATGCCGAAGTGCCGCTTCTGTTTTCTCGCTGTTTTTGGTTTCGAAATCCTAGTAACGAAATATTCTCGAATTGGACGAAACGAAGACCCGTGGGCCTATTTTTCCACGGAGCTTCCGGAAGACCGAAGAACATACGAAGTGGGGCCACGAGGTGGCGACACCACAAGGCGGCGCGGCCAAGGGGGCCCGCGCCGCCCTATGGTGTGGCCCCCTCGTCCGGCCCCCGACTCTGCCCTTCCGCCTACTTAAAGCCTCCGTCGCGAAACCCCCGATGCGAAAAACCACGATACGGAAAACCTTACCGAGACGCCGCCGCCGCCGATCCCATCTCGGGGGATTCTCGGAGATCTCCTCCGGCACCCCGCCGGGAGAGGGGATTCATCTCCCGGAGGACTCTACACCGCCATGGTCGCCTCCGGAGTGATGAGTGAGTAGTTCACCCCCGGACTATGGGTCCATAGCAAGTAGCTAGATGGTTGTCTTCTCCTCATTGTGCTTCATTGTTGGATCTTGTGAGCTGCCTAACATGATCAAGATCATCTATCTGTAATATTCTATATGTTGTGTTTGTCGGGATCCGATGGATAGAGAATACCATGTCATGTTAATTATCAAGTTATTACATATGTGTTGTTTATGATCTTGCATGCTCTCCGTTACTAGTAGAGGCTCTGGCCAAGTTTTTGCTTTTAACTCCAAGAGGGAGTATTTATGCTCGATAGTGGGTTCATGCCTCTGCATTGACACCTGGGACAGTGACAGAAAGTTCTAAGGTTGTGTTGTGCTGTTGCCACTAGGGATAAAACATTGGCGCTATGTCCGAGGATGTAGTTGTTGATTACATTACGCACCATACTTAATGCAATTGTCTGTTGTTAGCAACTTAATACTGGAAGGGGTTCGGATGATAACCTCGAAGGTGGACTTTTTAGGCATAGATGCAGCTTGGATGGCGGTCTATATACTTTGTCGTAATGCCCAATTAAATCTCACTATACTTATCATGTCATGTATGTGCATTGTTATGCCCTCTCTATTTGTCAATTGCCCGACTGTAATTTGTTCACCCAACATGCTTTTATCTTATGGGAGAGACACCTCTAGTGAACTGTGGACCCCGGTCCATTCTTTTAATACCGAAATACAAATCTGCTCGCAATACTTGTTTTTACTGTTTTCTCTGCAAACAATCATCTTCCACACAATACGGTTAATCCTTTGTTACAGCAAGCCGGTGAGATTGACAACCTCACTGTTTCGTTGGGGCAAAGTACTTTGGTTGTGTTGTGCAGGTTCCACGTTGGCGCCGGAATCCCGGTGTTGCGCCGCACTACATCCCGCCGCCATCAACCTTCAACGTGCTTCTTGGCTCCTCCTGGTTCGATAAACCTTGGTTTCTTTCTGAGGGAAAACTTGCTGCTGTGCGCATCATACCTTCCTCTTGGGGTTGCCCAACGAACGTGTGAAATACACGCCATCACTTGTCTTGAAAGTACTATTCATGAAAAGTCTTCGCTATATGATTTAGTTGTTTATTCATTGTCTTCACCATTGCTTCGAATCGCTGCATTCATCTCATATGCTTTAAAATAGTATTGATCAAGATTATGATAGCATGTCACTTCAGAAATTATCCTTGTTATCGTTTACCTACTCGAGGGCGAGTAGGAACTAAGCTTGGGGATGCTTGATACGTCTCAAACGTATCTATAATTTCTTATGTTCAATGCTACTTTTATGATGATACTCACATGTTTTATACACACTTTATGTCATATTTACGCATTTTCCGGCACTAACCCATTAACGAGATGCCGAAGAGCCAGTTGCTATTTTCTGCTGTTTTTGGTTTCAGAAATCCTACAAAGAAAATATTCTCGAAATCGGACGAAATCAACGCCCAATACCTTATTTTTCCCGGAAGCTTCCAGAGCACCGAAGAGGGGCCAGAGAGGAGCCAGGGGGCCCCACCCCACAAGGCGGCGCGGCCAAGGGGGGGGCGCCCCCCTATGGTGGGGCCACCCTAGGGCCCTTCCGACTCCGCCTCTTCGCCTATTTAAGCCTTCGTGACCTAAAACTTCGACACCGATTGACGAAACTCCAGAAAGACTCCAGGGACGCCGCCGCCATCGCGAAACTCCGTTTCGGGGGACGGAAGTCTCTGTTCTGGCACCCTGCCGGGACGGGGAATTGCCCCCGGAGTCATCTCCATCGACACCACCGCCATCTTCATCGCCATCGTTGTCTCCCATGATGAGGAGGGAGTAGTTCTCCCCCGAGGCTAAGGGCTGTACCGTAGCTATGTGGTTCATCTCTCTCTCTCTCTCTCTCTCTCATGTGATCTTTATGTGATCATGAGCTTTGTGATCTAGTTGAATATCATCTATGTGCTACTCTAGTGATGTTATTAAAGTATTCTATTCCTCCTCCATGATGTAATGTTGACAGTGTGTGCATCATGTAGTACTTGGCGTAGGTTATGATTGTAATCTCTTGTAGATTATGAAGTTAACTATTACTATGATAGTATTGATGCGATCTATTCCCCCTTTCATAGCTATTGTTGACAGTGTGTATGCTATGTTAGTACTCGGTCTAAATTGCAATGGTCTATCATGCACTCTAAAGGTTACTTAAATATGAACTCCGAATGTTGTGGAGCTTGTTAACTCCGGCTTGAGTGAGCTCTTGTAGCCCTACGCAATGAATGGTGTTTGTTATCCAACAAGAGAGTGTAGAGTAGTTTCAGTTATGTGATCAATGTTGAGAGTGTCCACTAGTGAAAGTAGGATCCCTAGGCCTTATTTCCGAACATCGAATCTCCGTTTACTTACTGTTCTGTTGCATGTTTACTCGCTGCCATATTTTATTCAGATTGTTATTACCGCTCATATACATCCATATCACTTGTATTTCACTATCTCTTCGCCGAACTAGTGCACCTATACATCTGATAAGTGTATTAGGTGTGTTGGGGACACAAGAGACTTCTTGTATCGTAATTGCAGGGTTGCTTGAGAGGGATATCTTTGACCTCTTCCTCCCTGAGTTCGATAAACCTTGGGTGATTCACTTAAGGGAAACTTGCTGCTGTTCTACAAACCTCTGCTCTTGGAGGCCCAACACTGTCTACAGGAATAGAAGTGTTGTGGGTATACTTCATGGGTGTACCATCGACAGTGCCTAGATCCGGCAAGCCCGGGTGGCCCACAGACGGTGATGAGGCATGTGGCCCATCGGGCGGCCCAGTTGTTGTTGATCATGAAGGAAGAAGTCCGGCCCAGGATCAGTAACCCGGATCCGTGGAGGCCCATGAGGAACCCGGATCCAGTACGACGTATATGGAAGGCGGATCCGTGACGTACACGGCAAGACATTGTACCGTAGTTAGGCTATCTGTAATCAGGCTAGGACTCTCCATGTAAACCCTAGATCCGTGCGCCTTTATAAGCCGGATCCCGGGAGCCCAAGAGGGACAACCACAACTCATTGTAACAACGCGAAAGCGCCCGGATAATTCCGGACAAGCAGCGAGTAGGCCCCGTCATCGTGCAGGTGTTCCGAAGCTGGGTAACTCGCGTACCACCGTCCCGTGTGCACTCCGCCCTATGGCCCCTATTTCTTCTCCCCTTCGTGAGGATCCCTCCTCCGAGGTACCGTCGATTAGGTAACGACAGTTGGCGCCCACCGTGGGGCCTGCGGCGTCTGGAGGCCGGAACCGGGAGGGTTCCGCCATGGGAAGCTACGACGACACCATCGCTGTGGGGCGTGTCCTTTACGCCGGAAATCTGCCGATCGTCCCTCCGGATGAGTGTTGGATTCCGGCTAAAACCGACCCCGTCAAGCTCTCCATCGTCCCGGCTTGGCGGCATACACATCTTCATCGGGAAACCGTCGATTCCGACGGAAACCCACCGGTAAGTAGCACCGACGCGACCGCCGCCGAGCAGGACGCAGCCGCGAAGATCCGATCCGAGACGCAGGAACTTCCTAGCGAAGATTCCGCCTTAGATCGGAAAAATCAAAACCCACCCAATCCGCCCCTGAGCAGGAAATAACGGTGGAAGACCAATGCAGATCCGCCTGGGTCTCCCAGGTGTTAGAGAAGCAAAGGTGTCACTTCGTACACTTCTTGGCCCATACCGCCGGAACCGCCCCTCATGAAGCCGGAGCCGGTCCCGAGCAGTGTCGAGGCCCCGGAAAACAACGCCGCTCCGGATCAGCAAGAGGCTGTCGGAGAAAGCGAAACTCCGGCTGAAGAGTCGATTTTGGGAAATCTAAGCCCAATCTCCGGAGACACCCAGTCCATGGACACCGAAGAGTTCGATCGCAAGGTGAAGGAATATGGATACGGCGGCCAGCCTGAAGTTGATTCCGCCCAGCCAAAGCAGGTACTTGCAAATGTAGCGGCACTTGGAGAAAACGGATCAGAAGAGGCAGGCACCCAATCCGACCCCAGCCAACTCACCACGGATCTCCGATGTCGCGGGAGCGGCCCCGTAGGGATTCTTCCTCGGAGAGCCTCCTGTCGCCTGAAGAGATGGTCGCACAAGCAGGCATGGATGCAGTTTATCGCTCGGATATTCTTAACAAACCCATCACTCCCGAAGACGTAGAAGCTTTAGAAGCTAAAAGAGTGGAGCTGCTGGCCACAGCCAAGAAGTTTAAGGACACCGCAGCCGCCATGCTGGAGGAAAGGAAGCATGCCGCAGTTTTTGTGGAAGACTTCATCCAGCGTGAGCAGGAGGTGGACGAAGGACTGGCGAAGGTCAAGGAACTCCGAAAGCACTGGGAGGACAAGATCGTTGAAGCTGATCGGGAGGTAGAAAAGGTCCGGCGTGAGTTGATAGCTCCCCGCAGGATCACCTTCGCAACTCCAACGGAGCAGCAGCCGTTCGCAACCCCAAAAGACAATATGACGAAAGCTGCAGAGATCCTGAAGAAAAGTGACGAGGAGATTGACATCAACTACTTACGCACGCTCGTCGCTTCAGCGGTTAAACAACAGAGCAAGGCAGACACTTCGCGCAAGTTGGAATCTAACCCGGAGCATTGCGTCTCCACTGCGCAGAAGGACGCCCACGACAATCGCCATCGAGATGACGAATCGCGAACCGGATCCTCGGAACGCAGAAGGAAAGCCAGGGAACACCCAAATCCGATCCCCGTACCATCAAAGACGCCACCGTCGGATCCGAGAAAGGGAAAGGATGCAATGTACTCTGGACGAGACAAGTACCGCAACGCCTCTCCTCCTCCTAATGGTTACCCGCGTCCCCCTCGCCGCCGTAGTCCAGCCGGAAACACCAGGCCTCAGGGGCATGGTGGAATTGTTATCCGCGACAACGTGCTGCCCTCAAGAAACAGGAGCAGGGAGCGCACGCCGGAGCCTCGCCGGAATCAGAACAATGATCATGAGCCCGAGCCTAGGAGGAGCCGGAATGAGGAGCGCGACCCGGAGCCCCGCCGGAGCCGGAACGACCAGGGCAGCCAGCGTCACGGCGAAGGCAGCCACAGGAGCCGGAGCCAGCACCGGGAGGGCCGGGGAGAATCTGGAGGCGGAAGCAAGAGGTCGGATCGGCCCCTCGCAGGTCTCCTCACCACCACCTAGCGGTGGCGGCGGAGGTGGAGGCGGAGGCGGTGGTCGGAGATCTCGCTCTCGCTCACAGTCCCCCGTCACGGCTCGCGCGACGCGCGGGAACGCCTCAACGAATACGTGAACCGACTACATCGGACCAAAGTGCTTTGGCAGGATGATTCGAGAGGAACCAAAGCCAAGGAGCTCCCTCAAGCTACCCGGAAACTTGAAGAATTATGATGGCACCGAAAGGCCGGATACCTGGATTGAGGATTACTATAATGCAAGAACCTTTGCCGGAGGAACCCCTAATATCGCCCGCCGCATGCTCCAGCTTGTACCTTGTAGGTCCAGCCCGGATCCGGCTCGGTGACCTCGAGAAAAACTCCATCTTTTGCTGGTTTGACCCGAAGACCGCTTTCGAGAAACACTTCAGGGGCACCTACAAAAGACCTCGCCACGGCAAGCGACCTACAAGCTTGTATCCGGAAGAAGGGAGAATCCTCAAGAAACTTCCTCACACGATGGTTGGCATGCAGGAACGAGTGCGAAAACGTCGACCACACCACCGCCATGTACGCCTTCATTGGTGGACTGCAGAGAGGAGGATTGCTGAGGCATAAGCTCACATGTTTGGCTAACGCCAATAAACTGACTTTGGATGAGATGATCTCCATTGCCAGTGACCACACTGCCGCCGATGACGATGCAGGCGGTGATATCGCAGCTACAGCAATCCCCCTGCACCAACAAAAGAAGAACCGTGACAACGGAAACAACAGTGGCCATAAACGCAAAAACCCTGATGACCAGAAGAGCGGAGGATCCGACATGGTCGCCATGGCGTTCCAACGCGGAGGTTCAGGAGGCGGAAGAGGACGCGGCCGTGGAGGCGGAGCCGGCAGGGGCCAGCAGCATGGCACTGAAGTCACAGCCGGCGGATCCCGCGCTCCGCAAACCTACGAGGAGTATAGAGACATGCCCCGCTCGGCCCACTTGGATCCGGCTACAGGGAAGTCCACTCACACTAACCGCAACTGCAAGTGGGTCAACGATCTAAAGAACGACCCGGAGGCAGAATACAAGCGAGCCCAGAAGCACCGCCCACGCGGCAAAGGAGGCAAGGGCAAGAACAAGGACAAAGAGGAGGACAGTTCCGAGGCGATGGACGAGGATGATAACTCGCCGGATCCCAAAGCCGGATCCGCAGGTAAATCCAACCCCTTCGAGAAAAAGAGCGTGGGGGCTTACCACACCTTCCTCGGAACCCCAACAGTCCGCGCTACGAAATCAGCTACCCGGATCCTGAACGCCACAGTTCCGAGCTGTACCGCGAGATGTCGGTGGTCGGAAGTTCCTTGCACATTTGACGAGGAGGATCATCCCGCCATTGTGCCAAAAGAATACTACGCCTTGGTTGTAAGTCCCCGCATAGACGGGTATGATTTCTCCAAGTGCCTCATGGATGGCGGAGCCAGCTTGAACATCATGTACCCGGAGACTCGGAGCGGATGAACCTCACCAAGGAACAGCTCAAACACAAGCAACACCGAGTTTCATGGCGTGGTTCCGGTAAGAAGGCGAATTCCCTCGGCAGCATCACACTTCCCGTGGCTTTCGGCGATGTTCACAATTTCCGCGAAGAGAAGATCACGTTTGAAGTTGTGCCCTTCAAGAGCTCCTACCATGTCATCTTCGGCAGGCCCACCTACCACAAGTTCCATGCAAGAGCGTGCTATATCTACAACAAGCTCAAGATTCCGGGTCCTAATGGTATGATCACCATAACCGGAGACTACAAAAAGGCTCACGAGTGCGAGTTGGGCGAAGCCGCCTTCGCAGAATCTGTCATATCCGGAGAAGAGCTGAAAGGCTACAGAGCCGCGGTGGATCCGACTGAAATGCAGACCACCAAGAAGCAGATCTCCGAACACAAAAACTCCTTCGGGGCCGCGATAGAGACCAAGAAAGTCAACTTCAAGGAAGGCGACGATTCCAAGCAGCTCTCGACCGGAGCCAACATGGACCCCAAATAGGAAGACGCGCTCGTCGAGTTCCTCCGCGCTAACATGGATATCTTCGCATGGCAACCTTCCGACATGTCCGGAGTACCAAGGGAACTCGCCGAGCACTACCTCAACATAAACCCGGGGCTAAACCGGTGAAGCAAGCTATGCGACGCTTTGGAGATAAGAAGCGCCGCGCCATAGGAATGGAATTAGCAAAGTTACTAGAGGCAGGTTTTGTAATAGAAGTAATCCATACTGATTGGGTCGCAAATCCCGTCCTTGTACCCAAAAAGAACACTGAAATACTAAGGATGTGCATCGATTACTCCGGCTTGAACAAACATTGCCCGAAGGATCCGTTTCCCCTGCCGCGCATTGACCAAGTCATTGATTCGACGCCAGGGGCGGAACTTCTGTGTTTTCTTGATGCGTATTTCGGGTATCATCAGATCCGGATGAAGGAGTCTGACCAAAAGGCGACCTCATTCATCACCCCATTTGGCACTTACTGCTATGTTACTATGCCCTTCGGCTTGAAAAACGCAGGTGCCACCTACCAACGTACGATGCAGCGGTGCTTGAAGGACCAGATAGGCCGGAACGTACACGCCTACGTCGACGACATCGCGGTCATGACTCGGAAAGGATCCGACTTGATCAGCGACCTCACATAAACCTTTGAGAATCTCCGTCGGTACAAGATGATGTTGAATCCGCTGAAGTGCGTCTTTGGCGTACCAGCCGGAAAACTCCTTGGCTTCATTGTCTCTAACAGGGGCATTGAAGTAAACCCGGAAAAATCAAGGCAATTTTGTGCATAAAAAGGCCAACTTGTCTCAAAGATGTGCAACGGCTCACCGGTTGTGTCGCAGCAATCAGCAGGTTTGTTAGCCGTCTTGGCGAGAAGGCACTTCCCCTGTACAAGCTATTGAAGAAAACAGACAAGTTTGTCTGGGACGAGGCAGCAGATGCAGCACTACAAGGGTTGAAGGAGATACTTACCTCCCCACCTATCTTAGCAGCTCCAGGAGAGTCAGAGCCCATGCTCCTCTACCTGGCAGCCACCAACAGGGTCATCAGCCTCGTCATCGTGGTGGAACGACAGGAAGAAGGTCACGAATATGGAGTCCAAAGGCCAGTTTACTATATCAGCGAGGTCCTTACGGAATCCAAACAGCGCTACCCTCACTTTCAAAAGCTTGCCTACGGAGTATTCCCGGGCAGCAGGAAGCCGAGACATTACTTCCAAGAACATCCAGTAACAATCGTGAGCAAAGCTCCGCTGTCAACGATTCTCAACAACGCTGACGCAACAGGACGCACAGCAAAATGGGGCATTGAATTATCCGCCTTCGATATCAGCTACAAAGCCAGGACTGCGGTTAAATCACAGGTCTTGGCGGATTTCGTTGCAGATTGGACAGAAGCTCCGGATGCTAATCTAGAGCCGGAACCAGAGACATGGGTTATGCACTTCGATGGATCCAAGCAGCATCAAGGCTCAGGAGCCGGAGTCACCCTGAAGTCCCCTACCGGAGAAGAACCGCAGATACGTCTACGCAGATCCACTTCGAAGCTACAAACAACATGGCGGAGTACGAGGCTCTACTACACGGATTGCGCATCGCTAAGGAAATAGGGATCAAGCACATCATCTGTTGCGGAGATTCCGACCTCGTGGCACAGCAAGTAGCCGGAACCTGGAACGCCAGAAATTCCGTCATGGCGGCTTACAAAGACGAAGTTGACGAGATCGCCAAGTGCTTTCTAGGATACGAATTCAAGTATGTCCGGAGAGACGACAATACAGCGGCAGATATGCTATCCAAGCTCGGATCCGGCAGAAAGCCAATTCCGCCTGGAATTTTCCTGGAGCATCTCCGGATACCCTCGGTGAAGGGCGGTAACCCGGAAAACCCGAAGTGGCGGTGTCTCCGGCCAGAGAGGTATTGGCTACCATTCCGGCTTGGACACGGCCTTTCCTGGACTACCTCATCGATCAGAAGTTGCCGGAGGACGAGGTCCTCGCGCGCCAGATCATCAGACGAGCAAGATCCTACACAATTGTCGACGGACAGCTCTACAAACGAAGCGCAACAGGAGTGTTTCTCAAATGCGTCTCTAATCAAGATGGCATTGAAATCCTCAGAGAGATCCACGCAGGGGACTGCGGGCACCATGCCGCTCCCAGGTCACTCGTTGCAAAAGCTTTTCGGCTAGGTTTTTATTGGCTCACGGCTAAAGAAGATGCGGACAAGATAGTCAAGACCTGCCGAGGTTGTCAGTACTATGCTACTCAACCAAACGCTCCAGCCCAAGAGCTGAAGACCATACCTATCACCTGGCCATTCGCGGTCTGGGGGCTCGATATGGTTGGTAAGTTAAAAAGATCATCTCCTGGTGGTTTTGAATACCTATTGGTCGCTGTTGACAAATTCAGCAAGTGGATCGAGGCAAAGCCAGTGAGAAAAGCCGACGGTGCTACGGCACTAAAATTTGTCTGCAGCCTCGTGATGAGATTCGGCATCCCACACAGCATAATCACAGATAATGGCACAAACTTCGCCCAGGGAGAATTGAAGGATTATTGTGAGACAATGGGGATTCGATTGGACCTCGCATATGTGGCTCACCCACAGTCCAATGGTCAAGTTGAAAGGGCAAACGGTCTAATATTATCAGGAATCAAGCCACGCCTCGAGGAACCGCTGCGACGAGCAGCTGGAGCTTGGGCTGACGAGTTGGACGCCGTCTTGTGGAGTTTACGAACTACCCCTAACAGGTCAACAGGGTTTACCCCATTCTTCCTGGTATACGGATCCGAACCCGTGATTCCCTCCGACATCATCCACGATTCGCCGCGAGTTTCCGCCTATAACGAAGAAACAGCTGACGAGGCCAGACAGCTATCTGTGGACCTGATCGAAGAAGCTCGGAATTTAGCTGACCGGCGCTCCGCCATCTACCAGCGAAGCTCCGACGTTATCACGCGTCGTCGAGTCCGGAATCGCTCGTTCATGGCCGGAGACCTCGGTTCTCCGCCTTCGCCGAGTGAAAGATCACAAGTTGCAATCTCCATGGGAAGGACCCTTCCTCGTTAGCAAAGTGCTTCACAACGGATCGTACTACCTTGTTGATTTCCGAGAGCTGAGGGACAGACCTGCTAATTGGCGCCGGAAACGCAAGCGTGAGGATCCGGATGATATCTACGACGAAACAGATCGCCCCTGGAACATTGCACAGCTACGTCCTTTCCACACTTAGCATAGAATTGCATACCTTGTAACAATATTATACATGATCAATGAAATAAAGCTTTTGGTTCACTCTATGAGTCATTTACCTCCTTTACTTATTCATTTTTAGATCGTGTATGTTTTCCGACTAAAACCGCAGAGCTGGATATTTCCGCCTAGGCGTGTATGAAAGTTGTGATTTTCAAAAATCGTCCCTCAGGACGTAAGCTTAAGTTTTCTGATTAAATTGTTATCTGTTGCGAATTCGTGGATTCCTAGTAGCGATTTCCGGCACCGATGCTTGGGGGCTTGTTTCCGCGGTTATTGACGGATTACCATTGGGTTTCGTCGCCGCTGGCGAGCGTTTCCGGCTAAGGTCTTCCGGCTCGCGGAAGGTCAAGCGAGCAAGCCGGAAAACAACGACATCAGCACTTGCTTTCCAACATAAAACGAAACATGCATAATAATCTTAAAGGATAGCAGGATAAGTTGTTTCCGCCCATGCATAATCGTTTCGTCCCTAGCTACTTAAGAATTTAAGTCTTATTACAAACCCACTTCGGGGCCAAAATGATGCAACTGTCTCATTGTTCAAACAGGACCTCTACTCGGAGCTCTCCTCTTCAGATTCCTGATAGGCGGAGCCGCCGCTGTCACTGTCGCCAGAGCCCGCCTCGGAGCCATCCTCAGAGCCGCCTTCGATGCTTGACCCGGAGCCTTCCCCGTAAAATTCCGGCTCGCCTTCTTCCTCCTCCGCATCGGAAAACCCCTTGGGCAGAGCGTGCTTGCCGTACCAGAACGAGTGATTCACTCGCCTGACAAACAGCTGCTCATACCCTTGAGTCTCCGCGAGGATGGCGCCCATGTCGGAACCTTTTGGAGCTCCGCGCGCAACGTCCGCAAAGTTGAGCGAGGGGAAATGAGCCTTGCAGGTGGCCAAGACTAGAGAAGCCACTCCGCGCGCAGATGACTTTTGCCAATCTTTGATGAAATCTGGCACTTGTTCCATGAGCTGAGTCATCGTGTCGATCACGGAGGTTTTGGCCTTCTTCAAAGACAGCGTCTTGGCAATTCCGCGACACGCTTCAAACAGTGCGCCGATGGAGGTTCGCACCTCTTCGTATGCCTCCGTCCTCTTCAGGTTAGACTCTTTCGACCATTCAAAGCCAAGGCTCGCTGTGGGAAAAGGAAGCTCAGTTATGTTTCGGAGAATAAAGGATACGAGGGTAGTCGGAATAGCCAGGCGGAAAAATACTCACGGAAGATGAGCTTGTCGATGGTTTCCGCCTCCGTCTCCAGAACTTTGTTCTTTGATATCAAGGAAGTAACGCGACTCTGGTTCTTCTTGAGTTTGTCGTTCAGTTCCGCCAGGTCGCGGGCGTGCTTTTCGGAGAGCTCCTTCCTCGCCTGATTCTCCTTGTCGGAGGATTCTTTCATGAAGGTCTTGAGGGACTCGTTCTCCGCTTCCAGCAACTGGACTTTGGCGGATAGCTCGTCAAGCTTGGAGTGCTTGGCAGTCTCTTCTGCAGGCAGAAAGTTGCACATATTATGCATTTTTGAACATTTATATCAGCACAAAGAGTAAGACCCGGATCTCGTACCCTGAAGGCGAGTCTCAAGCAGCTGGATAGCCTTTTGGCTGTTTTCCGCATTCTGGCGCAGCCCCTCGATCTCTGAGATTTGCTCTAGCACGTGCACGCGCAGATCTTCATGCAATTTCCGAGTGGTCTGCGAAGCAGCAAGGAGTTAGTCCGATATTTAAAATCTTGGGGGCTAGCGAGGAATTCAAAGTCTTTGAGGTATAAAAATTTTAAATTTCCGCCTAAAGGTACATTCTGGGAAAGCATCGGCTAATACATGTTACACGGAAATATATCACCCAATGCTTGGGGGCTAGTGTTACCTGCCGCACTTCCTTGTGCTTGGCGAAAAACACCTTCAGGCCGTCCTCCAGGTCGGCAAGCTCTCGGATCTCCTCGTCCGGCTTTCCCCACACTTTGTTCAGCATGGCGGAAACTTCCGCATGGCGCTGTGCAAGGGTAAGTTTTTGAAGGGACGGAGTCGGTCGAGGGTCGACCCGAGTCGTGTTGGTGACCTGGAGGAGCTTTGCCTTTTCCTCCTGCTCTTCCTCAGTGGGCTCCGCGAAAGCGCTGCTCGGTTGGTCTGGCTGAGGAGCGGATGAGGAGGCCCTCTTGGCGGAGTCCCCATGATCAGCAGGATCTTCCGGAAGGTCATCGAGGTTGATGACATCTTTGGGATCCGGCTTGGAGGCGGATGAAGCCTTGGGCGGAACTTCAACCTCGGGGGTGACAGGAATTGAGGCCGGAGACGGTTTGGTTCTCTTCTTCAGTATCCTTGGAGCTTTGGGGGGTTGGCTTCCGGAGCTTCAGCAAGAACATAAAAGTATAAGTAAAGAGTTTGAGCGTGAAACCAGAACTTGGATCTCGGAAATAGACGCTTACCCGGAAGGTTTGAAGAAGTGCTGGATGTCGGGTTGACCCTTGTTGCTGGTATTTATCAGTTTAAGGCGCTTCGCCTCCGCCTCTGCTTTCCGGGTAGCCGTAGTGCTAGGCACTCCGCGGGCGCGTTTTGCATAAGGGCTCGGAGGAGCAGGCTTCTTCCTCTTAGTGGGGCGGGAAGCCTCGGGAGCTTCCGCCTCCGATGCGGCTTCCGGATCCGTGTTGCCGGTGGAAGGAACCCGGATGATAGTTCCGAGTTCGCTTTCTTCGAGCACTTCGAGCTAATACAGAATTGAACACTTAGACAAAAAGTTTGAATGCAAAAACAAACAAGAGACTATAATCAAGTCGACGTACCACGGTTCCGGAGCCGTTTATGTGGATATCTTTGTTGCACACGTGAACGTGAAGTTCACGCTGAATTTTGATGAGGACCCGGATCCTCTTGTCGATGGCGTCGGCGGAGAGATTGTCTTTTGTAACGCGCATCAGGTCGTCGCGCCCAGTGTACTGGAACATTAAGCGGTCCCTGTGTTGGAGCGGTTGGATCCGCTTGGTGAACCAGGAAAGGGTCAAGTCCTTTCCCGTCAGCCCCTCCTCCGTCAGCTTGCAGATCCGCCTGACGGCGCGTGTGAGCTGGAGTGATTCGGAGAGGTGGGGGCAATGTGACCATGCCGGAAGCTCGGTGGCGGGGCAGTTCTTGAATGGCGGTAGCTTTCTTGCGCTCGCGAGGTCGGAGACGTCCTTCAAATAGAAGAAACCCCCGGACCAGTACCGCGCGGATTCGTGGCGGTCGGTGTGGGGGTAGACGCGGCCTGGGCGGATCATGAAGGTGATGGATCCGCATGTCGCCAGCTCGGTGGACTGCCGGATTCTCTCCTTCTTGACAGGAAAATAGTATTGGAACAGGGAGAGCTCGGGGGTTACCCGGAGATGGCCCTCGCAGAGGGTGACATGGTTGCTGATTGCAAGCACGCTGTTCGGCGAGATGTTGTGGGGTTGGAGCCCATAGGCCTTCAGAATCTCTAGGAAGAAATCTGAAGGCGGAAATGAAAAACCGCGCTCCACCAACGCTTTAGTCAGCATCATCTCGTTGTCCTCCGGGGCTGGGGCTAGTTCATTCGGAACTGACCTCCAGCTTCCGTGTTGCAGGAAGCCTTCCGCCTCGAGGTTCTTCAGCTCCATGTCGGTGGTGGTGCAGGGCCACCATTTCCCTTTGGCTTCCGAGTCCCGCTGGCGGGCTTTGGATTTTTTGGCAGCAGCCTCTTCCGCCTTCTTCTCCACCTCGGTGGCTTTCTCCGGAACAGCTGAGGTGCCTTCGGTGTCCTTGCCGGAGTCCTTAGTGGGATCCAGCTGGACTGGAACGAAGGGAGGCGGAGCGGAGGAAATGGGTGTCGCCATGATCGGTTCACTAGTGGGAGGCGGAGTCGTGGAAGACATCTGAAGATGTAAAAAAAAAAGATATCGCGGAGAAACATAACTTAGTCGGATCCTACATCGTCAACCTAATGATCATCCCTACCAACTACGGCAAAGGTCGAAGCTCGGAGCTTACTGTAATGGACTTCGCGGTGGTCGGAGTAGCCGGCGACGAGGTTTTTCGTACGGTGGCTCGTCGGAGTTAAGAACACGAAGAACACTGCGGTGGTGAGCGAGCTCCGGTGATGCTCCGGCGACTATTCCGGCGGGTTCCGGCACGGCGGAGGAAGAGCTCACGGGCGGCGCTGCGTGGAGAGGTGAGAATGGGGGTGAGTGAGAAGTTAGGGTCGACGGCGGATATTTATAGGCTGAGGGACGAGATTCGTGCTCCGCATCCTGTGGTCGGAACGCAAGCGTCGCGCCGTTGGATGCGTGACACGTGTCCCAAACCCTAACAGTAAGAATGACTAGAGATAAGTTACCGCGCAAATCACGCGGAAATGGCGCCAGAATTGGCGGAACCGTTTGAGTCTGTTAAGATTCCGGGTAAAAGCGTGAAGATAAGCAATTTTCATTCGCAAGCAGGGAAGTAACCCGGAGACATGTTTGAAATTGTCGATGGATGAAGTCCCGCAGGGTGGGGGATTTCCTGATTAAAGGTTAGGAAAGAAGAAAATGTGAAGTTGGAGTTCTTCAAATTTCTCTGCGTTACCAACGATGCCGGAAACCTAAGGTGCAAGCATGGCGGAAACTGCAGGCGAAACTCGGAGAACTCTGGGGGCTACTCGTTGTGGGTATACTTCATGGGTGTACCATCGACGAGTGCCTAGATCCGGCAAGCCCGGGTGGCCCACGAGACGGTGATGAGGCATGTGGCCCATCGGGCGGCCCGGTTCGTTGTTGATCATGAAGGAAGAAGTCCGGCCCAGGATCAGTAACCCGGATCCGTGGAGGCCCATGAGGAACCCGGATCCAGTACGACGTATATGGAAGGCGGATCCGTGACGTACACGGCAAGACATTGTACCGTAGTTAGGCTATCTGTAATCCGGCTAGGACTCTCCATGTAAACCCTAGATCCGTGCGCCTTGATAAGCCGGATCCCGGGAGCCCAAGAGGGACAACCACAACTCATTGTAACAACGCGAAAGCGCCCAGATAATTCCAGACAAGCAGCGAGTAGGCCCCGTCATCGTGCAGGTGTTCCGAAGCTGGGTAACTCGCGTACCACCGTCCCGTGTGCACTCCGCCCTATGGCCCCTACTTCTTCTCCCCTTCGTGAGGATCCCTCCTCCGAGGTACCGTCGATTAGGCAACGACAAGAAGCGTGCGTAGACATCAGTTGCACCGCCCGTCCTCACCACCCACGACCTATTCGGTCAATTTCGTCGGTAGGTTTCTTACTCATCTTTTGGGCGCTATTGTGGGCCGCCATTGATCCGCAGTTGCTTCCCACGCAGATGGACATGTGGAAGATGATGGACAAGTTCCGCGTTGAGGTCATTGACTCCTCTTCCGATGAAGAGTCCGATCACACGACGCAGACCATGGCTACTGCCGCGGCCTCCATCCTCCCCGAGTACAATGCCAGCCAGATGCCGGTGCACCGGGGCTCTGTGAAGGGCCGCACAAAAAACCTGCCATGAACAGAGTGGAAGGGCACCCCCGGCTCCACAAGGACTACTTCCACATCACCAATCCGGTGTTCCCGGAAAAAATGTTCCAGCACCGGTACAGGATGTCAAGGGACCTGTTCATGGTCATTCTATGGAGCGTCAGAGACTACGACTCCTACTTCCAATGCAAGCTCGTTGCAACAGATGCGCTAGGCTTCACCTCCTACCAAAAATGTTCCGCAGCTGTTCGCATGCTATCCTATGGAATGGCTGCTGACATATTCGATGAGTATTTCCGAATGGGTGAGAGCACCTGCCTTGAGTCCATGTACCGGCTTTGCTGAGCTGTGATTGCCATGTTCGGACAACATACTGTAGGGAGCCAACAATTGAGAATACAAGGCGATTGTTTTCTATCAACGAGTCTAGAGGGTTCCTAGGAATGATCGGCAACATAGATTGCATGCACTAGGAGTGGAAGAACTGCCATTTAGATGGCAGGGTCAGTACAGCAGCCATGCGGAGGAATGCACTGTAATTCTTGAAGTAGTGATATCTCAAGATTTATGGATTTGGCATTCATTCTTTGCCATGGCTTGTTACAACAATGACATCAATTTGTTGCACCGATAACTGGACCACACTGGTGAAGACTGTCTATAATCCAAAGACGGAAAAGATAAAGAGGTTTGCCAAGATGCAAGAGGCTTGCGGGAAAGATGTGGAGCGGGGATTTGATATGCTCCAAGCTCGGTGGACAATTGTCTGTCACCCGAAAAGAAAATGGTCGCTGAAGTCCATGCACGAGGTGATAACATGTTGCGTGATCATGCACAACATGATCGTTCAGAACAAGCGTCCTGATAGCCGCAACGAGCATTAATGGGATTTCCAAGGTGAGCTGGTTGCGCCAGTCCCTGGGACATCATCGAGTATTTGCATATGAATGTTGAAGTCACTGACGAGAATATGTCGAGACGTCTACAGATGGATCTGATTGAGCATTATTGGGTATTGACTGGCCACGAAGGCAATGCGTAGAGGTCAATTTCATATTATTTTTATGTAGACTTTTAAGAATTTGGATGTAATAACTGAGACTACTTTGAACCTGTTAATTTTTTTGTTTAAAACATCCAAATCATGCGGACGTGCAAATACGTCGCCCCACTGGAGTCACCCCCAGACGCAAACGGACGCGCGGTAAAAAAAACGACTAAATTCGTACCCACTGCTCGACCGAAACGGATGCGTGCGACTATTTTACGCGTTCGACATGCGTCGCTCCGTTGAAGATGCCCTAACAAAAACATGCGTAGATGTGTTCTGCGTCTGGTTATTGCCTCATCACGAGATGGCCGTGACTGGTCTGCTACCTCTTTGCTTGGCACGTCCAGAGCTTTTCAGGCAGCATCGATCCATGGATGGCACGCCTCACATGACCGCAACGTCCGCAAAAGCAAAGGACGGAAACAAAAGGCAGGCAGCACGCAGGTGCTCGCAAGCCAACGCGATGCTACGGCTGCAAGCTTTCTGCCAAGATTCGGGCAGCCAGCTGCGCCCCGTGCTCGCTCGAGCTGCCTGCCTGCCATGGCGCCCGAATTCTGGGCAGTGTGCACTTGCCGACGAGCGTGCGGCCATTTTTCGTGCTCAGCGCTCCGCCTGTCGATTTGCTCTTGGCGGGACACGGCAACGTGCCCGTGAAAGGCCGCGTTAACTAGTCGTCTAGTCGCCTGATCGTAGGATTGATCGCCTGCCGCGCCGCGTGAACCCAGGTTTGCGCCGCCGGTTGCGCTCCAGTCGCCATTCGCCAACAGCACAACACCAACAGCCGCGCGCGTGTGCGAGCGCTGTCGATCGCCGTGGCCGTCGGCCTGTGTTGCACTACCACTACCTGCGCCGCGCTTATCTTGACAAGGGATAATTTTACACACTGCATGCCTTTTCCCTTTTCTGCAACACGGTAACGGAATCGAATCTCCTCGCCTTTGATAAAGGTTAAATCGTGCGAGCATCAGAAACTCGGTAGCATAAGGGCATCTTCAGCGGGCCGGTTCTCGAGGAGAATCGACCGGTGCCATGAACGGAGATCTGCCGAGAGGAGATTGGTGTTGACGTGTATAAGTAGATTGCCTAGCCTTTTCCATCAGTTCGGTTTTTTGGTTCAAGTGGCTAGTGCATGAAGCTTAACATGATATGTTGACGTGTATAACTAGATTGCATAGCCATTTCCATTAGTTCGGACTTTTGGTTCAAGTGGCTAGTGCATGAAGCTTAACATGGTATCAGAGCCCAGGTCTCGAGTTCAAATCTTGGCTTTCACAATTTATTTTAAAAATTATCTCCTCTCCCCGCAGCTTCCTGCTGTGTGGTCCTGGCCTTCTGCTGCCTCTCCCCGTCACACGTGAGAGGGGGTGTTGACGTGTATAAGTAGCTTGCCTATAGCTATTCCATCAGTTCGGACTTTTGGTTCAAGTGGCTAGTGCATGAAGCTTAACAACTGGTACCTAAACTCCGGTGCTCATACCATGCTTCTCTTCTATTAATCATAGGTATGCCTAGACCATAGTGTAAATACCAATTCGAGTTTGAACTTAGATGGCTACATCGTGAGAGCTTTTCCGATATGGTTAAAACGGAGTGGTAGAAACCTATTGACTCCTATCGAAATGTGGAGTAATAAGACACGCGCTACACCCAAATACCTTGGAGGATGTCACGCCATATGAAGAAAAATCTCAAAAAAGAAAAGCTTTCACTATCATCTATCAAAAATATTTGCATGGTATCTTTGTAAATGAGTAATTCTTACTAATGACAAACTTGAAAACATAATTGCGATAGAAGTACAGGGTGTGCTTTAGTGATCATGATGAGATAATAAAACACTTATTCTTCACGTGTAAATTTGCTAGCTTCATATAGTCTACCATCATTCAGGTAACTTCTACATTGTATCCATAGTGTACGTTAATATATTCCGCAAGTGGCTACATGGTGTTGATCATAGGTTTAGATTTCTTATTAGGGCGGAAGTGTTTGTCGTTATTTTGTCGCTTTGACTATGTTGATATGACAATGTTCTTAATAATAATTTTATCTCTTCTCCCATGCATGTTATCTACAGGTGCAGAACTTTGCTCTGTTCATAATCATCTTTACAAAGTGTGAAGAATCCAGAGCTTTATGGATGTGTCAACATGGTTGAAGGATATAATGAGGGAAATTTTTAGTAATCTACGAAATGATCCTCCATCCAAATAGATGTTTTTACAGCTTTTTGATAATTACTTGTATTGCGCCATCTCTTTTGACCTTTTGCTCGACTTATGCCGCTATGTGCATGCAAAAAAAAACCAGTGCAATGCTTAACCTTTTAATTAATAAAACACATTTTATTAAAAAGGATACGCACACATTATACGGTCACAAATTAATTATACCGTCACAAATTTATTGGTCTGCTAAAGTTTTCATACCAGAAATGGAAGCGAAGAAACATCTCTGAGCACTCACGGCGGAAAGGCGCGCCCCCAGTGGTCCAAGTTGCTTGCTCCAAAGTCGTCGATGACGACGGCCAGTGTCGTGCAACAAGGAGAGAGGCGGCTACGCATACATGCTTTTGCCGAGTCAAAGTCCATCCGTGCGTCCTGCTGGTCGTGCCACGTACTACTCTCTCTCCACTTGTTGCATCTTGCATCCAAAGCTGCGACCACATCTCTCGCACTCGCACAAGGTAACAACAACAAGATGTGGTTAGAGCATCTCCACCGACGGTTCCAGGCGCCGGTACTGTCGTATGGGGAGCGCCGGTAGAGTATCCTCTATTTGGGTATGTTGCTCCCACACCGGCGTTCATCATACGGAAGGCTATTAACGTCGATGACCAATTTTCCCGCGTCGTTTTTGATGCGAACCATCGCGTCCTCTCACTGAAGGCGCCTCCACCCGCGTAAACCGTCGTTCCGCGAGGCACCGGCGCGCCCGATTCTAGCCCTTGGTGAAGGGGTCGGCACGGGGTTGTCGGCGATTCTATTGGGCTCGAAAACTAGCCAGCGCCGTTTGAGGCGCACCGGTGCGAGCCCATTTTCGCTCCCGAACCCCAAACGCTATCGGAGCTGCTATCGGGACCGCTGGTGGAGATGCTCATAGCAGCCGCTCACCTGTGTCATTCAATCTTGAAAAAATTACTACCGCCACAGAGTAAATGCTACCACACCACACGAGACAGTTGTATTAGCTTATATTATCATACATAGGCTATTTGACCTTGTTCAATTCGAAAGTTTAATTTTAAATCAGTCTGTTTTTTTAATGGTACCAATGTTTCTGGTAGGTGGATAAGAATTTCGGTTTTCGGCAAGATTGTAAAATTACTATCGAAAGTTTAGACTCGTCAATTGTCCTGCTTTGGTTTTTTTGGAATTATGGGGCATAGCCCCCGATTTGATTAAGTCGATGAAACCAGAGGAACACTAGTTTCAGGTTCCTCATTCATCCAATTTCTCCACAAACTTAGATCATCCTACTTTAAAACTTAGAAATTCAACAAACTAACGAAAGAGCTAACACACCTCACGAAGTTGGCCCGACTCAGAGAAACAGTAAACACTTTATAGTTCACCCGAGAAAAATCACCAACTAAGCAAAAGCACACTCTATCAGAGTCTTTTTTTACTCATTCTTTTTCCCTCCAAAACCCCTTTTCTCAACCTTCAGGTTTGAGTACCGAGAACATATCTAGTGATACCACACCTTATTTGATACCATGATACCACTCTTCAAAATTTAAATTGTAAGTGTCAAAAAATCGGGAACCAAAATTTTGGGTGTTCACAAGATGTGTGTTTACGTACCCTGTAACTTTCATAATCAAATTCGAAATATCCTTGAATTCAAGACGTTAGACGGACCTTGGCCGTTCCCCTCTCCCATCTACAGTAGAGAGAGGCGATTTTGTGAGCGCTCCCGGTCTTCTCACCTTGCTCGCCGGTGATTCGTGGTCTCCTCCTCCTCCGGCGGCCGCTCCGGCGGCGGGAGGGTGGGGAAACCACGGATCTCGGCTTGTATATAGTGTAGAGTTAGGTTGGGTCCCGGCCGGCGGCGTCTTGGAGGCGGTGGTGCTGTCAGCGGGGTGTTTGGTGTCGCGGCGCTTCCTCTCCGGCGACGGCGCTCCTCGGGGCTTCTTCGTCAAGCGCTCGACTTCCCCGAGCTCGGCGGTCTGCGGACGCGGCGAGTTCCTTGTGCCCCGTCCGGATCCGTGTAGGTGGAGGATCCGGTGTCTGAAGTTGAAGACGATGGTGATTTCAAGATGCTCCGCGTCGTCGGCGGCGATTCCAGGCGTAGGATCCATGGATCCGGTGCTCGGCGACTTCCCAGCTGCCATGGGGCTGGCTCCGATCCAAGGCGAAGAGGGAGCAGCGGCAGCGGCGCGCCACCGACAGCTCCTGGGCGTCGGCGTTGACGGGATCCAGAAGGACTTCTCTGTAATTTTGTCTTTGTTTCTGGACCTTTCTGTAAGAACGGAGTATTAATATCACTATCTTCTTCCGCAAAAAAAAATTCGAAATATCCTTAGAGAAACAAAAAAGAGAAATCCAGCATAAATAGTGTCACATAAAGACAAAAACACAAAATGACACTATTCACACAACATTTGTCTTTTTTTGTTTCTCTTTGTGTATTTTAAATTTGGATTTGAAAATTCTAGACAATGTAAACACACATCTTGTGAACAGCCACAAATTTATTTTAATTTTTTTTGTCACTTATAAGTTTGAATTTTGTGAAGTGGTATCATGATATCATGTGAGCTGTGGTATCACTAGATATTTTCCCGTTGAGTACCATAGGCGTCCAACCTTTATTCTTACTGGAGATTTCAGCTGCCACATGTAGCAAGAGATCCGGTGGCTTGCTTAGGACAAGGCACGGATAACAGTGTTGTGCCTTACTGTTTTTAACGTTAGATCGGAAATGGACGAACATGATCTAAGCCCTGTACAAAAGTACCGTATAAAACAGCAGCACATGCACTGTAGCAGATGTCTTGTCGACTTAAGATTGTTCGCTACAAGCCTCGTCGATCTTGGATTCAAGAATAGCCCACAAATCCATCCAAAGAGTAGTTTGAGCAATTACACTAGTAGGATCATACAAAAATATGTATTGTTAAAACATGCAACATTCCTAGTTTTTCACAGAGCCCAAACAAGTGCAGTAACTCAGAGCATCTCCAGTCGCGTCCCCCAAACCGCGCCGGATCAAGCGTTTGGGGGACGTGTTTTGTTCGTGCCGCGTTTGGGGGACGTCGCTCCCCAGCCGCGTCCCCCAAACGCCGCCCCCAATCAGAAATTCAAATAGATGCATTCAAAAGAGATCGTTCCCGCCGATTCGTCGCGATCGGAGTAGCGGCGATCGATCAAAGTACTGGGCGCGCGATCATATTACAGACCGGTGGTGCATGCAAATTAGAAGAAGGGGAAGGGGTTGGTCGACGGAGTCGTGTCCCGAGTCGACGCAGGCCCGTCGAGCACGACGACCTCGTCGCGATCCGCCCTGTTCCTGTGCATGGTGCGTCCGCTCCGTCGCCGACGCGGAGGCCGACGCGAGGTGTAGCGAGTAGAAGACGCGTCAACCTGCTCTTGCTGCGCTGCCGCTGCCGCCGATGCCGATGCCGCTGCCGGGGCCGCCGCGTCCGCCGCCGCCATTTTGGCTTCGATGTCGTCGAGGATCTGGCCTTTGAAGAAGTTGTGCGCCGCTCGCGTCCGGGGAGACATTCCTCTCGTCGACGTTCTCGGCAGGGACATGTCGTCCCTGCGTTTCTTGAGCTCCAGCCTTCTCCTCTTGCCTCTTGAGCAGCTCGGCCCACCTTTGGTCGGCCTTCTTGTCGCGGGAGATAAAGGTCGAGGAGACGTCGGCGAGGCATTTCGTGATCGACGCCTGCGTCTTCTCGGACGACGCAGCGTCGGCCAAGGCGGCCTTAGCAGCCTTGTTGCCGATGGGACGCCCCGTCGAAGTTGCCGGCGGCGCGTCCAGATCAATGGCGTCCTTCCCCTTGGACAGCGACACGCGCGTCAGCCGCCATTTCTCATTCATTTTGAGCTTGCCATAGCAATGCATCAGCGCAAAAGACTTGTGACCTTCCGAGTTCTTGGCGTACAAATCCATGGCCCGATCAAACTAACCAAAGGAAGCAGAGTCATTTCATCGAACACAATGTGGGCGCTACGGATTATGGAAGAAACGAGTCGTACTCGGTTGGCCGACGTCGGCGCCGCTGTTGCCTCTGGTCTCTAAGTCGTGATGGTACCCATGGAAGGAGTTCACCGACGCCTGGATGATGGCCCATCGCGTCGACATTGCCTTCTGGCTCCTCTTCATTGTCACTTTCCGGTAGTCGCTGTTGATGAGCTTGCGCTCATCGAACTCGGCCTTGATCCTCGCCCAATACTTCCCGCCTTTTTGGTTGGCGCCGATGATGGAGTCATGGCTCACCGTCGCCCACGACTCGCACAGACATTGATCTTCCAGAGGCGTCCACTTCGGGCCTCGTGTGCCCGACGCCTTCTTCTTCTTCTTCTTCTTCGTCCTCACGCCGTCCGCGTCTACCTCCACGAGATCATCGTCACCGGCACCCTCGTCGTCCTCTTCCTCGCCGCCCTCTTCGTCCTCATCGTCGTCCTCCTCGTCGTCCTCCACCCCGTCCTCTTCCTCGTCGTCCTCCTCCTCAACCCCGTCGTCCTCCTCAGCACCGGCGCCGTCGTATTCGAGCGGACCCCTGCGGCCGGTGAAAGGGCCGCCGTCCGGACCGGGTCCTGGCTCGCGCTGCTCATACGCCGGGGAGTAGAGGTTGTTGGGGTTGAAGCCGCCGTGCGGCAGCGCATCCTGCTAGTGCGGCGACAAGTTAGGCGTCACGCACCCGGGAGTGCCGGAGGGGCCGTCGTTGTAGAAGGCAGATGACGACGGAGAGAAGACTCCCGGAACGTACACCGGCACGTTCATACTATATGGGCTCGCGTTGGTGGCGGCGATACACCCGGCCATTATGTGCTGGTGCTGGCGCGCCGCCAGAGCCTTCTTCTCCAGCTCCGCCGCCCTCCGTCCTTTCCGCTCCGCCGTCGATAGCTTCCGGCGCAGGCAATCTTGCTGCCATTGATCTTCGGTCATTCCTTCAGGCTTCTTCCTCGCAGCCGGCGCCTTCCGCGGCTTCGCGAACGGCGCTTTCGCCCCTATCGTCGCATTGCCCGGTGATACGTCTCCGACGTATCGATAATTTCTTATGTTCTATGCCATATTATTGATGATACCTACATGTTTTATGCACACTTTATGTCATATTCGTGCATTTTCTGGAACTAACCTATTAACAAGATGCCGAAGTGCCGCTTGTCTGTTTCTGCTGTTTTTGGTTTCAGAAATCCTAGTAAGGAAATATTCTCGGAATTGGACGAAATCAAAGCCCGGGGGCCTATTTTTCCACGAAGCTTCCGAAGTCCGAAGACGAGACGAAGAGGGGCCACGGGGTGGCCAAACCCTAGGGCGGCGCGGCCCCACCCCCGGCCGCGCCGGCCTATGGTCCGGGCCCCCGTGCCGCCTCTTGACTTGCCCTTCCGCCTACTTAAAGCCTCCGTGACGAAACCCTCGGCACCGAGAGCCACGATACGGAAAACCTTCCGGAGACGCCGTCACCGCCGATCCCATCTCGGGGATCCAGGAGATCGCCTCCGGCACCTCGCCGGAGAGGGGAATCATCTCCCGGAGGACTCTACGCCGCCATGGTCGCCTCCGGAGTGATGAGTGAGTAGTCTACCCCTGGACTATGGGTCCATAGCAGTAGCTAGATGGTTGTCTTCTCCCCATTGTGCTATCATTGTCGGATCTTGTGAGCTGCCTAACATGATCAAGATCATCTATCCGTAATTCTATATGTTGTGTTTGTCGGGATCCGATGGATAGAGAATACTATGTCATGTTAATTATCAAGTTATTATACATGTGTTGTTTATGATCTTGCATGCTCTCCGTTTCTAGTAGAGGCTCGGCCAAGTTTTTACTTTTAACTCCAAGAGGGAGTACTTATGCTCGATAGTGGGTTCATGCCCGCATTGACACCGGGACGATGTGATGAAAGTTCTAAGGTTGTGTTGTGCTCGTTGCCACTAGGGATAAAACATTGGCGCTATGTCCGAGGATGTAGTTGTTGATTACATTACGCACCATACTTAATGCAATTGTCTGTTGTTTAGCAACTTAATACTCGGAGGGGTTCGGATGATAACCTCGAAGGTGGACTTTTTAGGCATAGATGCAGTTGGATGGCGGTCTATGTACTTTGTCGTAATGCCCAATTAAATCTCACTATACTTATCATGTCATGTATGTGCATTGTTATGCCCTCTCTATTTGTCAATTGCCCGACTGTAATTTGTTCACCCAACATGCTTTTATCTTATGGGAGAGACACCTCTAGTGAACTGTGGACCCCGGTCCATTCTTTAATACCGAAATACAAATCTGCTTGCAATACTTGTTTTTACTATTTTCTCTGCAAACAATCATCTTCCACACAATACGGTTAATCCTTTGTTACAGCAAGCCGGTGAGATTGACAACCTCACTATTTCGTTGGGGCAAAGTACTTTGGTTGTGTTGTGCAGGTTCCACGTTGGCGTCGGAATCCCTGGTGTTGCGCCGCACTACATCCCGCCGCCATCAACCTTCAACGTGCTTCTTGGCTCCTCCTGGTTCGATAAACCTTGGTTTCTTTCTGAGGGAAAACTTGCTGCTGTGCGCATCATACCTTCCTCTTGGGGTTGCCCAACGAACGTGTGAAAATACACGCCATCAAGCTCTTTTTCTGGCGCCGTTGCCGGGGAGATCAAGACACGCTGCAAGGGGAGTCTCCACTTCTCAATCTCTTTACTTTGTTTTTGTCTTGCTTTATTTTATTTACTACTTTGTTTGCTGCACTAAATCAAAATACAAAAAAATTAGTTACTTGTTTTACTTTACTTAATATCATGCATGTTTTTATTTCACTAGTTAAGCATAATGGAAAACAACAAAAATATGAGAGATCTTTATGAACTTTATCTTGAATTAGGACATGATGTGTTTGAAGATAGAATTAAAAAACCCATGGAACTTTATATGCATGCTAATGGGAATATTATTACTATGGATTCTTTGAACACCATTGTTGCTAATGCTATGGAAAATTCTAAGCTTGGGGAAGCTGGCTCTATGAGCATGATCTTTTTAGTCCCCCAAGCATTGAGGAGAAAATTTTCTTTTATGATTACAATATGCCTCCTATATATGATGATAGCCACTTTGTTGAATTTGCTCCCACTACAACTAATAAAATTGATTATGCTTACGTGGAGAGTAATAATTTTATGCATGAGACTCATGATAAGAATGCTTTATGTGATAGTTATATTGTTGAGTTTGCTCATGATACTACTGAAAGTTATTATGAGAGAGGAAAATATGGTTGTAGAAATTTTCATGTTACTAAAACACCTCTCTATGTGCTGAAATTTTTGAAACTACACTTGTTTTATCTTTCTATGCTTGTTACATTATGCCTACATAACTTGTTTATTTACAAGATTCCTTTTTATAGGAAGCATGTTAGGTTTAAATGTGTTTTGAATTTGCCTCTTGATGCTCTCTTTTGCTTCAAATACTATTTCTTACGAGTACATCATTAAAACTGCTGAGCCCATCTTAATGGCTATAAAGAAAGAACTTCTTGGGAGATAACCCATGTTTTTACTCCAGTATTTTTGTTTTATATTTGTGTCTTGGAAGTTGTTTACTACTGTAGCAACCTCTCCTTATCTTAGTTTTATGTTTTGTTGTGCCAAGTAAAGTCTTTGATAGAAAAGTAAGTACTAGATTTGGATTACTGCGCAGAAACAGATTTCTTTGCTGTCACGAATCTGGGTCTAATTCTCTGTAGGTAACTCAGAAAATTATGCCAATTTACGTGAGTGATCCCCAGATATGTACGCAACTTTCATTCAATTTGAGCATTTTCGTTTGAGCAAGTCTGGTGGCCTAATAAAATCCATCTTTACGGACTGTTCTGTTTTGACAGATTCTGTCTTTTATTTCGCATTGCCTCTTTTGCTATGTTGGATGAATTTCTTTGATCCATTAATGTCCAAGTAGCTTTATGCAATGTCCAGAAGTGTTAAGAATGATTGTGTCACCTCTGAACATGTGAATTTTTATTATGCACTAACCCTCTAATGAGTTGTTTCGAGTTTGGTGTGGAGGAAGTTTTCAAGGATCAAGAGAGGAGTATGATGCAATACGATCAAGGAGAGTGAAAGCTCTAAGCTTGGGGATGCCCCGGTGGTTCACCCCTGCATATATTAAGAAGACTCAAGCGTCTAAGCTTGGGGATGCCCAAGGCATCCCCTTCTTCATCAACAACATTATCAGGTTCCTCCCCTGAAACTATATTTTTATTCGGCCACATCTTATGTACTTTGCTTGGAGCGTCGGTTTGTTTTTGTTTTTGTTTTTGTTTGAATAAAATGGATCCTAGCATTCACTTTATGGGAGAGAGACACGCTCCGCTGTTGCATATGGACAAATATGTCCTTAGGTTCTACTCATAGTATTCATGGCGAAGTTTCTTCTTCGTTAAATTGTTATATGGTTGGAATTGGAAAATGCTACATGTAGTAACTCTAAAATGTCTTGGATAATTTGATACTTGGCAATTGTTGTGCTCATGTTTAAGCTCTTGCATCATATACTTTGCACCCATTAATGAAGAAATACTTAGAGCTTGTTAATTTGGTTTGCATATTTGGTTTCTCTAGAGTCTAGATAACATATAGTATTGAGTTTTGAACAACAAGAAAGACGGTATGGAGTCTTATAATGTTTACCATATGTCTTTTATGTGAGTTTTGCTGTACCGTTCATCCTTGTGTTTGTTTCAAATAACCTTGCTAGCCTAAACCTTGTATCGAGAGGGAATACTTCTCATGCATCCAAAATACTTGAGCCAACCACTATGCCATTTGTGTCCACCATACCTACCTACTACATGGTATTTATCCGCCATTCCAAAGTAAATTGCTTGAGTGCTACCTTTAAAATTCCATCATTCACCTTTGCAATATATAGCTCATGGGACAAATAGCTTAAAAACTATTGTGGTATTGAATATGTACTTATGCACTTTATCTCTTATTAAGTTGCTTGTTGAGCGGTAACCATGTTTCTGGGGACGCCATCAACTATTCCTTGTTGGATATCATGTGAGTTGCTATGCATGTCCGTCTTGTCTGAAGCAAGAGAGATCTACCACCTTCATGGTTGGAGCATGCATATTGTTAGAGAAGAACTTTGGGCCGCTAACTAAAGCCATGATTCATGGTGGAAGTTTCAGTTTGGACATATATCCTCAATCTCATATGAGAATAATAATCGTTGCCACATGCTTATGCATAAAAGAGGAGTCCATTATCTGTTGTCCATGTTGTCCCAGTATGGATGTCTAAGTTGAGAATAATCAAAAGCGAGAAATCCAAAATGCGAGCTTTCTCCTTAGACCTTTGTACAGGCGGCATGGAGGTACCCCATTGTGACACTTGGTCAAAACATGTGCATTGCAAAGATCCGGTAGTCCAAGTTAATTAGGACAAGGTGCGGGCACTATTAGTATACTATGCATGAGACTTGCAACTTGTAAGATATAATGTACATAACTCATATGCTTTATTACTACCGTTGACAAAATTGTTTTCATGTTTTCAAAATAAAAGCTCTAGCACAAATATAGCAATCGATGCTTTCCTCTTTGAAGGACCATTCTCTTTACTTTTATGTTGAGTCAGTTCACCTATCTCTCTCCACCTCAAGAAGCAAACACTTGTGTGAACTGTGCATTGATTCTTACATATTTGCATATTGTACTTGTTATATTACTCTATGTTGACAATTATCCATGAGATATACATGTTACAAGTTGAAAGCAACCGCTGAAACTTAATCTTCCTTTGTGTTGCTTCAATACCTTTACTTTGATTTATTGCTTTATGAGTTAACTCTTATGCAAGACTTATTGATACTTGTCTTGAAGTACTATTCATGAAAAGTCTTTGCTTTATGATTCACCTGTTTACTCATGTCATCACCATTGTTATGATCGCTGCATCCACTACATATGTTTACAAATAGTATGATCAAGGTTATGATGGCATATCACTTCGTAAATTATCTTTGTTATCGTTTTACCTCGCTCGGGACGAGCGGAACTAAGCTTGGGGATGCTTGATACGTCTCCGACGTATCGATAATTTCTTATGTTCTATGCCATATTATTGATGATACCTACATGTTTTATGCACACTTTATGTCATATTCGTGCATTTTCCGGAACTAACCTATTAACAAGATGCCGAAGTGCCGATTGTCGTTTTCTCGCTGTTTTTGGTTTCAGAAATCCTAGTAAGGAAATATTCTCGGAATTGGACGAAATCAAAGCCCAGGGGCCTATTTTTCCACGAAGCTTCCGGAAGTCCGAAGACGAGACGAAGAGGGGCCACGGGGTGGCCAAACCCTAGGGCGGCGCGGCCCCACCCCCGGCCGCGCCGGCCTATGGTCCGGGCCCCCGTGCCGCCTCTTGACTTGCCCTTCCGCCTACTTAAAGCCTCCGTGACGAAACCCCCGCATCGAGAGCCACGATACGGAAAACCTTCCAGAGACGCCGTCACCGCCGATCCCATCTCGGGGATCCAGAGATCGCCTCCGGCACCTCTGCCGGAGAGGGGAATCATCTCCCGGAGGACTCTACGCCGCCATGGTCGCCTCCGGAGTGATGAGTGAGTAGTCTACCCCTGGACTATGGGTCCATAGCAGTAGCTAGATGGTTGTCTTCTCCCCATTGTGCTATCATTGTCGGATCTTGTGAGCTGCCTAACATGATCAAGATCATCTATCCGTAATTCTATATGTTGTGTTTGTCGGGATCCGATGGATAGAGAATACTATGTCATGTTAATTATCAAGTTATTATACATGTGTTGTTTATGATCTTGCATGCTCTCCGTTTCTAGTAGAGGCTCGGCCAAGTTTTTACTTTTAACTCCAAGAGGGAGTACTTATGCTCGATAGTGGGTTCATGCCTGCATTGACACCGGGACAGTGACAGAAAGTTCTAAGGTTGTGTTGTGATGTTGCCACTAGGGATAAAACATTGGCGCTATGTCCGAGGATGTAGTTGTTGATTACATTACGCACCATACTTAATGCAATTGTCTGTTGTTTAGCAACTTAATACTGGAGGGGGTCGGATGATAACCCGAAGGTGGACTTTTTAGGCATAGATGCAGTTGGATGGCGGTCTATGTACTTTGTCGTAATGCCCAATTAAATCTCACTATACTTATCATGTCATGTATGTGCATTGTTATGCCCTCTCTATTTGTCAATTGCCCGACTGTAATTTGTTCACCCAACATGCTTTTATCTTATGGGAGAGACACCTCTAGTGAACTCGTGGACCCCGGTCCATTCTTTAATACTCGAAATACAAATCTGCTGCAATACTTATTTTTACTATTTTCTCTGCAAACAATCATCTTCCACACAATACGGTTAATCCTTTGTTACAACAAGCCGGTGAGATTGACAACCTCACTGTTTCGTTGGGGCAAAGTACTTTGGTTGTGTTGTGCAGGTTCCACGTTGGCGCCGGAATCCCCGGTGTTGCGCCGCACTACATCCCGCCGCCATCAACCTTCAACGTGCTTCTTCGCTCCTCCTGGTTCGATAAACCTTGGTTTCTTTCTGAGGGAAAACTTGCTGCTGTGCGCATCATACCTTCCTCTTGGGGTTGCCCAACGAACGTGTGAAAATACACGCCATCACCCGGCGGCTTCTTGGCCGCTTTCTTCGCCATCTTTTTGGGGGCTGTCGGCGGCGCCATGGAATGGGGAGAGGGTAGCGGCGGCGGGTGGACGGCGGGAGGGAGAAAGAAATCGGCGGGATAGGAGAAATGAATCGGCGGCGGGATATGTTTTGGGAGGCCCGTGCGCGGCGGTATAGGCGCGATTTGGCGGGAGCGGCGGGATTTGGCGGGAGTGTGAGACGAATTTTCCTCGTGCCGCCGACGGGTCGGCCCCGCGTCGGTTGGCCTCGCTTGCGTTGTGTCCGGCGCCCCCGGAGCGTCCCCTGTGGGACGGGGACGGGCTCGGGGCGCCGGACACCGTATCGGGCCGCGCCGGAAAAAAATGGGCTTTGTGGGACGCGGCTGGAACTTTTTTTTTGTCCGGCGCGCCCCAAATCCCTTTGGGGGACGGTTTGGGGGACGCGACTGGAGATGCTCTCATGTTGCCACAAAACCACTCATAGTAGAGGAAATCTAAAAACCCAACTAATTATATCTGAAACTGACTTCAAAACTGTTCTAATGTCTAAAAGACATTGTACGACCCCAGGCATTTTTTAGGGAAAGCCATCTGGAAGTGCAAAAATAGATGATCTATACTTTCGTTATCGCTACAGAATAAACATTTACTACTACCCACCCGACAAGAAAATTAAATCTGATCTTGGGTGCATATGCACCTGGTATATATAAAATATTTTTTTAAAAGTTATAAAAATGGGAAAAAGTTCACATGTAGAGAGGGACATGTTTTATGTGTGCATGTAAAGTTTCACATAGAACCGATACTTTTTATGATCTATGTACAAAGACAAAAAAAATGTCTCGAGAAATAGATTATTTTAGCACCAATTTTTTTCCTTTTTTACACTGGCCACAAAACATGTCAGTTTTTGCTGAAACAACTTTCTGAGCATGTAACATGCTAAAATATAAACAGTAAACTTTTTCATATTTATTTCACATTTTTAAATATGTTCAAAATACATTTCAAATAAAGGGTGCATATGCACCCGTGTGCACAAACACATTGTCCCCTCCCGACCTCTATGTTTCAAAACATCTCTAGTCAAAACACATTCTTAAAAACCAGTCAAAGAAACTAATTTAGCCCCTCCAAAGGACAACACTACACCAAGGCCAAGTAGTACCCAAGTGGTGCGGTGACACGAGCCGAGTGGAAGCCATACATGACAAGATGAACTCAATCTTCTCTACACTCGACCTCGACACAACCTTGAACGGAATGCTACCTCATGCCGATGTGCTATGTGTCATTAGGTACAAGCTTGGACAAGGAACTGAAGAGGAGGAACTACTGAAGAGGAGGAAGAGGAGGAGGAGGAGAGGAGGAGGAGAAGGAGAAGGAGGAGGAGGAGGAGTAGGAGGAGAAGAAGAAGGAGAAGGAGAAGGAGAAGAAGGAGGAGAAGGAGGAGCAGAAGAAGAAGAAGAAGAAGAAGAAGGAGGAGGAGGAGGAGGAGAAGAAGGAGGAGGAGGAGGAGGAGGAGGAGGAGGAGGAGGAGGAGGAGGAGGAGGAAGAAGATGATGATGAAGAAGGAGGAGGAGGAGGAGGACGAAGAAGAAGAAGTGGTCGACCGGTACCCCCGCCCTTGGTACCGGCCAAAGTATCACTCGTCGTCCGGGCTCCCAGTAAGGTTTGGCACAAATGTGCCATTTCTCAGGTACTCTCACCGGTACTACCACCTGAACTACCGCCCAGTGCGTTTTGTCCTCAGATCTGGACCGTTGATCGCAATCTGAGCGGCTTTAAATTAAGTATCACTTTTACCATTTTACCCTTGACTAAATTCTGGCCTATATGAGCTCCCGTGCCTCCCCTTTTCTAGGGTTAGACTAGAATTGAGATTAATCTTGAGCTAAGTCTCATGTACCTCTTGGAACTGCAATTCCTATGTAATCAAGGCCACTCTTGTTGAGATTTGAATATTTATGTGTCAGATTCTAGTGTGCTCCGCTCTCTCTCTCTCTCTCTCTCTCTCTCAAACATATGTGTTCATCTCCATCACCGATCTCTCACCCAGAATTCTACCTCGCGGTCACTTCCGGTTGATTCTATCGGCATGGTCTATCGAGCCATAGGCAGGGACGGAGACAAGGGAGACGGGGGGGGGGGGGGGGCTGCGCCCCCCTATGCTCATGATTTTCCTTTGAACACAAGCCATGGCAGCTCCTTATTTCTATGATTTTAGCTAGTTCTGCCCCCTCATACTAAGATTTCCTCTCTTATACTTCATTCCTGGCTCCGTCCCTAGCCACGGGAATGAAATTCGTTTGTATCGGATTGGCGTGTGTTTCTGTTCTTCGTGTTCTTCTCGTTTTTCGTTTGTTCCTCTTTTCCCTCCTCCAATTTGGGTTGAATTCATGAGATTGGGCCAAACCCTAGACCCTAGGTCTCATCAGAAACACCTTAATCTTAAGAGGCACTTTAATAAACCATAAACTCTTTAAAGAACATCTAACCTAATTCATGTTGAGAGCAGAGTACAAAGACCTAGCAGTGTATTTTCCTGATTTCTAATAACCACTTACATTCTATGTTCAGTTCAAATAACTTCACCACACAAATTCTATAACTCCCTACACATATTTGCAGTTTCCTCTTGTTATGTTTTCCTAAAACCTACACACAGTCCAACCTTCTTGAAATACTTAAGCTACCAGAATATCAGAATTAAAAGTAAGATTATATAACCTAACAAATTTTACTTTAAGAGGAACTTCACCTACCCGCAAATCCCCCCAAAACCGAGTATTTAGATGTTGCCCACCACTTTCCTGCAATACTTATACTCCATCTGCTCTAAAATAATGTGCTTTATTTTTTCTAGATACGAACCACTAAAAACATATCTATATATCCATCTCAAAAAAATATCTATATACAACCGTATATAGAAAAAATGAGCAGCTTATTTTGGGTATAATGTTCTGCTTTGGTTGATCACCTCTGTTACAACGACACCTGAAATTAAATGCCGAGAGCTAAACTGGGATTCACATGTTTGTGTTTCAGATAAGTAGCAGATCCATTTTTCTTTTTCTTTTTCTTTTTCTTTTTCTTTTTAAAGATAAGCACAGCCACCGGCCACAGATTTCGATCGGATCCGGAGCAGCATAATGCGTCGGAAGCCGTGCGCGCGGTACAAGATTCACCTGCTCGACTAGTTTTCCCTTCTGCTGCTTCTTGTCTCGGTGCGACAGTTGTACAGTTTGATCCCGTGTGTGTAATTTAACCCGATCGACAGTCCAGACCACAGTCAGATTAATCTATATTCGTGAGCTAAACTAACTAAGCACATGATCATCTCAAAAAAAAAACTAAGCACATGATCACTCTGATGATAAGGATCACACTGAGTACTCCAGTCCAGTAATGCCTTGAAACGCATAATACACTCGAAGATTCTTGAGTTCGCTAGTCTGCAATGGAAAACTTTCTACCTAATTTGATGGGACAAATTTATGGTGTAAACCACGTGTGTTTTATGTGAGGGGACTAAAAAACGTCTCAATGTTTGCATTGGATTCAATGAAAAAGAGGAGAGTTTGTAGAATTCTAATCCCTGCAAATGTTTTATGTGATACTGTGTGTTTGGTTTCTGATTGAAATGGGTGCGGGAGCGCCTTTCATCTAAATAAATTCTTATGGCCATCACTGTCACATTTTTTGGTTATCGGAGGTGCGAACATTTTTTTCGAACTCGTACAATCATATCCGATCTACAACTTCAATAAGTTTTGAATACAATGGCAGAGTACAGCACACTCCCGATCTGGACCCTGCACCGTCCAATTTCTTTCACAAACAATTCCACCGTCCACTCAGAATCACGTAAATACTCTTGATACATCTATCTATTGTTTGACATGTCAGACCTAGTTTGCATCATATGATGCAGCATTACTGAAAATTATACAAAAGGCTATACAACCGATCAGTCCGAACCGTCACGCGAGCTCACTGCCAGTTTATAGCACGTCCCCTTCCAAGCATCGATCGCTTGATGTAACAATAGCACCATGCACGTTGATTTGATGTACTAACAGGCACCATAAATTGGAGCACTGGTAGAGAAGAGGGACGACGACCTGACGAGTTACTAACATATGCCCAACGGTTCACACTTAATGTATGATTTTTTGAATGATTGGGTTAAGCAACCCACAACTCAAGGCTGAATAGTACAACCACCTGAGTATGACTAATAGGTTTAAGCATTTCAGTCTGTCAAATTTGGTCAATAGCAATTCTTGTTTCCAATGCGGTCAAAGGACGAGAATAACCATTCGATTTTCGCGAAATTCAACTAGACTGTCCAAAAAATTAACAAATTTCACTTTCTTTGAGCATGCCTTGAAATAAAACTCCACCAAATATAATCCCTCCATATAAAAACAGGTCTCTCTCTATTATAGATACGGATGTATCTAGATGCATTTCAGTTAGAGATATATTTGTATCTCGATAAAGTTAAGACAACTATTTTTAGACGGAGGGAGTAGTTTATTTTTTTTACCAATTACGCCATAGGGTAACCATCGAATAATTAAAAGATGACCTAAAAAGCATGTATCCGTCAGAAAACCAAACTCAGTATAGAATTCTATGTACAACAAATTTCACCTCAGTCGTTTTCCATACACAAACTTATGTACCAAAAGGAAGGCTCACGGCTCCCACTAGACCTGATCATGGCTAGCCCTTCCCGCCACGGCATTGCCCCACAGTATCCTAGCTAATCGGGTTCGAGGGGGCTCTATTTTGAAGCTTGAAGCCCGACAAATCCAGAAAGGTAAATATCTTGAAAGATAAGTTCCTCCGATCCAATCTTTAAATATTTTAAGACATGTACATGGTATTCGAGATGGTGCTTTGATGATCACATCTATTATATACTAAAAGCAAAATGCGGAACTAAAATAGAGACACCACGTTAATCCACATCACTTAAATTATTTTAACAGTTAGATCTAAAACTTGTGGCTATGATTTAAAAAATATTAAATGTTACGTAACTTAAAAAGCAAGTTGACACGATCAATTATGAAACTACCACCGTTTTTATTTCACATGATAGAATAGATAGGGCGCAGAAGGCATTAATGACAAGCGAAATCTGATCATGACATTGATGGTCTCCTCATACTACCGTGCTATTCTTTTACATAATAACGTGTCAATCTAGCTACAACTATGGAAAGCAACTTTTGAGGAGAAGAGATCCCGTACTAATAGGCAAGTCTGTTCCCTTAAAAATATAAAAAAGGCAAGTCCATTTAGGCAAATACCGTGAAGAATCAGATAATAGGTCACATATTTAATATTACGTAGTATCAAATATGGAAGGGCACGTACCAGATCACCACGAAAAAACAAAAGTAATCCGTAGCGTTCACGTTAATTTTTTTAGCATAAAATCGTGTCACTATGGGACTCTAATTCCTTATAATAGAAACTTGGAGGTGTATAATCAAGTAAAGTAGGAGTCTATAGATAGAGTACGTGTGAGACATGGAGTTGCTAAGCATAGAAAAATATGCTATTCAGTTCACGTACGATGTAAAAGAAAACTAAAATATCCTACTGTATACATTTATGTGGTCAATCCACCACCATCTTTTTTTCGGTCCAACCAGCTAAATTTGTGTGCACATCAAACTAAATTTGAAGTTTAAATCCAATATATCAATAATCTTCATAACTGAATCGGCCATTTCTGGAAGCCCCTCTGAATTTCTTCTAAAAGAAGCCCATGTTTCCTCCATAAGGTGGCTTAAGGAATGGTAGATAAACTAATCTATATTTTTTTATTGATTGTATACTTGAATGGAATTGGCAAATAAAGTATATCACTTCTAACTAATAAATATACATACAAGAATGCAAGTTAATACGTTTTACACCCAAATTACCCATGATCGTGATGGGTCCTAATTAGAATGGTGCAGGTTTGATCTTTTACACATACGTCCACACTATGAATGTATATACGGCAAGCGTAGTCCGTGTTTGATGAAAAAAATATTGTAGAGTTGTTTCTCGCCTTACGTGTATTATTAGGATCAACTAATTAAATATATATGTTCCAATATTCGGTATCACTATATGAATAATGATCAATAAAGTTCAGATGTTTCACACTAAAATAATAAAATGTTGCCATAAATTATAATGATTTTTCATTTCTTAGAAATACAATCATATACAATTTAATTTAGGAATATATCCATATTTAATAAATGGTGAATTTATCAATGAAGAAGGAGGTAATGGGGCGGAAAGAGTTTGTAAAAAGTAATACAGTTAATGCCCTCGCATTTGCGAGGGTCCCTGTGCTAGTTTTGTATAAACATTTCATCTCACATTGGAACCCATGCACATTATAAATAAATAATATGATAAATATAACAGTAATTTTCATTTCATATATCAAACATAGAATTGTTTGATTGGTAAAAAGTGCTGAAAGACTTACTTTTGGAACAAGCTAGTACTATTTAAAAAAAAGATTAATAGTATTGTATTACAATGCTATGGTTAGTCACTTTCCTTAAAAAAATGTTTACATCCTATTTCCGAGGACCTCGAAAGGGGGGGGGTGGTGTTCCTACATTTCATAATTAAATTAAGAATAGAATGACCCCTTCTTATATCGAAAACGAGATGTGAACCCTACACGAGTGTCGAGTTTTTCAACAAATCATCATAGAACATAAGCAGCGCATGTGGATTAGTCCCAACCTAAAGGACATCGAGACGAAATAGGCAAAACATTAACAGCCCGACATAAATGGTGGAACATCTATAACCAAGCTAAAAAAAATATCTAAGATGCGTAACAAAACTCGATGTTGTAAACCTACACAACAGCGCTAACACCAACCATTGCACAACAAGAGACCAAGTAATCCTCCACTATGGGATTCGCCTCTTAGCACAATGTCATTTCTTCACCATAGTCTCGTTCTTCCGAAGCGCATCAATGACCTTAACTGAAGTCGCCGCAACTCTTGCCATTGGACTAGGTATTCGTGTCCAATAGCCCTAAGGCGAGTCACGCGTCTAGCCCAGGGCCAAGGCGGGAGTGTAAGTACCTTTTGTAGTAAAGAAACCAACGACTATTGATAAGCCGAGTAATGTTCCGCCCCCGATCCATAATAAGTGCCGGAGGGAGTATATCGAGTCAAGCAAAATAAAACAACAAAAATATACTATGATACTAGTGGAAAACCCAAAGTCCTTGAACATAGTTGACTCTAGTTCATCTGGACTTCTGTTCACACATGTGATGAAACAATTGCAGAAAGTCAAATTTACACACTTGGCATGACTTAAGCTGACCAGGCTTGGCATTGAGGTAGTAGGGCTTTGGCAAGCCCGACCCGGCCCAGGGTTTGAACAGGTCCACTCCTAGCATCAACCGCAACATTGCAACAACTTCTAGAAAAAAAAAATTTGTGTGCCATCGCAGGCGAGAGAGAGAGAGAGAGAGGTTAGAGCACGCACGCTGATATCGTGAATGTATCGTCGTCATCCAGATTTCATAGTCAGACTACTACTGCATGCCATGTCTCGTTGTGACCGTGGCGCTAACGGGTCAACCACCACCTCCCCTCACCTCCACCGTCCGGTCGTTACCGCCATCGGCCATCGGCCATGGACATGACATCCACCACGACACGTCGTCGTCTTCCTCAGACACCCCTCCTACTAAACAACCACATTCACCATCTCCTTTCCCGATTCTTATCTCGCCCGCGCGCGCCAATTACCCATGCACGACGACTAGGAAAGCCACCGAAGCAAGCGTACCTTGGTGCCGTGCGTGCGTGCGTGCCATCAATCCACCATCCATGGCCATGATCCCTCCGCCGTAAGCACACACCAAAAGCATCGCGCGCGCGCCCAACCAGCCTTTTTATAGCGCGAGCTCTTTGTTTAGCCAGCGATTCCCAGCTCTTAATACCGCGTCGTGCTGCGGGCGCCTCCTTTCTTTTCCTCCTCCCACCTCCGGCCGCACCGGGGCGTGCATGGGCGCCGCGGCGCCATGACCACGACGACGGCCTCCATGAACGTGGCGCCGACGCAGCTATGCGGCGGCGGCGCGCGTGGCAGGGCCGGCCGCCGGCGCAGGCCGGCCGTGCTGCGGCTCGACCTGCGGTGGGCGCGCCTGCTCCGCCTCGCCGTCGCCACCAGGGTCGTGCGCCTCGTCTGGGACCAGCTGCTCGCCTGCTCCTCCTGCGGAGGGGGCGGTGGCGGCCAGTACCGCCGCCTCGGCCCGCCGCAGGCCGGGGACGTGCTCACCCCCGTCCCGCTCGACGACGAAGGCTTCCCGGCGCCCGACGCCGACGCGGTGGACGCCCAGGACGTCGTCGGCCTCAAGGTCAGCTTGCTCGGGGATTGCCACACCGGCAAGACCAGCTTCATGGTAAGCAGCTTCTTCCTCATCCTTTCCTTTCTTCCATGTTTTTGACAAACCACCAAAGTGTGGACCTGGCACCAGCCTTGAAAATGCATCACAAATTCACCATTCATTCAGCCTGCAACTGAAAGTAGCCTGCCGATTCAGCTAACTCATCATTCTTGTCATGGTCATTCATCTCGGCTGCAGGTTAAGTATGTCGGAGACGGGGAGGAGCAGAACGGGTTGCAGATGACGGGCCTCAATCTCATGGACAAGACGCTGGCGGTTCGGGGCGCTAGGCTCGCCTTCAACATCTGGGATGTTGCAGGTACTGTGTGCAGAATAGATGCAGACACCAAATTGCCCTTTGCGTTCATCCAAGTACAGGGATCCTGAATGTTTTGATGCAGGAGACAGCCAGTCCGCCGACCACGTCCCGATCGCGTGCAAGGACGCCGTGGCCATCTTGTTCATGTTCGATCTCACCAGCCGGTGCACGCTCACCAAGTTAGTATTCAAATCAATTTCACCGCATTGTGGGGCTCAGAAAACTAATTCTGAGTTCATTGGATTTTTGTTTCCGTCACCAGGTGCTTATTTCTGCTTTTAATTTGATTGCTGCAGTGTCATAGATTGGTACGAGAGGGCAAGGAAGTGGAATAAGGTTGGTGCATTGCTTGCTGTAATTTTTCTTCGGTTCTTTGGATTTTATTCCCTGCATGTTAGCTGTCTCCTATGCTATAGCTGGATCATGGTGGCTGTGCATTGGAGAAACTTTGGTTATATGTTTTTTTTAATCACGTCTCTAGCTGCATAACGAACATTGTTCATGGTTCTTGTACTGTACTGAACATACATTTCTTTTTACATCTGGCAGACGGCTATTCCAATCCTAATCGGAACGAAGTTTGATGACTTCGCTCAGCTTCCTCTTGAGATGCAGTGGACCATCGTTAACGAGGTACTGCATTTTATAACGGTTTGTTGTGATCAAAATATGGTTCACCTTTTGTCTTTATGTCTTGGTTCACGGGCCTTCTGCATCTCCAATGTGGTTAGCATAGAAAGATGAGGCCATTGCCTTGGTTCTGACGGCAGAACTTGGGGCTGCGCTACCCATGCGTGTTACATCTGAAACGGTGCCAGTCAGTTAACAGGAACCAGAAAATTTTAATCTTGGGCGAGTCTTTCTATGGTCACCGATTGGCAGCGCTAGATTTTAGTTTTGAGTAGTGTCAGAAAACCACAAGATTTCTAGTTTTATCAGAGCCACTGGTATCCCAGGCCTGGCGTACCCGAGTGACCGCGACAATAGAGCCCATATCAAAACCTGAATCGAGTACAGGGGACTAATTAAGACTGATCTAATCTGAGACAGAGTACCACACCACATATGAATGTCTATTACTGCACATTGAATTGAAGCCAGTGGGTCTTGCTTGTCAGGGTAATCGCCAAGTAGGCTTGGTCGTCGGTGATGAATGTTTGTCAAGCACAACAAACAAGATGAAGTACACTGACGGTAGAAAAGAAATGTCGTAGCAGATATTGTTATCATATCTTGTCTCACCAGCCACAGGTCGAAAATCTTTCAGTTTCAGGAAAGCAAATTATGCGGATCTTTCTCCAGCGTGGGACCGGAGGGTACAGAATGTAGATTGATGGTCACTTCTTACTAGACATTCCTAAGCCAGAAAAGCTAGCCGCATCTAATAAAGAAAAGAAGTTCCATCATCAAATCATTCAGAATGAAAAGAAAAGAAAAGAAGAAAAGTTCAGTGGATATATCTTTGCCACATATAGGAGCTTCTTGCATAAGATTAAGCTAGCTGCATCTCTTACAGCATCTGTGTACCTACCGTGGACCCCTTTGAGTACTATCAAGAAAAGAAAGGAAAACAAGAAAAGTTCAATGGATATATCGTGCTAGTATTATTTAGCCAATATAAGGAGAATCATGCATAAGATTAAGTTAGCTGCATTCCTTTCCGCATGTCTGTACCTACTGCAGCCCATTCTAATTGAGACTTTGGTGGAGTTTTATAACATGCAATGCTGACAGTGTTGGTTTGTTGGCAGGCCCGAGCATACGCAAGAGCGATGAAGGCGACCCTCTTCTTCTCGAGCGCGACGCACAACATCAACGTGAACAAGATCTTCAAGTTCATCACGGCCAAGCTCTTCAACCTTCCCTGGACGGTGGAGCGCAACCTCACCGTCGGCGAGCCTATCATAGACTTCTGATCACAACTGACCCCAGTACTAGATACACAAACACGGCCCCACGCCATAGGAGGAGGCCCTTCGCCCCTCCTTCTCCAGCTACTAACCAAGCTCTCGCCTCTCGATCGGTGTCTGGTCGATCGAGGCTGTCAGGCAGGCAGGAAGGCAAGATGCGCAGCGTTGTACAATGTACATAGGTGTATGTTGAGGTGCATCCCTCCCTTCTCCTGAAGAGGTAACCGCGAGATGTCCGTCTCGCATCCCTGTATGTATAGGAGGAATCCATGTAATATACACGCCCCTTTTTTCCCCTCTTGACAGGGCTTTTATATATGCAAATAGTACCTAGCTTAGTGGCAACCACCGAATGATGCACAACACGTCTGCTCTTCAGAGTGTAGTGGAGAACACGTCGCAGTTGGTAGCTTGATTAAATTTTTTCTTCGCGGTTGAAGTTTCGCCGCAAACAGATGAGCGCCGAGAAATAGTTTAGCTTGAGAGAAGTAGAGCTGCAAATAAGGTTTGCCTGCCGACAGACTGTGTAAGGAAGCTGTGTAGGTCATTGCTAGTAGTTTTTTCTGAAGTATCATTTGACGAAGGATGTGTCCTCGTAGGGCAAATACTGTATCTCATAAGCTAATTAGGCAAGCTAGCTAGCCAGTCTTGTTCTGGCAGATTACCTCTGACCCGAACTTTTGGCTCTCCGGTGCAGGCGCACCCTATATACTCTAAAAAATGTAGTAATTTTAAATAAAGTCAAAAAAATTTAAATCCTTTTGGGAATCAAAGATAATCAAGTATTGTACTCGTATAAATTTGTTTGGCCAAAAAATGTTTCACATTGACTTCAGGCAAAAAAATAACAAATCTATGACGAATATAGCGTGAATAGTACTTTAATATAGGACCTTCAAGTCTGTTTTTTTCACCCAGGAAACAAGAGAAGTTATTCCATGGTGAATCTTTCGTATACGAGTACAATACATGATCATCTTTGATTCCCAAAAACATTTGAATTTTTTTGACCTTTTTCTGAATTATTATATTTTTTTCTATATAGGGTGCGCTTGCTCCCAGGTTCACCCATGCAATTTCGAGATTACCTCCCTCTTGTTTGGTTGGACGACCTGCCGGCTGCCCGCCTTTGGTTGCTTTGCTTCTCTGTTAATACATAAAATGTAACGGTCGTTTGAGCTGATAAATATCAAAAGGGCAATGTCTGGAGATATTCACTTTGGCTCATAGGAGCATTTGCTCCCACTATGTGAATCTACATTTCGAAGTGTCAAAAAATTTTAAAGTAAAACTTTTCATGTACATCTACGCATTTTATGTTCGTGCACAAGATTTCAAAAGAAACTAAAAAAATTTGTGGCTCCCGTAAAAAAGACAAATTTTGATGCTATAACACGACTACGTACATGATATTTTTTTGTCTTTTTTGTACACGCCACATAAAATATTGTTTCTCCATGAAAACTTGTGCACTAACAAAGAATGTCACGATGTACACCAAAAAATTTATGTTAGAATTTTTTGACATTTTTAAAAATGTTTTTTAATTATTTTGTAAAATGGGAGCATTTGCTCCTATGAGCCAAAACGCCACCTCCCAATGTCTGGTCGCTCCCGTGTCGCTCCATGAATTTACCAAAGTCAGGCGGCCCGCTCCCGTGTCGCTCCCTAGGGCGACACCGGGGCGACACCGCGCCGCCGCCGCCTACAGCCCCCTCCGCCTGCTCCGCTAGCCGCCGCTGCCGCCGGCCCTTGCCGCGGTGGCGGCGGGCCTAGCCCCCGAAGGTGGACTGGGGTGGTGGACGCCGGAGATCTGCGCCATGGCTGCTAGGGCGGTGGTGGTGGCTCATCTGCGTGCAGCGACCAGGGCGGCGTCCCTGGTCGGGGTGGTGGCGGAGACTCTCCTCCGGCGGCGCCTTGACCGGCGGTGAAGATCTGGGCCAGATTGGGTGGCGTTTGGGGAAAACTCCAGATCTTGATCTGGGTGATTCCCGTGCTGCCTATCCGGTCTTCTTCGCTGCATGGTTGGGCCGGTCTGGTCGGAGTCGACCCTGCTTGGTCGTCGCCGTTCTCTTTGCTGCCTCATGGCCGTTGGTAGAGTGCGGCGTCCGCGGCGGAGCAGGTTGCCGGCGGGCGGCGGCGAGGGGGCCTGCCGTTCTGCCTAATAAAGGTGGCAGTCCTAGGGTTTTTCTTGCGCCAAGTGAAGATCGTTCGGAAGCTTCTTCCCACCGAGCTTGCTGGATTGTCGTGTTCCGGAAGGTCCTGCCGGCGAAATTCATTGTGCGATCAATGCCTGAAGATTGCTGGTTTGGGTGTTTTCGGTCGAGCGCACCCATGTTTTTTATCTGACCGTTTGGTTTCAGAGGGAGCGCTTCGAAGCTCTGCTGGCTGTTAATATCATGGAGCTTGTTTTCTTTCCATGGTGCTGGCGGAGAAGGTCATGAAAGTCAAGATTGGTGGAAGAGCAATGGTGGTCGGATCTTGGTGGTGTTCCGGGCTTCACATCAGCGGTATGAAAGTGGGGGCGACAACACAGGTGAAGTTCAGAGTCCTACCTTTCAGGGTGAAAACGCAAGGTCTGGCCTTAACTGGTTGTGCCTGGCAATGACCTTGTTGGAGGCATTGTTTTGAGAGCGGGGACTATCTTCAGGGTGAAAACCTAAGATCTTTGATCGGGCGACGACGGTGTTAGAGCACTGTTCCCTTCTTGAAGGCATCTTTTTTGGAGAGTCTGTATTTCAGGTGTTGTCTTGGCGGTGGATGTATTGTTGTTGTTAGGCCCGAGATACTGTAGCGGAACTTTTGTTTCTTAGTTTTTTTTTTGTTGTGTGCATCCGTAGGGCTATTAGGGTGGTGCGTTGTTGCAGAGGCTAGGTGTAATTGGTATCTTTTGATATTAATATATTCCCTTTATCGAAAACAGGGCAATGTCTAGCACCGTCAGAAATCATTTGCCTGTCAGACATGCTGGGTTTGTTCCGGCTCCATCACAACCTATTTTGCTTGTCTGGATTTGAAACCTTGTACGCCTGAATCGTTGCGAGCCCATGCTGTACACACATTAATTACAAGGAAAAAAAGTCTACAAGTCCATTAATTCAAGGCTCACTACTTACCAAACTAGTGATTCAGCCTTGAGAAGTTCAAATTTCCACGCGAGTTTACAACTTCCGGGTACAAAACTCAAGCGTTCAATCTTTAAGCTGGAGGGTGCTTACAGTTAAACACGCTCTTTGAATCGTACACTCCTCAAAGTAGCACACGAGTTCTATTCAAATTTGGGAGCTTTTCGTTATCACGATTTCTGAACCGAAAGATACATGTAGCCACATACTCCTTACAAGCTCACAATCTAAAGAAAAAATCTTAATAAAGAGGTTGTATCGGAGACTGACGTTGGCGAATGGAAACTCGTCGAGGAAAGATTTCAGAAGCGTCTTGGTAGTTGAAAAGGCAAATTATTGTCCCTTGGAGGAGATCGGTTCTCGTAAATGCAGTACTCCCTCCGATCCTATTTAATTGACTCAGATTTAGTACAAAGTTGTGCTAAATTCGAATCAATTAAAAGAGACCAGAGGGAGTACTTATTAATATGATATTGTATATATTTGGGCCAAGCTAGGGATTTTTAGGTTGAGCCAGGCTGCCCAAGCCAGGGTAAACTCTAGAAACATCCATTAGATATTTGCTCAAAATTCTCTAACAAGATATAACTTTGTGCAAGGACACTACAATTATATTCACTGATTAGCTCCATAACTTAACTCAGATAAATATATTTTTACTTTGCTTAAACTTATAGAAAAATGTTCTGTAACAAAATATTTCCATAAATGATCCCAAAATTTACATGATTAAATTATTTTTGTGATTAATTAAATATCTCTTCACTCTAGCATGAGAAATTTTTGTTGCAATAAATAGAGATATGTGAAACATTGAACATGACATCTTAACGTTTGGATACACAGTTGCATGCTTCCTTTTTGTACAGATGTATGAAACACATAATTCGGAATACTATACTGAATAATGTATTGATCAGAAAATATGGAATACACCTAGCTAGTGATGGAAAAAATTATTAACAAAAGTAAACATGTTTGGTATAAATATAAAAAAATTGTATAATTGTTGCTGGCCGACTGGCCAGTTCGACCATCGCTGCAGTCTCGCACGATGCCCTCGAGTTGATCGAAGGAAGACAGATCCCACACGGTGGTGGGAGGTTGGGTGGGTAGGTGGATGCGGTTGGGCGGCGGTGGCGGAGGCGAGGGAGGTGGGGAGTTATAGGAGGGGAGGCGGGTGGCTACGGAGGGAAGGTGTGGGGAGGGAGAGGAGGAGGAATGGAGGAGCAGGAAGGAAGCACGCGATCCGCAAGGGTGTCTTTGTGAGGGAAAAACAGCGGCTGCCGCACGTCAGAGGTTGTCCTAAACCGGCTGCGGCGCATCAAGCTGCCTTAGCCGCTGTGTAGGCGGCTAAGCGGTCCATTTCCTTTCTAGGGTTTTCATATTTCTGCTTTGCTTTTTTTAGCCAAATGTATAAGACTTAATAATAGAGAAAAAGTAGTTAAATTGTCTTGTATTCCGTAGACTACTCAATTGTATCAAATTGCCTTCTACACCGTTGCAACGGATATCATTTTGGCGAGAGTGATACAATTCGAGCGGACACGAGTTGAAGGGGCATAAGCTAAAAGAGGGCGCAAGTGAACCGTTGCGACGGTTACCAAGTTTGCGCGAGTGATAAAACCCGGGAGGAGACGAGTTGATCGACGTCTATTTGGGAAGGGTGTGAGTGAAACATCGCGACAATTGCCCACTTGGCACGAGCAAACCATCAAGCCAGTTGCCAATTTGGCGCCAAATGAATCTAAACAGTTGGGACGCGTCTACCTACCTTTTGCATATAGTCCCCATGGTGGTATTATAGGGTCTTTTTTGTGAGATGTACGGAACTCAGTAGAGATAAAGTAATCAAATTGACAAGATGATCTTCCGTAACCAGAGGATCAAAACTCTGGTGTCTAAAGCAAAGGCTTATGAGGCGGAGGCGGCGAACATTGACAAGATGATCTTCCGTAAGGACTTCACATTTTTCCGGCTTCTCCACTGCAGTCATTCCGTCCCATCTCGGAAAACTAACCATGCGATTTTTCATATGAATCAGCGTGTCTCGGATTCGAATGGTCGGAGAAATCTCCCCTCCCCAGGACTGAAGCTTATGAAGAAGCGCGGAATTCCATTGATGACCTCTTTGAGGCTTACCGTGGCATCGCCGAATCGCTGTCTTTGAAAAGAGCCCGCACCACACTCATCGACCGGATAACGAAACTTATGCGGATGGTGCCGGATCTGATCAAGGATTGGCAGGAATCTTCAGCCCGCGGAGTCGCCTCAGTTGCCTTGGCGATGTGCAAAGCGCACTTCCCTGCCATGAATTTTGCAACGATTGCGCGCGGAGTTCCCAAGGGCACCAACATCAAGGCAGCTCTCACGGAAACCGAGGATTATGACACGCTATTTTCTCGACGAGTTAATCATTCGTCTTGGTACAAGAAGCATGCTCCTCCTCACGGTTTCTCCGACGAAGAGGATGACGAAGACGACGAAGAGGGCTCCGGGTCCAGCGCGAATCGCTCATATGATGACTCCGGCGAGGGGTCCGGCAAGGACGATGATGACGCACAATCCTCCGAATGATTCCTGAAAAAACAATGAGATGCATCATTTTGGCCCCTGAGTGGGTTTGTAATATAACTTAATCATTTGAAGTAGCTAGGACGAAACATGCGTGTGTGGGCGGAAAATACTTATCCTGCAATCCATTTTAATTTAAGAATGCATGTTTCGTTTGATTTGAAAGCAAGTGCTAGTTTCTAAGTTTTCTGGCTTATTTATTTGACCTTCCGCGAGCCGGAAGACCTTTAGCCGGAAAAGACTCTCCGACGGCGACGAAGCCTAATGGCGATCCGTCAATAACCACGGAAACAAGCCCCCAACGAAGGTGCCGGAAATCGCTACCAGGAATCCATAAATTGGCAACGAAAAACTCATCCACTAGAAAACTTAAGCTTACGCCCTTTGGGACGATTTTGAAAATAACAACTTTCATACATGCCTAGGTGGAAACATCCAGCTCTGCGGTTTTAGTCGGAATATTTTACACGATCTAAAAACGAACAACTAAAGGATGTAAAAGACTCAAAGAATGAACCATATGATTTATTTCATTGATCATGTATCATAACTATTACAAAGTATGTAATGAAAATTGCTAAGTGTGGAAAGGACGCAGCTGTGCTATAGTCCAGGGACGATCTTTTTCATCATATATGTCATCTGGATCCTCTCGCTTGCGTTTCCGTTGCCAATTGGTAGGTCTGTCCTTTGAAATTTCCAGATCTAAGGCGGAATCTTCCTTGGGTCTCAGATCGGATCTTCGCGACTGCGTCCAGCTCAGCGGCGGTCGCGTCATCGTGAATACCAGGGCGTTTCCGTCGGAATCGAGGGTCTCGCCTATGAAGATGTGAATGCCGCCGATTGGGACGATGGATAGCTTGACGGGGTCGGTCTTAGCCGGAATCCAGCACTCGTCCTGAGGGACGATCGGAAAATTCCCGGCGTAAAAGACATGCCCCACAGCGATGGATTCATCGTAGCTTCCCATGGCGGAACCCTCCCGGTTCCGGCCTCCAGACGCCACTGGCCCCACGGTGGGCGCCAACTGTCGTTGCCTATTCGACGGTACTCCAGAGGAGGGATCCTCATGGAGGGAAGAAGAAGTAGGGGCCATTGGGCGGAGAGTCCTCGGGATGGTGGTACGCGAGTTACCCAGATTCGGAACACCTGCACGATGACAGGCCTACTGCTGTTTGTCTAGAATTATCTGGGCGCTTTCGCGTTGTTACAATGAGTTATGGTTCTGCCTCTAGGGTTCCCAGGATCCGGCTTATAAAGACGCACGGATCTAGGGTTTACACGGAGAGTCCTAGCCGGAATCTAAGTTGCCTAACTACGGTATATTACATTGCCGTGTACGTCAAGGATCCGCCTTTCCTTATACGTCGTACCAGATCCGGCTACCCCTGATGGGCCAGGCCGGATCCGACTTCCATGGTCAATTGGTGGATTCGGCTCCTTGTTCCTGGGTTGGACTTCATCCTTCTTGATCTACGGCAACTGGGCCGCCCGATGGGCCATATGCCACCATCACCATCTATGAGCCACCCGGGCTTACTGGATCTAGGCACTATCGATGGTACACCCATGAAGTATACCCACAACATACAGTATGGAAAAAGATGCAGCTTATTGCTTTTATTGTTATGTCTTTAAACCTGCAAGGACTGGTAATTGGGAAAATGATACATTCACTAAAGATGGTTATGTTAATTGGAGACGGGGACTTGAAACTTTCAATGCTCATGTTGGAGGACCTGATAGTGCCCACAACAAGGATAGGAAGTGTGCCGCTGGTTTCCAAAATCAGAGACAAAGTGTGGCGTATGTGTTTTCCGAGAAAAGCACGAAGAGAGAGGAGAAATACAAAGCTCGCTTGCTTATTGTTTTAGGTATTGTAAGATTTCTTCTTTTGCAAGATCTTGCTTTTCGTAGACATGATGAATCATCAAGCTCAAGCAACAAGGGTAAATTTCTAGAGAGGTTGGAATGGTACAAAAGTAAAGATCCTAAAGCTGCAAGTGTTCTTGGTGTAAATGCTCCCAAGAACTGTCAAATGGTATCTCCTGAAATACAAAAATATTTAGTGAAGGCTTGTGCACATGAGACAAGGAACGTAATTATTTCTGAATTTAAAGGGCGTCTTTTTTCGGTGCTTGTTGACGAGTCTCGTGATAAATCAATAAAAGAGCAAATGGCGGTGATTTTGAGGTATGGCACCAACCTTGGTATTGATCTTTCATTTCTATCTTTCTATCAAATGTCGCTTAATATAATCTCTAAAAAAGTGTCGCTTAATAACTTTTTTCATGTAGATATGTCAATGGTAAAGGTGAAGTGATTGAGAGGTTTCTCGGGATTAAGCGTGTTCCTGATACTACATCATGTTCTCTTAAGATAGCATTGGATGCTATGTTTACCAAATATGGTTTATCTATTTCACAATTGCGAGGGCAAGGATATGACGGAGCCTCTAATATGAGAGGTCAGTTTCATGGGTTGTAAAGACGCAAATTGGATGAAAATCCATATGCTTTCTATATACATTGTTTCGCTCACCAACTGCAACTTGTGGTTGTTTCTGTTGCCAAGTGTTGTACTTATGTTGAGGATTTCTTTAATAATTGCCCTTTGCTTGTAACCACTGTTGGTGCTTCATGTAAGATAAAATATCAACTTCTCCAAGACCACCATGACAAATGGAATTCAATTTTCATATCATCTCATTTATATTTATGATGTTTGTTTTCAGTATTATTTGTTTTGCATATGTGCAGATTGATGACTCAAATGGATTCATGCTGATGATGTGTCAACTACAGGGATATATATCAACGTCCTCATGGTATTTCTAGAGAGGATGCAATAGTTTGTGTTTTTTTGTTCATCAATCAGCTATTTATGTTTTTGTCTACTTTTGCAATGTACTTTTACTATGGTAAATTTTGGTTACAATCGAGGAGAATTTTTTTGCTTGCAATTAGTTAGCACCCCCCCTTTGGTCATTTCCGGCTCCACCACTGAGTAGGGACGTGCACCTCCCACATTGTATTGGCGAAGGCTTTCAGATAACACATCCTTGTTCAGCGCCAAAACAACCTATGTATTTATCTAACACAGTCCATGAGGATGAGCTCATATTGAAATGAGCTGGATCATTGTGGGTGCTCACGAGTCAGTTGGTGCCGCGCTTGGATGCAGCCCACCAGTTGTACCATTTCCCAACTATTATCGACTCCTTCAGCCAATTTGGCTTAGTTTGGATGGGGTTTCATTATTATTCTAAAAAAATTCTCCCAAGACCACGAACCAGATCTATCAACTACTGGAGCTAAGTGAGTAACTTGAGGAGCCCTAGAGATTTCCATACAACTTGTGCATGGTGGTAAGTAAACATCAAGTGATGAATATCTTCATATCCTCGAGCACACACCGAACACTGCGAGGCAACATAGATATATCAATCTGCAAGAATAGCCATGCCAGGGCTGTACCATGTAGAGCCTTTCATGGAAATACTTTTATTTTCTTTGGTACTTCCGGTTTCTACAAATTCTCCACACTGGATTCTGAGGATGAGCCCAGATCGTCCCTCCTACTCAGACTATGACACTAATATGATTCCACTCAAGATAGCATACAAATCTTACCAAGGAGTAAGATTTTGTCATATGCTAGGCTATAAAATAGTTTTCTCCATATTCTCACTTAATAGGATCTGAATAATTCTTAATACATCAAGAGGATCGAAGAGCACCTTGATCAATGGCTCAATCCCAATGGTTGGTTGTCGGATTAATTAACTCATCCACCATTGTTAGGAGAACTTGGCCTCTTGATATTTGAAAGGGCTGCTTGGGATCCGCGGATTCACCCATACATTAATTTTGTGGCGTGAGCCCACTCTCTAAATTCATCCTAAAAGGTATTTAAACATAGGACGATACTCTAGCAAGTAAAGACGACCCATACAGCCAGACTTTAGTCCAACAAGAAGAATATTTCCATCTAGGTAGTATTTGACTCTCAAAACCATATAACACAAGATACCAGTCTCTAACTCTACTTGGCCAACATAGCAAGATCAATAAAGGCATGGTGGTCACCCAACACCCATCCTTTTCGAAACAAAATGCTACCAACAAACCATCCAGTGCATACGCTGTTGAACATCCGAATCACCCCACCAAAAAGCTTCCATCTCACCGGTAATCTCCTTAATTACATGGTTTCTTTGAAAAGTTGAAAACTAACATGGCATAGACAAGTACAAGTATGGAATGAATAATGGAAGAGGGTTCCGTGAACATGGGCGCCAGTGCACCCGCCAGCTGGTGTTCTGTGATTCGTCTGTTCCTCGTTGGTGGCTATGCCAGAAAATTTTGGCAAGGAATACACACGTTTGGAAATGCCTTGATACAAGGTGTTCGTATTGCACTACAGTGGGTGGGTCAGGAGTTAGGTGAGCCGCGCGGTGACTTTAAGTCAACTGTGCCAGAGAGACACGTATACAATTTCCGTCTACACGTCCATAAATGTGTCTGGTAGGATCAATTTTTACGGAGCACAGTACATGATGTTAATGAAGCCACTATTCTATACTCGGAGACGCTCTAAATCTTATGCATCGGATGCTTTGGGGTGAATCACTGTTGAAATATTGGGCCCACTTTTAGTGGCCCAAATTAGATTTCAGTTTTTCCTATAAATCTCAAAGCCCACATAGTGGCAGCCTTGTGAGTTTGAGCCCAAGTTGGTGGCAGCTCACTAGGGAGTAGCAAGAGGTGGGAAGTTTAGTCCCACGTGGAAAGTTGGGAGGAAGTTAGACCACCTTATAAGGTGGGTTGTTCCACCACTAGTAAGTGAGTGAGAATAGGAGTGCTACACGCGCGCGCTCCTCCTCCTCCTCGCTCGCTCGCTCGTCTCGACGCGACGCGACACGACGCGCGCGCCGCGCTCGTGGTGAGTGGATTGAGCCTCGAGCCGAGATTTTCCTTACTTTTTGCAGCTCAGGAAAACGAACAGAGTCCTAGACGGACGCGTCGCAGTTAGACGGTTCGAGTCGCTCCCGGATCGTGGGCTATCTGTAACTGAATCAAAATGTTCGTGCGACGTGGGCGTGGCCTACTCCATCCCGCGCCTCAAAACATATCTAATACACGAGTTAGGGTTTCCACCTCTCTCTGCTTGCGCCGCCATCGTAGCCTACTCCATCCCGCGCGCCGACGTGCATCGGCGAACGGGAGAGCAGGTCTCCGGAACCGCTCGTCCTTGCGATCCTGTACGGGAGAGGGCGAATTAGGTTTTTGGGAAGCGCTCTGCGCGACTGCTCAAGCTCTTCATCACGGGTCGCCTTCCGTCCAAGTCGGGCGGTGCTGCATACCGTCGTCTTCAACGCCGTCTACTTTGACCTGTCGTCCCTGTCGTCAACAACGTTGTCATCAACAACGTTACTGCTGCGACATCATCTGCTACACCTCCACCGCCACCTCCACCAGATCGGTACGTGCGACATATCTCGATCCGTTTAGCGATGGATGCTTTACCGTTTGCGCTGCTGCTACTCATGTTGATTAATGCATCTAGTATGTTCGAGTTTCACATGTTAGTAGCTGCTGTTGTTATGTTTTATATTCTGGAATTAATCATGGAAATTGTACCTAATTATCCAACAATCCAAAAACCTAATTGTAGGCAATTTCCTGAGTTAACAATGGCTGGTTTTTCCGATGCACTGAGGCCGGATAAGTTTACCGGTGTGCACTTTAAGAGGTGGCAGGTTAAGACCATGCTCTGGCTTACTCATCCGAAAGTGTTCGAAGTTATCGATGGTTTACCCGAAGGAACTATATCCGACCAAGATCGAACAAGTTCAAGGAAAACAATACTCTCTTCGTCGGATGTGTTCTAAGTATTCTTGTCGACCGTCCGTGTGATGTGTACATGCACATAACAGATGGTAAAGAGCTCCGGGATGCACCGAATGCTAAGTTCGGTGCAACCGATGCGAGCGATGAACTCGTACATCATGGAGAGCTTCCATGACATCGGGATGGTTAACAACCGTTCGTAGTCGAACAAGCTCATGAGATACGGTGCATTGCGAAAGAGCTTGAACTCCTTAAGTGTGCCTTACCCGACAAGTTTGTGGCTGGATGCATCATCGCTAAGTTGCCCCCTTCATGGAGGAACTTTGCCACAACTCTCAAACACAAGAGACGAGGAGATATCGGTTGAAAATCTGATAGCATCTCTTGATGTTGAGGAGAAAGCCCGGACTAAGGATAATACCGAGAAAGGAGAGGGTCGGTCTAGCGCCAACATGGTGCAGAAGAAACCCTACGAGCAAGAACAAAGGGAATAACAAGCCCTCCTTCAATAAGCCTATGAAGACTACAACCTTCAAGAAGAAGAAGATGATAAACAAAGCAGATCCGAGCTGCTTTACATGTGGAGAGACTGGCCACTTTTCTAAGGATTGTCCAGAGAGGGCGGACCGCAAGAAAAAGGCGAGGCAAGTCAACACGGTGACCGCTAGCAATGCTGATGGGTACGGTAATCTCTTTACTGTTCTTTCGGTATTTCAATCTCCATGTTGGTGGATTGATACAGGTGCTAATGTTCATGTGTGTGCTGACATATCCATGTTCACTTCTTACCAGGTCGCCCGGGATTCTTCCGTCTTGATGGGGAATGGGTGATACGTCTCCGACGTATCGATAATTTCTTATGTTCTATGCCATATTATTGATGATACCTACATGTTTTATGCACACTTTATGTCATATTCGTGCATTTTCTGGAACTAACCTATTAACAAGATGCCGAAGTGCCGGTTCTCGTTTTCTCGCTGTTTTTGGTTTCAGAAATCCTAGTAACGAAATATTCTCGAAATTGGACGAAACGAAGACCCAGGGGCCTATTTTTCCATGGAGCTTCCAGAAGACCGAAGAACACACGAAGTGGGGCCACGAGGTGGCGACACCACAAGGAGGCGCGGCCCAGGGGGGCCCACGCCGCCCTATGGTGTGGCCCCCTCGTCTGGCCCCCGACTCTGCCCTTCCGCATACTTAAAGCCTCCGTCGCGAAACCCCTGAGGCGAAAAAACCACGATACGGAAAACCTTGTGAGACGCCGCCGCCGCCGATCCCATCTCGGGGGATTCTGGAGATCTCCTCCGGCACCCTGCCGGAGAGGGGATTCATCTCCCGGAGGACTCTACACCGCCATGGTCGCCTCCGGAGTGATGAGTGAGGAGTTCACCCCTGGACTATGGGTCCATAGCAGTAGCTAGATGGTTGTCTTCTCCTCATTGTGCTTCATTGTTGGATCTTGTGAGCTGCCTAACATGATCAAGATCATCTATCTGTAATTCTATATGTTGTGTTTGTCGGGATCCGATGGATAGAGAATACCATGTCATGTTAATTATCAAGTTATTACATATGTGTTGTTTATGATCTTGCATGCTCTCCGTTTCTAGTAGAGGCTCGGCCAATTTTTTACTTTTAACTCCAAGAGGGAGTACTTATGCTCGATAGTGGGTTCATGCCCGCATTGACACCGGGACGAGTGATGGAAAGTTCTAAGGTTGTGTTGTGCTTGTTGCCACTAGGGATAAAACATTGGCGCTATGTCCGAGGATGTAGTTGTTGATTACATTACGCACCATACTTAATGCAATTGTCCGTTGTTAGCAACTTAATACTGGAGGGGGTTCGGATGATAACCCGAAGGTGGACTTTTTAGGCATAGATGCGGTTGGATGGCGGTCTATGTACTTTGTCGTAATGCCCAATTAAATCTCACTATACTTATCATGTCATGTATGTGCATTGTTATGCCCTCTCTATTTTTCAATTGCCCGACTGTAATTTGTTCACCCAACATACTTTTATCTTATGGGAGAGACACCTCTAGTGAATCGTGGACCCCGGTCCATTCTTTTATACTTGAAATACAAATCTGCTCGCAATACTTGTTTTTACTCGTTTTCTCTGCAAACAATCATCTTCCACACAATACGGTTAATCCTTTGTTACAGCAAGCCGGTGAGATTGACAACCTCACCTGTTTCGTTGGGGCAAAGTACTTTGGTTGTGTTGTGCAGGTTCCACGTTGGCGCCGGAATCTCCGGTGTTGCGCCGCACTACATCTCGCCGCCATCAACCTTCAACGTGCTTCTTGACTCCCTACCGGTTCGATTAAACCTTGGTTTCTAACCGAGGGAAACTTGCCGCCGTGCGCATCACACCTTCCTCTTGGGGTTCCCAACGGACGTGTCAACTACACGCATCAAGCAAATTTCTGGCGCCGTTGCCGGGGAGATCAAGACACGCTGCAAGGGGAGTCTCCACTTCTCAATCTCTTTACTTTGTTTTTGTCTTGCTTTATTTTATTTACTACTTTGTTTGCTGCATTATATCAAAACACAAAAAAATTTAGTTGCTAGCTTTACTTTATTTACTGTCTTGTTTGCTATATCGAAAACACAAAAAAATTAGTTTACTTGCATTTACTTTATCTAGTTTGCTTTATTGGCTACTGTTAAAATGAGTAATCCTGAAGTTGAAGTTCGTTCATTTAAGCAACAAGGGGGAGAATGTTTAAAAGATGCTTGGTATAGAATTAGTGATGCCCATAATAGGTGTACTAAGAAACACTCCACTACTATCCTACTCAGGAATTTTTATGTTGGTATCTCTAGCTGGAATAGATATGTTCTTGATTGTCTCGCGGGAGGTAACTTCCTAGGTGCTCCCGTTTTAGAAGCTAGCTGCATCATTGAGAGTTTATTTGGAACACCAACTGTTAATGAAACTAAAATTGAAACCTCCCTTGAGGATGTTATGAAAAAATTGGAAACCATAGAGAAAAAATTTCCGAGTGTTGAAACTAAGTTGGAAATATTACTTGATAAAACTGATGAACTTGATAAATCCTTAGGAGGAATTGATGAAAGAATTAGTGTCCTAGGAACTTGTGTTGACCATGATAATCAAATTAATAGGATTGGCGAACTTGAAAAAGCTATGGGAACTTTGTGTTCAACCTTTTCATCTTTACGAGTTTAGAGAGAAAGCTTATGTGGGGAAGGAGCAAAAGTTTATGTATGCCTCTAAAGTGCCTAAACCAAAGAAATATTATTATAGGCCTAAAATTGACAAAGCCCCTAGTACCACTACAAATGTGGAAGCTTATGATATCAATGCTTCATCTCGCGATAATACTTGAGTTACACTTTCTGCGCCTAGCTGAAAGGCGTTAAAGAAAAGCGCTTATGGGAGACAACCCATGTTTTTACTCCAGTATTTTTGTTTTATATTTGTGTCTTGGAAGTTGTTTACTACTGTAGCAACCTCTCCTTATCTTAGTTTTGAGTTTTGTTGTGCCAAGTAAAGTCTTTGATAGAAAAGTAAGTACTAGATTTGGATTACTGCGCAGTTCCAGATTTCTTTGCTGTCACGAATCTGGGTCTATCTCCCTATAGGTAGCTCAGAAAATTACGCCAATTTACGAGCATGATCCTCAGATATGTACGCAACTTTAATTCAATTTGAGAATTTTCGTTTGAGCAAGTCTGGTGGCCTAATAAAATCCATCTTTACGGACTGTTCTGTTTTGACAGATTCTGTCTTTTATTTCGCATTGCCTCTTTCGCTATGTTGGATGAATTTCTTTGATCCACTAACGTCCAGTAGCTTTATGCAATGTCCAGAAGTGTTAAGAATGATTGTGTCACCTCTGAACATGTGAAGTTTTATTATGCACTAACCCTCTAATGAGTTGTTTCGAGTTTGGTGTGGAGGAAGTTTTCAAGGATCAAGAGAGGAGTATGATGCAATATGATCAAGGAGAGTGAAAGCTCTAAGCTTGGGGATGCCCCGGTGGTTCACCCCTGCATATATTAAGAAGACTCAAGCGTCTAAGCTTGGGGATGCCCAAGGCATCCCCTTCTTCATCGACAACATTATCGGGTTCCTCCCCCGAAACTATATTTTTATTCGGCCACATCTTATGTACTTTGCTTGGAGCGTCGGTTTGTTTTTGTTTTTTGTTTTGTTTGAATAAAATGGATCCTAGCATTCACTTTATGGGAGAGAGACACGCTCCGCTGTTGCATATGGACAAATATGTCCTTAGGCTCTACTCATAGTGTTCATGGCGAAGTTTCATCTTCGTTAAATTGTTATATGGTTGGAATTGGAAAATGATACATGTAGTAACTCTAAAATGTCTTGGATAATTTGATACTTGGCAATTGTTGTGCTCATGTTTAAGCTCTTGCATCATATACTTTGCACCCATTAATGAAGAAATACTTAGAGCTTGCTAATTTGGTTTGCATATTTGGTTTCTCTAGAGTCTAGATAACATCTAGTATTGAGTTTTGAACAACAAGGAAGACGGTATGGAGTCTTATAACGTTTACCATATGTCTTTTATGTGAGTTTTGCTGTACCGTTCATCCTTGTGTTTGTTTCAAATAGCCTTGCTAGCCTAAACCTTGTATCGAGAGGGAATACTTCTCATGCATCCAAAATACTTGAGCCAACCACTATGCCATTTGTGTCCACCATACCTACCTACTACATGGTATTTATCCGCCATTCCAAAGTAAATTGCTTGAGTGCTACCTTTAAAATTCCATCATTCACCTTTGCAATATATAGCTCATGGGACAAATAGCTTAAAAACTATTGTAGTATTGAATATGTACTTATGCACTTTATCTCTTATTAAGTTGCTTGTTGAGCGATAACCATGTTTCGGGGACGCCATCAACTATTCTTTGTTGGATATCATGTGAGTTGCTATGCATGTCCGTCTTGTCCGAAGCAAGAGAGATCTACCACCTTCATGGTTGGAGCATGCATATTGTTAGAGAAGAACTTTGGGCCGCTAACTAAAGCCATGATTCATGGTGGAAGTTTCAGTTTGGACATATATCCTCAATCTCATATGAGAATAATAATTGTTGCCACATGCTTATGCATTAAAGAGGAGTCCATTATCCGTTGTCCATGTTGTCCCGTATGGATGTCTAAGTTGAGAATAATCAAAAGCGAGAAATCCAAAATGCGAGCTTTCTCCTTAGACCTTTGTACAGAGCGGCATGGAGGTACCCCATTGTGACACTTGGTCAAAACATGTGCATTGCAAAGATCCGGTAGTCCAAGTTAATTAGGACAAGGTGCGGGCACTATTAGTATACTATGCATGAGACTTGCAACTTGTAAGATATAATGTACATAACTCATATGCTTTATTACTACCGTTGACAAAATTGTTTCATGTTTTCAAAATAAAAGCTCTAGCACAAATATAGCAATCGATGCTTTCCTCTTTGAAGGACCATTCTCTTTACTTTTATGTTGAGTCAGTTCACCTATTTCTCTCCACCTCAAGAAGCAAACACTTGTGTGAACCGTGCATTGATTCCTACATACTTGCATATTGTACTTGTTATATTACTCTATGTTGACAATTATCCATGAGATATACATGTTACAAGTTGAAAGCAACCGCTGAAACTTAATCTTCCTTTGTGTTGTTTCAATACCTTTACTTTGATTTATTGCTTTATGAGTTAACTCTTATGCAAGACTTATTAATACTTGTCTTGAAGTACTATTCATGAAAAGTCTTTGCTTTATGATTCACTTGTTTACTCATGTCATTACCATTGTTTTGATCGCTGCATTCACTACATATGTTTACAAATAGTATGATCAAGGTTATGATGGCATATCACTTCAGAAATTATCTTTGTTATCGTTTTACCTGCTCGGGACGAGCAGAACTAAGCTTGGGGATGCTTGATACGTCTCCGACGTATCGATAATTTCTTATGTTCTATGACATATTATTGATGATACCTACATGTTTTATGCACACTTTATGTCATATTCGTGCATTTTCTGGAACTAACCTATTAACAAGATGCCGAAGTGCCGGTTCTCGTTTTCTGCTGTTTTTGGTTTCAGAAATCCTAGTAACGAAATATTCTCGGGATTGGACGAAACGAAGACCCAGGGGCCTATTTTTCCACGGAGCTTCCAGAAGACCGAAGAACACACGAAGTGGGGCCACGAGGTGGCGACACCACAAGGAGGCGCGGCCCAGGGGGGCCCACGCCGCCCTATGGTGTGGCCCCCTCGTCTGGCCCCCGACTCTGCCCTTCCGCCTACTTAAAGCCTCCGTCGCGAAACCCCTGAGGCGAAAAAACCACGATACGGAAAACCTTACTGAGACGCCGCCGCCGCCGATCCCATCTCGGGGGATTCTGGGAGATCTCCTCCGGCACCCCGCCGGAGAGGGGATTCATCTCCCGGAGGACTCTACACCGCCATGGTCGCCTCCGGAGTGATGAGTGAGTAGTTCACCCCTGGACTATGGGTCCATAGCAAGTAGCTAGATGGTTGTCTTCTCCTCATTGTGCTTCATTGTTGGACCTTGTGAGCTGCCTAACATGATCAAGATCATCTATCCGTAATTCTATATGTTGTGTTTGTCGGGATCCGATGGATAGAGAATACCATGTCATGTTAATTATCAAGTTATTACATATGTGTTGTTTATGATCTTGCATGCTCTCCGTTTCTAGTAGAGGCTCGGCCAAGTTTTTACTTTTAACTCCAAGAGGGAGTACTTATGCTCGATAGTGGGTTCATGCCCGCATTGACACTGGGACGAGTGACGAAAAGTTCTAAGGTTGTGTTGTGCTGTTGCCACTAGGGATAAAACATTGGCGCTATGTCCGAGGATGTAGTTGTTGATTACATTACGCACCATACTTAATGCAATTGTCTCGTTGTTAGCAACTTAATACTGGAGGGGGTTCGGATGATAACTCGAAGGTGGACTTTTAGGCATAGATGCAGTTGGATGGCGGTCTATGTACTTTGTCGTAATGCCCAATTAAATCTCACTATACTTATCATGTCATGTATGTGCATTGTTATGCCCTCTCTATTTGTCAATTGCCCGACCGTAATTTGTTCACCCAACATACTTTTATCTTATGGGAGAGACACCTCTAGTGAACTGTGGACCCCGGTCCATTCTTTTATACTTGAAATACAAATCTGCTCGCAATACTTGTTTTTACTGTTTTCTCTCGCAAACAATCATCTTCCACACAATACGGTTAATCCTTTGTTACAGCAAGCCGGTGAGATTGACAACCTCACTCGTTTCGTTGGGGCAAAGTACTTTGGTTGTGTTGTGCAGGTTCCACGTTGGCGCCGGAATCTCTGGTGTTGCGCCGCACTACATCTCGCCGCCATCAACCTTCAACGTGCTTCTTGACTCCTACTGGTTCGATTAAACCTTGGTTTCTAACTGAGGGAAACTTGCCGTTGTGCGCATCACACCTTCCTCTTGGGGTTCCCAACGGACGTGTCAACTACACGCATCAATGGGTCACATGCTTCTGTTCGTGGTGTTGGCACGGTAGATCTGAAGTTCACTTCGGGGAAGATCGTGCAGCTGAGGAACGTGCAGCATGTCCCTACTATGAACAAGAATTTCGTTAGCGGCTCACTTCTATGCAGATATGGGTTTAAGGTTGTTTTAGAGTCGAATAAAGTAGTTGTTTCCAAGTTTGGACAATTTATTGGTAAAGGCTATGAGTGCGGAGGCTTGTTCCGCTTTTCGCTTTCTGATTTCAGTAATAAGTCTGTGAACCATATTTGTGGCAATGTTAGTGATGATACCGAGTGTTTGGCATTCTCGTTTATGTCACATTAATTTTGGTTTAATGTCTCGGCTATCCAGTTTAAGTTTAATTCCGAATTTCACCATTGCCAAAGGTTCTAAGTGTCATAGTTGTGTGCAATCAAAGCAACCTCGGAAGCCTCACAAGGCGGCCGAGGAGAGAAACTTGGCACCTCTAGAACTCATACATTCTGATCTATGCGAGATGAATGGTGTGTTGACAAAAGGTGGAAAGAGATATTTCATGACATTGATTGATGATGCGACTAGATTTTGCTATGTTTATTTGTTGCAAACTAAAGATGAAGCTTTAGGCTACTTTAAAATTTATAAGGCCGAAGTTGAAAATCAACTAGAGAGAAAGATCAAGCGTCTTAGGTCGGATCGTGGTGGCGAATATTTTCCTAAAATCTTTGATGAATTCTGTGAGGAACATGGCATTATTCATGAGAGGACGCCTCCCTATTCACCCCAATCAAACGGGGTTGCCGAGAGGAAAAACCGCACGCCGATCGACTTGGTGAATTCCATGTTAGCCACTTGCTGGTTTATCTAAGGCATGGTGGGGGGAGGCTTTATTGACTTCATGTCATCTCCTGAATAGAGTTCCTAACAAGAATAAAGATAAAACCCCTTACGAGGAGTGGGCTGGGAGAAAACCATCACTTTCGTATTTGCGCACATGGGGGTGTTTGGCGAAAGTCAATATTCCAATTACTAAGAAGCGCAAACTTGGACCAAAGACAGTGGATTGTATCTTTCTAGGTTATGCTCCTCGGAGTGTAGGATATAGATTTTTAGTAGTTCAATCCGAGGTACCTGATATGCATGTTGATACTATTATGGAATCTCGTGATGCAACATTTTTTGAGAATATGTTTCCTATGAAAGATATGCATATGATTGCTAGAATTTCTACTGAGATAATTCCTGAGTCTAGTACATCTAATGAGTATTTTGAAAAATCACATGAGAATGTTACTGAGAAGTATGACAATGAAGCTCCTAAACGGAGCAAGAGACGAAGGATTGAAAAATCCTTTGGTGATGATTTCATTGTGTACCTTGTGGATGATACTCCCACATCCATTGCAGAGGCTTATGCATCTCCAGATGCAGATGACTGGAAAGAAGCTGTCCATAATGAGATGGACTCGATTCTTTCTAATGGAACTTGGGAGCTATCAGAACGACCCCATGGATGCAAGCCTGTGGGCTGCAAATGGGTGTTTAAGAAGAAGCTAAGACCTGATGGTACTATTGAGAAGTACAAGGCGCGGCTTGTAGCTAAAGGCTACACACAGAGAGAAGGCGAAGATTACTTCGACACCTATTCACCTGTCGCTAGACTTACCACCATTCGAGTACTACTGTCCATGGCTGCCTCTTATGGTCTTGTCGTTCATCAAATGGACGTAAAGACAGCTTTTCTTAATGGAGAGTTGGAAGAGGAAATCTATATGGATCAGCCTGATGGGTTTGTAGTAAAAGGTGAAGAAATAAAGGTGTGCAAGTTGCTGAAATCTTTATATGGCCCGAAACAAGCACCTAAGCAATGGCATGAGAAGTTTGACAGAACTTTGACTTCGTAGGCTTTGTTGTCAATGAGGCCGACAAGTGCGTTTACTATCGCCATGGTGGGGGCGAAGGTGTTATACTATGTTTGTATGTGGATGATATTCTGATATTTGGTACAAACATGAAAGTAATACTCGAGGTCAAGTCTTTCTTGTCAAAGTGCTTTGATATGAAAGATCCGGGAGAAGCCGATGTGATTCCGAACATCAAGCTTATTAAGAACGAGAGTGGGATTACTCTAACACAATCTCATTATGTTGAGAAGATCTTGAGCCGGTTCGGCTATATTGATAGCAAGTCTTCTCCAACACCTTATGATCCCGAGTGTGACATTACGCAAGAACCGGAGGATTGCCGTAGATCAACCGAGATACTCTCGGATTGTTGGCTCACTCATGTACTTAGCGAGCGCGACTAGACCGGACATCTCTTTTGTCGTTAGCAAGTTGAGTAGGTTCATGTCAAACCCGAGTACCGATCATTGGCATGCACTTGATAGGGTCATGCGCTACCTATGTGGTACAATGAGTTATGGGATTCACTATTCGGGGCACCCAGCTGTGCTTGAAGGATATAGTGATTCGAATTGGATCTCGGATGTAGCTGATATGTACGCCACAAGTGGGTATGTATTTACCTTTGGAGGTGGCGCAAGTATCATGGAGATCTTGCAAGCAAACCATATTGACGAGGTCAACTATGGAAGCAGAACTTATCGCTTTAGACACAACCACCGTTGAATCGGAATGGTTGCGTGAGCTCTTGATGGACTGGCTCGTGGTTGAAAAACCTCGTTCCGGCAATTCTTTTGAATTGTGACAATCAAACCGTAATTGTCAAAGTGAACAATTCTAAGGATAACGCGAAGTCATCAAGACACGTCAAGAGACGTTTGAAGTCCGTCGGAAAATTGCGAAACTCCGGAGTAATAACCGTTACATATATTCAAACGAGACAAAAACCTGGCAGATCCCTTTACAAAGGGACTATCACGTAATGTGATAGAAAGTGCATCGAGGGAGATGGGTTTGAGACCCGTTGATGTTACACCATAGTGGTAACCCAACCTTTGTGATCGGAGATCCCGTGAATTAGGACCTGGGAAGAACAAACTAGTGGTTTAATTGAGGAGAGTATTATGTAACCCTCTCTAAGTGAAGATGCACAACTCTCAATTGCTGTAAGTCAGGTTGGCAAAAGCCTTAATGTGTTTATGTTGGCTATTTTAGCAAAGATGCTGTCCTACAGAGCATTCTTGAAATAACACACCTATATGAGTCCGATTGTTAAACGTCGCAATCTATGAGATTTGGGTGATCTCTAGTAAACTCATGAAGAGACCACGAAGTATGACGCATATGCTTCACCCGCGGGGTAGGCTACTGGCAGCCATGTACTGGTCATGACTTTGAGTGAAACCATGTTCCGCAAAACTTGCAATTCAAGGCTTAGTCCATTGTTCAAGTGTGAATGGATGTAGCTTAAGGTTCTAGGCGGAAGTTCAACTTAACAGTCTCCGCTGAAACACTCGTATATAAACAAGCAGTGAGTATTGGTAAATCTCTAAATGGGGATTTGAGATCTGGTGGGGGATTGTTGAAATATTGACCCACTTTTAATGGCCCAAATTAGATTTCAGTTTTTCCTATAAATCTCAAAGCCCACATAGTGGCAGCCTTGTGAGTTTGAGCCCAAGTTGGTGGCAGCTCACTAGGGAGTGGCAAGAGGTGGGAAGTTTAGTCCCACATGGAAAGTTGGGAGGAAGTTAGACCACCTTATAAGGTGGGTTGTTCCACCACTAGTAAGTGAGTGAGAATAGGAGTGCTACACGCGCGCGCTCCTCCTCCTCCTCCTCGCTCGCTCGTCTCGGCTCGGCTCGGCTCGACTCGAGCTCGTCTCGACACGTCACGACGCGCGCGCCGCGCTCGTGGTGAGTGGATTGAGCCTCGAGCCGAGACTTTCCTTACTTTTTGCAGCTCAGGAAAACGAACAGAGTCCTAGACGGACGCGTCGCAGTTAGTCAGTTAGTCGGTTCGGGTCGCTCCCGGATCGTGGGCTATCTGTAACCGACTCAAAACGTTCGTGCGACGTGCTCTTGCCCGGCTACCGCTGCTTGCGCCGCCATCGTAGCCTACTCCATCCCGCGCGCCGACGTGCATCGGCGAACGGGAGAGCAGGTCTCCGGAACCGCTCGTCCTTGCGATCCTGTACGGGAGAGGGCGAATTAGATTTTTGGGAAGTGCTCTGCGCGACTGCTCAAGCTCTTCATCACGGGTCGCCTTCCGTCCAAGTCGGGCGGTGCTGCATACCGTCGTCTTCAACGCCGTTTACTTCGACCCGTCGTCCCTGTCGTCAACAACGTTGTCATCAACAACATTACTGCTGCGACATCATCTGCTACACCTCCACCGCCACCTCCACCAGATCGGTACGTGCGACATATCTCGATCTGTTTAGCGATGGATGCTTTACCGTTTGCGCTGCTGCTACTCATGTTGATTAATGCATCTAGTATGTTCGAGTTTCACATGTTAGTAGCTGCTGTTGTTATGTTTTATATTCTGAAATTAATCATGGAAATTGTACCTAATTATCCAACAATCACCACCGATCTATTTTAAATTGCCAATCGTCTGTGTTCATTATGAACTCCCTGATGACCAAACCAAGGGGAAGAGAGGCTAAAAGGGTCCAGCAACTGCAAAGGGGATAACAGCAACGAGGGAATCCTGTAGAATGCCGCATAACGACAACTGTAGATTAGCATTACTTTAGTTTAGTTTCCTGAAAATTTCATTAAAACATTGAAAAAAGTAAAATAATTGTTTGAGCTTTCGTAGTTTGTACAAATTGAATTGTTTATTTTTTAGGGTTTCTTATTGAAGTCAATGTTGTGTGCATGTGCCCAAAATTGGGGGATCATGTGCCGGCGACTAGCTTAATGGTCTGCAGATGCACACGCCGTCAACTATTTTGGGGCGAGTCAGTGAAGATCGTCTATATCATTATATACGGGGTCAATCCGAGTAATTCCGAAGGGCCCTCAACCTATTAATGAAAAAAAAACACAAAAATATACTGATTCACTATTACATAAAAATGAAAAAACTTGTTCAATTTTTTTCCAAAATTTTCATATATATATATAGGGATGAAAAAATGTATAACATGGTTTTTCTTAGCAAAATGTATAACATGGTTATCGGACAAAGATACATCTAGGCAAAATTAAGACCGGGCTGGGTTCGATGCCAGTCCACGAAAAAAAGCCCAATGCTAAAAAACTTGGACCGCCTCGACTGTGGAGCCTAGCAAAATCATGCCCAACAACGATACAAAAAAACAAGCAAAAAAGCCCCATTCAAAACCGAGAACCCCGTACGGAGAATTAACTAAAAATCACGATAAAAATTCAAGATGGAGCACAACAATTCCTAAACGTGGAGTTTCAAAAAGTATGATCGAGCCATGTCCGATATGGAAGCCCCGTCCATCCCGGCCCTGAATTTCAGGACCGGGCTGGGCAAGGTCGGCCGGGGCGGGCGGTCCATGGTCTACTGTAGAAACATACTAGATCATGAAAGCGCGCGTTGCTGCGCCCGCCTATTAAATAAGATGATGAAAATATGAAAAAAATCTAGACACAACTGAGCAAATCCCAACAAACTCAAAAAATTCTGACATAGCTTATATGAGTGATACAGATCTAGCAAAGTAGTTACATTTTGTTCTAATTGGTAATACATTGATTTTATAACCACCCCTTCAAATGGACCATACCAATGCTAGATCATTTGACTGTCCAAAAATGACGATGCAGAGATATTGCATAGGCAACTTTGGGTCACGTTTGCTGTTTGTTGAAAGAACAGTACCTCCTCCAATGCTAAGGGAAGATTTGAGGTCCTGCCGCTGCTCGTACACATGCCTAGGCTGTTCGCTCTGTCCAGTAGACTGCCTGAAGCTCCACAGCCTTTTCAATTTGCTTGATTGCCTTGTCAAGCCATTATCTTACTCCAAGGGCATTGTACACAACCAGGTAGTAAACCTATTGTACACAAGGAGCAGTTCCATATCATGGCTGTATTGTTTCAAGTGCATAAGCACACTAATGAGATAATTAGGATGAATATGGAAGTGATATATCATATATATGATGGATAGCAGATACTTTGCTCAAGCAAATATTAACTTTAGAAGAAAAAAATTAAATACAGATGAAAGTTTCTATTATACATTTTAAGTGCCAGTCTGCAACCTTGGTCGAAAAAGAATTTTCTGCATGACCATGATACCAAGTCACCAACCACAGTTTTGAAAAACAGCACAACTTTATATGGTAGCAGTATCAATACCGCATATCATTGCATAGGTAAAATATGAGTTTTTTTTTCACAGGCTAGATTTCATAAAATATTCAAAAATAACAACAAATAGCCCGACCAATGGGAAAGAAACAGAACGACTTTTGCCTCGAGCTTTCAAATAAATCTAGGCCTGATGGCCTCTTTTCTATAAAAAAAAAAAGGGAAAGGAACTCTCGTAACTGGACATGCTGTAACAGAAGACTCCCTGATTTCATGGCATATTGAATTTTCTTTTCTTGCCAAAATAGCATTCTTATGACAAATACCAAGCTTATCCATATGCACACAAAATAAAATTTTGACATTAGTCACAATACATATAGTATACCAACCTGAACGAATGAATTTACCACATATTAATGGTTTGCAATTCCATAGGCTACAAAAACTGCTCCTCAAACAACTCCATCCCCAGAAATTGCAAGGATGATTGAAATCCTTAGAATAGTATTTCATAACTTGATGAGAAATGCTAATTCTTATGGTTAATTGACAAAGGAAAAACGGTAACTTACGTCCTCACTGGAAATCGCTGAATACAATTGCCTAGTGAAAAGTCTAAAGATAACTTAATGAACAAACAGCTTCATACACATTTCAAAAAACACATAATACATGAAAATAGTCTATTCAAATGGGGATTATCAAAGATATTGGCTTTCTTGTATTATTAGTGTATACTATATTAGTTGATATATCCTTCTATGAAAGGATGATTCTGTTCCAAAGCTTTAGGTAAATTCTCCTCCTACAAATAATTGGTTGATGTATATTGTTAAATCGTAGAATGGAACAGGAAGATGTCTTTGAAAAGGGTCATTGCGCAAGTGTCGATGCCTCTAGGAAGAGGCTCATCAAAACTCTCACACTTCATCATTCTAAGTTAAAACTCCTCGGTCTCACCTTGGTCCCTGCATATAAAGTTATGACACGAAGTACAAGATATTAAATTTAGAGAGAAGACAAAGAGCATCAGAGAGCCTCCAGAGGAAAAGACAAAAGAATTATTCAAAGATAACTTACATTAGCTCATTGGTCATCTTGCTATCATAACTCTTAATGCTGAGCATCAAACTGGGAACCCTCTTGTGTTTTTGCTGTCATGGATGATTTAATAAAGCAAGAGCATGTTAACAAGAAAAAACCTTGTAAGATGTTGAAAGCTAGGAGAAGGAAAGTAACAGACCTGAAATGAACTCTCGTAGTTCTTCAGCCCTTTGGATATGTTTCATCAAACACTAACTGTGCATAAACTAAAACACATTGTATATCCTGAGCTAGGAACAAAAGCCCAATAACCTATTATACACTCACGATTAAATCATCAGATCTTCAAATATGTATTTGTACTTTCTCATAAAAGTGCAGCTTCGATTATTCCAGTGCCGTATCTACTTGCATCATATGATTTCTATCCTGCAACAAACAAAGGAGATATTTTATTATTTGTAACACATCTAGAGTCAGAAATCGGCAGCATATGGGCACAAATTAGAACAAGCAAATTACTCCATCTACTCTACCTTTTGTAGCACCTGGTGGACAAGTTACCAATTAAATGAGAGAATATTGATCATGTGAGTTCGGACAGGAAACTGGAGTTGAAGGGACTTAGAGAGGATGATCGATCTTTGGAACAGGACCAGGGGCTGGACAAACATTGACCCAGAGTGTGGCGTCGGGGAGGTGGTCTGCACCAGCAGTGTAATCACACGCGAGAAACTTCCGCAATCCCAGGTATGTGGTATGAATCAGTCCTCCAAACACTACAGAAGTCAATTTGTAAGGTCAAGGAAGATCAACTTGATCTAGAAAGAAAGCCAATCCATGTGAAGCAATAATCCGACCAAAGGAACCGAATGAATCATAAGGAAGAAGATAGGAGAGGAAATGGCACAGAACGGTAAATATTTATACCGGGGATCGCAGGATCTGAAGGGGCGAGCCGACGGGCGCTCCCGCTCGTCGCACCAGAATTAATCGAGCGAAAGCGAATTCCAGCCAAACCAATAACACTACGCACCGCGAGGCAATCAATTGTCCGTTACAGGAACCTCGCCTTGGTGATTAACAGACGAAGCCTAATGAACGGGAGTGCCGTAACAACCGGGAGCGTCGCCTCCAGAACCAGACTGGGCGCAAAAGAAAGAGGCAAAGGCACAAGACCAGGGCTCCCGTACAACATGAATTGGGCTGTCTCTCGGCCCGATTAATGGCAAGAGGCCTAGGTCGGTTTCAGGAGTAGAAGCCCTTTTACGTCGGGTAGGCCGCGATGGAAAGAATGGACTTCGGTTTGACCAAATAATGATCTGGGACGTCAGCAGCCCGTAACGGTAGGCTAGCCCATTAGAGCGTCAAAACGCTGTGGTGTCTCCTAGGTGGTTCCATTATACTGTTAACTAATATATGAAAAGCTAATCGTGAAAATATAGAAGTCAAGAATTTTAGTTCGTTTTCACACTGTAAACCTTATAGACTGGAGCAACAAGTAAAGTCAGTGACCCTTCCAGGACATCTCACGCCCCATCAGCATTGTCTCCATCCAATGAAGTGAGCCCTTGGGCTCTGACCAGGATAGGCAGCAGCACCATTTGCTTTCTCCCTCGCTTGCCTCTCCTTCCCCTACCTCCAGTCTAGCGCGCTTAGCACTCCCATGGCCGCATACCACGCCAACTACCAGCCCAACCTCCATGGGGGGCTATCCTGGTCAGACGAGAGTGGTTCGAATCATCGGAACCATTCCAGACCAGCATCTTCTCCGGTTGGCAGCAGTCTCCTGAGGTTCATGTACGGTGGTGATCGGCCATACACCCTGATGTGGGGGCCAGAGCGGCCACTGTACGTCATTCTTGACAACCATCAAGACGCGGATTTCCTTCACGGTCGCGTCTTGTCGATGACGATGAGCTCATTGGCATCATCGCGCAGTACCCGAGCTAGGAGCAGGAGGGCACGCACTGCCGCCACACATCCGCCTCCCCTAAGTCAATATTCCGACGAGGCAAAGGCAAAAGGATGTGGGAAGTTGGTTTGGCGAGCATGTTTGCTTGTTGAAAATTTGGACACAGCTCAAGGGATAAGTGTCGGCACAGTGACACTGCAGGTGGTGTGCATTAAATGAGCATGGCAGGGAATACAACGACGAAGCTCATGTACATCCCTATATACACTACTGAAATTCAGGCAGTACAGCAGAAGATACAGACAGGTAGATGGACAGATTGCCAGAACCAACGGCTGAGAGTCTCTCCACCTGGCAGGATCACTGAAGCTCATGTGCCATTACAACTTTTCGCTGAATAATAGCCGACTCTTTGAATAATATTTTATTCTGAAAAATCGGGATTTGTTGAATGTTTTTTCACTTTAACTGAAATACTTTTATCTGCACCCCACGCCCACGGTGTTTTTAGGAACCAAACGCATTTTACAATTTTCTTAACAAATAGAAAATATATAGCCCATGATGAAATGGACGATCGACTATTCATAAAGGCCTCGAGGCCCATCAAAGAACCGACGGGCAGGCGACTAGAAAACCCTAGGCCTCAACTCATCCATCAGATAGGGAAGCACGCCGGAGCCCTATTCCCCTGCCGCCAAAATGGTATGCTCTTCCTCCCTCTCCATCGCTCGAAATTCTTGTCCTAATCTTGCCTATCCATGTTGTTTTCCCTCCTTTGCTTGAGACAGTGGGTTTCCCGTGGTGGTCTGTTCGTTGATTCGTAGCTGCTAGATTTCGGGCCATCTGAGTAGTTCATGTCGAGTACTTGCATTCTCAGAGTTGATTCTAGTTTTGTACTACTAGTTCTTCGTCAATTTTAGGGTTTACTCTGTTCCTAGTACCAGATCTGTGAACTATATACTACTAGTTCTTGGCCACAGTATGTTGGTATTTGTTCCGCTTTAGGATACTTACTAGTTACTACTGTATGTATGAAATGTGCCTTAGATTTGTGAACTGTTGTTGGGGTTTATACTAGTCTGGTAGAGATGGTACGGATAGCACCTCGTGGCCATCTAATTAGGTTTCAGTGTCTATTCTTAGATTGACAATAGTTTGTATTCATGCAACTTTAAATGTATCATCTTGTGGCAGCAGAATTCTCGAGATTACCTGATACATCTAGAACCCAGTGTGGCCGACCAAATTGTGCAGTCTTCAGTGTTTTGCTTTTCCATTTTGACATTCGAACTATGCTCTGTTTTATGTGCAATCCTTTCTGGTGGTACTTCGCTGTTCTTAAATAGACTTTTACTATTTTCCTGAATCATTAGGCAATATTCTTTCTTGCGGAGTGACATCTCTTTGTTATGTAACTTATGTTTCAATTGTTTGATAGTTAGAGATTTTAATTATGGGGTCCTATGATGGCATGAAATCTTTGAGACCTTATTATCCTTATGATGCCAATTATAAGCATGTTTCAGAGGACTCGACTGGAGTTTGCGCCAATGATTTTTGTCTACGTTTTTGGGAACATTTGCTGAATTTGTTCATAGACATTGTCATCTGAACCTGCTATCCAGTTCACTGCAAACCATATAGCATGAGTCTAATGTGTCAAATGTTGTATAGGTGAACGTTCCGAAGACCAGGAAGACCTACTGCAAGAACAAGGAATGCAAGAAGCACACCCTTCACAAAGTCACTCAGTACAAGAAGGGAAAAGACAGCCTCTCTGCCCAAGGAAAGCGTCGTTATGACAGGAAGCAGTCGGGATATGGTGGTCAGACCAAGCCTGTTTTCCACAAGAAGGTACTGCAACATAGTCGTTGTGATTCTCTATTGACCTGCCAGCACAACATATAGTGTAGGATTTCTCTGAGTGGCCTATCATCTCAGTGCCTCTCCTTATGATGTGCCTTTCCAATGTAAACATCTTATGAAGATAAGAGGCAGCTGTATGATGTGCTAATTTGGTGACCTTCTTCAGGCAAAAACCACTAAGAAGATTGTGCTGAAGCTGCAGTGCCAGAGCTGCAAGCACTACTCCCAGCGCGCCATCAAGGTTAGTTCCTTTTCTCTTAAACTGAACATGTCTTCGTTGTGTCTGTTGTGCTTGCTCAGTCTTTCTTTTTCCTCTTTGCAGAGGTGCAAGCACTTTGAGATCGGTGGAGATAAGAAGGGCAAGGGGACATCTCTCTTCTAAATAGCTTTCACGTATCTGTAGTTGTGGTGTTCAACAACATGTCTTAAGCTTTTGATGTCAGAAGTTAAATTATAACAGACCTTGTCACGTATCGAAACTTGTGTGTCTCGTATTCGATTAATTTTGGCTGAATGAAGTTTTGTAGCTTGAATCCTCTTTGAATGTGCATAATGACTTGTTCTAATCTCAGGCTTGTTCATTAGATCTGATGTCCCGTGGCTCCTCATTAGTGGTAGTTTGCCTGCATGATCGCTTGCACTGTATGTTTGAGTCACATGGTAACCTGAGCTTTATAACTGTTCGAATTTCTTGGACATGCAAGATAGCTGTTAGGATTGCTGGAACATTCACATATTGTTGGCAGTTAAGGTCTGAAACGATCTCTACTCAAGCCACAAGAGAATCAAGATAACTGAGGTCTGTGCTGACATTCTTGTAGGCCAGGTAGAGAAGTTTGTTTCTATGGTCGATCACTAGACCCTATTTTGCCAACATTCTGTTGTTTACTTTTTTAAACCCACTTGTGTGAACTCGAATGCCTAATGCATCACTGCAATGTAGAATCCATTGCCAACGTTACAAACAATCTACTCTTAAGCTCGTACTGCTCTGTCAGAAAGAAGAAAAAAAACCAGTACTGATGTGCCTGTATAAGCTTAGCACTACTACAACGGGAAACAAAAGTACGTGTACATCACCTGTGCCTGTGCGCCCTTTCGATAGTTTATAAAGGTTCAATCCGTAGCATCTAGCCAACGTCAAACAATCGAACGCCATCTCAGTCTCAGTGATCTTCCTACAAAGCACCGAAAGAAACATCTGAATCTGAGACTCAAACTCAAATTCAATGCCCCTTTGAGCCCTGGAAAGGGTGAACCTCTAAACCAAGAATATATGCTACTGCAGGTATATGCCGCGCCCAAACGCCAGCACTTGTCAACAGGCAGCAAAACAAGCCGGGGACCGAGCAGATACTCCCAAACGAAAGGCCAAGGAAACATGGGGCAACACGCAGCAAACGAGCTATGCGCCAAATGCAACACCCATCTCAGAGATCCTGGCTCGCAAATTGCACGAAGCAGCCATGCCCTGTATCCATCGCCAGCAAGAAAACAATCTGGGGGCAAAAGAGCAACGCCCAATGCATTCTGAACCACGAGTTGTGTTTAGGACCACGTAGGAGAGATCGGGGGCAAACCGTGCAACGGGGCGAGCAAAATTTCCTGACAACTTTTATTTAGATGGACTCATTCACCTCTCTACATCATCAGAGTCACGGTCATAGAACAACAAACGAAGAATTCAGAGACATTGGCAGCTAATAATCCTACAAAGAGAAGAAAACCAAAAAAACCGATTCCTAATATATATTACAAGGGGTTCTTAATTAGATATGCTCAACAACATGTCATGTTCCAATGCCGAGCCGACTCGCGGCGAAAAGAGATACCGTTCCCGACTTCCCATTACTGTTTTGCCTGCAATACCGAAGATTTTTGGTTAACTTTCAGTGGTGAATACTGAATTGGCTACCTCATTTCTCACGCATGTATGGTGAGGCAAATGAAACGTGTGGGATGGGTCACCTGGGAGTAGATGAAGGTTCCGAGGATGGCGATGGCCGCTCCGAGCGCGTTGATAGGCTGCACCGGCGTGTGAAAGATGATGATGGAGGCAACAATGACGGAGATACGCTTCATTGTGTTGCCGACGCTGAATGTCAGTGGCGAGATCTCGTCAAGAGACATGTAGGACACCTGGTTGTACAGGTGGTAGAACACGCTCTGTGCAGCCACCCACCTAAAAGCCATAGAGGAATACACTTAGACACATGAACTGAGTGAATAGTCACAGAAAGCATCATAGTCCTTGTGTTGTGTAATTGAACTTGTGACATTTCTCAAGTATGAATGCTATACTGTTTGATTCCAAGTTCAGTACATTTGGAATTGCTAAGCCTGAATAGCATGACATGGTGGTTGTGAACTTGTGACAGTGAATTGGACAAGGAGGATGCACGTGATCGAACTTACCAGACGAAGTTGGGACCGATCTCGGCGACTGCATTCTGCCAGCCTGCAGCCCACACCTTGGGGCCCTCCATGGCGAAGGCGAAAGGGAGGAGGATCACCAGGGAGAGCATGGAGAGGCAGGCGTAGTAGTTCATACCGCTCACAGACTTGCCCTTCATCCCCTTCTTGGAGAATATGTTCCGGAACACGAACGCGAGGTTCGAGATCATTGCCCCCATGAATCCTGCAGAGGGTTTGGTATCAGCATTAGCAGCAGGTCGATCAGAGTGCCTGTCAAACCTTCCAATTGTGGCTATCACGTGTCAAATATATCCATGATTAAATCACCAACTTTATTCAGTGGCACAGAAATCGTATCCAGGAAGTACAAGGCTGTCCAGTTTTGACATCAAAGATAGATCAGGTTTTGGTAGAAGACGTGCTAAATTATGGACCTCAGGATTGGTCGACAGTTATGTTGTTCAGAAGTCAGAACTATTGAAAATATCAAGTCATGATGTTTCTCATGTATCTAAATCTGCTGGAGGTAAGATTCAGAAAATGGTATTCTGCAGATTGCTCACCAGTCATGTTGAAATTGAGCTCGGTGACGGCGGCGAGAGCGCATCCACCGATGATCGGAAGGAGGGAGAAGTACACGGACGCAGGGAAGTGCTCGCCGAGGAAGAACCTGGAGACGAGCACGCTGAACGCCGGCTCCCCGCTCTTGATGATGTGCGTGAAGGACACGGCCACCTTGGCCATGCTCACCGTCGCCGCCACGTGCCCGATTGTGTGCGCAATCGCCACCTGACAAAAGAAATTCCCAAGACACGCATCAGCACAGATCTCAAGAACAGAGCCGCGCCGACGAACCATGCATGCATGGCAATGTGTGCAGGATTGTTTCTTGGAAAAAGAAAAGGTCCAGGCGGATTGCTCACCGGAGACAGGGCCTTCCAGAAATCGAGGTCCGTCTGGGGCGCCTCGGCGATCCTGGTGGCCCAGGACGCGAGCATGATGGCGGAGCCGGCGGCCAGGGAGAGCGTCGACGTGAGCCACGGGTACGGGAACGCGTTGAGCACCTTCTTGTTGTAGATGTTGAAGATCACGTTCAGCGCCCACCACGTGGCGAAATAGACCCCAATCTTGGCGCTCCTCGCGGTCTCCGCCGTCTCCACCGGCCGTGCGCCGTCCGCGGTGGCGGCAGGGGGCGCCATGGACGCGGCGCGGTCGTCACGGGACGCCGCCAGGAACGGCTCCTGGTGGTACAGGGGCCGCGCGGAGAGGGAGAGGGGGCGGAGGCCGGCGTTGGGGAGGGGAGGGAGGTGGATGGGCTTGAAGGTCAGCTTGGTGGTGGACGCCGGGGAGAGCCTTACGGAGGCGGCGGCGGCCAGCATTTTGGCCGTGCGGAGTTGCGGGATTTGGTGGGGTTTGTCTGGGGTGTTGTGGTATGCGCCTGCTGCGGTTCTGCGCCTTTGTGGTGTGTGATTGTAGATGGGAGATGAGGAAGAAGGTATTTATAGTGAGAGCGCGAAGGAGAAGGGAGGCGGTTTGGCCAGTTCATCCTCGGATCTTTTCACCACAGGTTTTTCTCTCCTTTTTTCATGAATAATATATTTTGTATATGTACTCCTATCTTCTTGCTCTATGTCCCTAGAATATTTTGGGTATATTCCCGTATTTTAACGCTCTATTATCTTTCTTCAATATATTCTACAGAGGTTATACTTTACCCGTGAAAAACTTTAATAATGTGACAATGTTATCTGTTGGATCTGTTAGTTTTGTAATGGAATTTTTTCCGAAAGTATAATTTAACCAAGGATATTTGCTCTTCTGAACTGAACTATAATACTCCGTTCGATCATTTTTAATTGACTCAGATTAGTACAAAGTTATACTAAAAATTTGAGTCATTTAAAACAGACTCGAGGAAGTATTTGTTTTATTATTTCTTAGAAGACTTCTCATTGGACACCAAAAACAACCTGATCAAAACATTGAGATTCATGTAAATGAAAAAGAGGTTTGTCACAACGAATATGATAGGATTGGGCATCTGGTAATTGAAGACCTGACATTAGCATGCCATTGTGTTCAAATCATCCACACCACCACTAATAGGAAAACCCTTATAGGCACGATTGCATTATGTGACGCATTTAAAAATGCGTGCTCCATAAAAATATTTCTGTGACGCATAAAAAAATGCTCTACATAATTGTTGAAATTATGTGGCGCATGCAAACCATATGCGACACAGAAATGTGTATTTTTTTAACTTAAGGATTGCTTTGTTTTTTGGAAAAAATTTAGTTTCTTTGAAGTTTTCTAAAAATTTGTAATTCTTTTAATTTTTTGAAATTTGTATTTTCTCGGAGTTTTATGAAATTTGTAATTTTTTTTATTTTTTTAAAAAATTGATTTTTATGAAATTTTAAAAATTTGTATTTTTTTAAATTTTGAATTTTTTTTGATTTTTTGAGAAATTTTAAGACACACCTGAACACACATATATATATATATACATACCACACATAAACTACACACACATATACACAAACAAGCCTTAAGAGGGTTGATATGATATTAATATCAATAAGAACTTTAGTGGTACAAGGCTAGCTCAATCAAATAAAACTCAAAAGTTAAGCGTGCTTAGGTGGAGTTTGGGGATGGGTGACCTAGCAGGAAGTTGTTATTTCTATATGATTTAAGATATGTTCTAAGTGTTACTAGATGTTCAAAAAATTCAAATATTTAGTTTTTCCTGATTTTTTTAATTTTTTCTGAATTTTTGGATTTTTTGAGAATTCTGTGGAGCATATCGTAGTTATGCGCCACATAAATAAAACTTAGTGGCGTGACTTCTGTGGCACATGGATTATGCGCCACCAAATTCAAAAAAAGTGTGCCACAAATATGCAGTTTCCTAGTAGTGCGCCCATATTTATATGTCTGAATCTCATCTCATTGTTAGCTATGCTCAGAGTACACAAATAAATGGTGAGGAAGTACAAAAGTTTGTATGAATGATTTTAGAACGGAGGGAGTAATATTTATGTTCTAATGTTAGGATTTTCTACTACCGTGAGTTAGTAGTCTCCCTCCTTTAGAACAAAAATGCTGGTATAATAATCTCTTTTTTTTGAACAGGGATAGGGTCCGAAGACCCTAGAAGCTGCATTGAATAAAGAAGCGGTGGTTACAAATTGTACAAAAGCCCCTACAGATCAGGGGAATTTTGGATAAGGTCCGAGCTTTTACAAAGAAGACCCTAAAAGAAAATTGGAAAAAGCAATCAGGTCCTCGTAGCTCTGCACCGCATCTGGAGCACGCCGTTGAGTTGCTCCGCCACCGAGCTGACACCGGCTGACATAGGCATCCCAAATGGGCCTGCCGAATATAGTACCCGGAGTTTATTGAAGGCCCACTATCCGAAGAATAAGAAGATTCGGGAGCCCAAGATGTATTTAAGGAAAAGATAGAGTTGTAGTAGGAAGTGTTATTTGTAATCTGGCGGGATGAGTTAGAAACCGTCCCGGACTACGTAACTTGTACAAAACGAAACCCTCGGCTCCACCTCTTATATAAAGGGGAGTCGAGGGACGAGGAGATCATCGAATCATTGTCCGCAAACCCTAGTTTTCATATTCGTCGAGTACTTTTCGGCTGAAACCTTCGAGATCTACTTGCCCTCTACTTCTAACTAAACCCTAGCCTACAATCCATAGGCATTGATAAGTTAATCCCTTGTCAATTGGCGCCGTCCGTGGGAATTAGAGGCGTAAGGATCCGATCTCGATGGCACGTTCAAGATCTTCGACATCATCAACCGGAAGCAACGCTATGGATCGAGGTAAACGGATCGCTCGTCTGGTCTCGTCGATTTTGTTCCTCACCCACCCTCCCGTTTGGATGCATATGCGTATCTGGCGGAGCCCTTGGAGATGACGTTCGGAAGGTTCCACTTTCGCGTCGAGAAGGAAGGATCGTATCGTGTCGAAATTCCGATTTCGTCGGGATCATCGGCGATCGATTCTGATTTTTCAAGCTATGCATCGTCAACTGAGTCAGAAGAAGAAACTTCGGCAACACGTTACGTCGGCATCGAACAAGAGAGAGACTCGCCAAGATCTTCGGCGACACATCGTTTGAGTCATCTGCGGACTCATATATAAGCGATGGCTCAAGCGATGTCGACGACTACGACCTCATCGACAAATCCATCACGATGGGCAAGGTCTTCATCAATCTCAACAATGATGTCACCAAACCCAACATAGATCTGAGTACCAAATATCATCAGATTTATGCTATCGAAAATCAAGAGGAAACATCGGAGGCTTTCGACGAGTTGGGTAATCCTTTTGTCGATCCCTCAGATCTAAGGAGAGGTATGGGCACTAAATATGTCGGGCCCACACCACGCGTCAGAGTTCAACTTCCACAGAGCAGCTCTGGGATAGAGCGGCAAAAGCCCTAGATGGTTCGGAGCCAATGACGACAACAGCTACAGCTCAAGAACCGCAAGCTTATCAATATAGGCTCGCACGAACCGCCCGAGAAATAGAAAACGGACAGACTGAGTTGAACAGGAGAAAGGAGGCAGCTACGCATCCAGCGGAGAGAAGGGCAGATTTAAGTGGACAATCTAGAGTTTCGGGTGATAGCCACGGGGAGGCTCGGAACGGAGGAAGATCAAGGTTACAACACATACCCGAAGCGTAGAAGAGAGTATTTGGTTCAAAACCTCGACATGTCTTTTATGTCGATAGATACAAGAGGAAATATTATCCCTAAGACACCAGAAGCTGGGTATATGGCGACACAAGCTTACATCCTCGCATCCAGGCCACCCCCAGGAGATCCAAGGGAAACATTATACAATATGGCGCTAGCAGGGGTTGGAGCTATGGGGACAGCGTTCGTAGCAACGCCTCCCGAAGGAGCGGCACGGCAAAATAGTCCACGACCTGCGGCAGCAACGGCAGCAGTTCCTGAAGGACCAAGCGGAGCAAGAGATACAGGAGCACAAGCAAGGGTCGATAGAGCGAGGCAAAGCAGAAGGGATCATCGGCAGTCCCCGGAGCTTAATGACGAGGATATGTGCGGTTTACCGTGCTTCACAAGGAGAGTACGAAAAACTCGAGTTCCGTCGGGATTTAAGTTGCCCGATCACTTCAAAAAATTCGACGGCTTGCAAGATCCAGAGGACTGGCTAATTGATTACCTCGAGACGGTGAAGCTAACTGGAGGAACTAGAGCAACAGCCATGCAAAGTATTCAGGTGCACTTAAGTGGTGCCGCACGATCTTGGATCAAAAACTTCCGCCGGGATCCATCGACAGCTCGGGAAAGTTTCGAGGACGTATTCGTCAAGAACTTCAGGTCCACATGCAAAAAACCTGCGTCGTTAGAAGAGCTGAGGGCGTGTCGACAAAAGCCAGATGAGTCAATGAGAAAATATATCCAAAGGTGGAACATCATAAAAAACTCGGCAGAAAATATATCTGACGAGAGAGCAATAGATGCGTTTGTCGCGGGAATTAGGCGTGGGGATTTTGTCGAGGACTTGGGAAGAACCAATCCAAAAACGAGTATCCGCGTTAATGGAGATAGCAAATAGATGGGCGGACGGAGAAGACGCTGTCCACAATAAACGACACAGGTCGCCGGAGGAGGACCGTGGTCGAAATTATCAATCGAGGCGACGATTTCCTCGACGAGTACTGCGAACTACGACGCTCCAGGGCAAATTTCGGCTGGATTCCGAGCCAGCGCAGGAGGAAACAACAGAGATGATTATCAGAGAAGCAATGAGCAGCGAAGCGATAATAGGGATGACTCCCGCAACAGACAAAATAGTGGGCCGAGGTTTCCAAGACCTTTTGTGTCCCCCGAAGAAATGCTGAACGGACCGTGCCAGATGCACTTCTTCCTCGACAACAACGGGAAAAGACAGTCAGGGCACCTGCAGAAAGACTGTCGAAATTTTCGAGCAATGTTCGGATACGCGAGAAAATGCTCACGCTCGAGCAGCACAGAGAAACCCTCGGGAGCCTAGGAGCGAAGTTCATCTACCGCCACCTCCCGCGATTAAAGAGGACAATCGACACCAGCTCAGAATAGCGGCAGCACTCGCACCACCACCCTATGTTGATTCTAACTCCAACGGAGCGGTGTCGATGATTCGAAGGGAAGGCCGTCCAATAGAGCTCAAAAAGTAATCTCACGACAGGTGTTTATGGCGAGAGAAAATGCCTCCACCAACGAGTTGAGTACCTTAATTGGTCGGGACAAGATATCGGCTTCACAATAGCGAGATCATCCGCAGCAAGTTCCTCGACCAGGGCAGTCAAGCACTTATTCCGCCGGCGGTTATCGCAGGATTTGACGTTTCTCGAGTATTCATAGATGGTGGCAGCAGCTTAAACCTTATGTATGCAGATACATTGAGGAAGATGAACATATCCTTAGCAAACTTGAAACCAACGAGACACAAGGTTCCACGGCATCACACCGGAAAAACCAAGCTATCCATTGGGAAAAATCAATCTCGATGTCCAGTTTGGGACCCGAGAGAATTATAGAATCGAGAAGCTGGAGTTTGAAGTCGTGGATTTTCCATCACAAGTACCACGCTTTGTTGGGACGACCAGCATATGCTAGATTTATGGCAGTACCACACTATACATACTCGTTATGGAGATTGCTCTGGACCCAAGGGACCAATCACGGTCAAAGGGAGTTTCGCCTTAGCCGATAAGTGCGACAAAGATTTCCATCGGTTATCGAAACATTCGGGATGCAAGCTGAATACTTGGCGTCGAAAAGCATGACCGATTACGACGTATCGCCGGACGTTGGAAGGCCAAACAAAGAATCAACTTTCAACACGAGAGAAAAATTCTAAGGAGGTGCGGATTCACCCGACGGATCCAAAAAAGACGACATCCATTGCAAACAACATGGATATCGCATAGGAAAGCGCGCTCGTCGAGTTCCTCCGTGAGAACTGGAAAATCTTCGCATGGTGTCCAGCTGACATGCCAGGAGTACCCAGGGAACTTGCCGAGCACCACCTAAATCTGGATCCAACAGCGAAACCAATCAGACAACCTTTGCGGCGTTTTTCGGAACCAAACCGCAAAGCCATGCTTTCAGAAATAAATCGACTAGAGGAAGCTGGTTTTATAAGAGAGATATCTACAGAAGCCACATGGGTAGCTAACCCGGTGATGGTGCCGAAGAAAAACACGACGAGTCCTTCGCATGTGCGTCGACTTTACGTGTCTCAACAAACATTGCCCTAAGGATCACTTTCCCCTCCCAAGGATCGATCAAATCATCGACTCCACGGCAGGTTGTGAACGTCTTTCCTTTTTGGATGCATACTCCGGTTATAACCAGATCAGATTAAAAAAAGATGATGAAGCCAAAACAGCGTTTATTACACCTTACGGCGTGTTTTGCTACAAGACAATGCCCTTCGGTCTAAAAAATGCGGGAGCAACATATCGAGAGGATGATGCGAAGTGTTTAGCAACACGGATCGGGAAAAACGTGCAAGTATACATCGATGATGTCGTCATAACGTCAAAAAAGGGGGCAACGCCGATCGAGGATCTCAAAGAAACTTTTGACAACCTCGACAAATTCTGCCTCAAGCCGAACCCGACGAAGTGTTCTTTTGGCGTCCCGGCAGGAGAACTTCGGGGTTTCTAGTTTCAGCAAGAGGGATTGAAGCAAATCCCGACAAAATACAAGCCATAGTAACAATGAGAAAGCCAACGAAGTTGAAAGAAATACAACGACTAACCGGGCGAGTCGCAGCTTTGAGCAGATTCGTCGCCGAGGTTAGGAGAAAAAGCGTTACCATTTTATGCGCCGATAAAACAAGGAGATTAATTCCGGTGGAACGAAGAGGCCGATAGAGCTTTCGAGGATCCGAAGCGAAAAATCTCGACACCACCAATCCTGGTGGCTCCAAAGGAAAAGGAACCTCTCCTGTTGTATATTGCAGCCACACCCCAAGTGGTTAGCACGGTGTTAGTTGTCGAAAGAGAAGAGGAAGGGAAAATCCATGGAGTGCAGCGGCCAGTATACTTCGTGAGCGAAGTCTTGTCGCCCTCAAAACAAAGGTACCCTCAGTACCAAAAGCTAGCATATGGAGTGTTCACGACAGCACGAAAATTGCGCCACTATTTTTCGGAACACCCGATCATAGTGGTCAATGAAGCTCCCTTGTCCAATATACTGAACAACCCAGAAGCTACGGGTCGTGTCTCCCTTTGGGGAATAGAACTTTCCCCTCGGGACATCACGTACGAAAAAAGAAAAGCAATAAAGTCGCAAATACTGCCGGACTTCATCGCAGACTGGATGGAGTTGCAAAATACAGGACCTCCGTATTTATCGAGAACCCGGACTATGAACTTTGATGGGTCCAAGAGACTAGAAGGGGCTGGCGCAGGAGTAGTACTCATATCACCTGAAGGCGACAAGTTGAAGTACATCCTTCGGATGACGTTCCCTAACGCATCTAACAATGAAGCAGAATATGAGGCTCTCATACACGGGATGAAGATGGCGAAAGCCTGCGGAGCAACTCGATTAAAAATCTTTGGCGATTCACAGTTGGTAGCTCAGCAAGTTATGAACCAATGTGACGCAATCAATGATAGCATGATAGCATACAAGGAGGTGTACAATGAGCTCGAGAAATTATTCGATGGATGCGAAGTAAATCATATTAGTAGATTGAGCAACGACGAAGCCGACGTTCTCGCAAACATCGGGTCGCAGTGCCTTGCAGTCCCACCAGGTGTATTTTGGGAAGAGATAACGAGAGAGATCCACCGAGTCGACAAAATCAAAAAAGAAGGAGAAGAAACCCTCGGGGGCTACCAAGGAGAAGCAAGAGGAAGAAGAAGAAGAGCAAGACCTGGTCATGGTAATACGGATACCGTGGATGCAGCCATACATATCATACATCCTCAGGAAAGAAATACCCGACGATCCGGTCGAGGCAAGGCGAGTAATTCGACGCTCCAAAGCTTTCACGGTGGTTAAGGGAGAATTATATAAGCGAAGTATTTCAGGCGTCTTGCAAAGGTGCGTCACACCCGAAGAAGGAAGAATAATTCCGAAGGATGTGCACGAAGGAATATGTGGCCACCACGCAAGTAGTCGAGCTATCGCAGCCAAGGTTTTTCGGGCAGGATTCTACTTGGTTGACAGCAATTGAGGACGCTAAGGACATAGTAAGAACTTGCGACGTGTGTCAAAGGTTTGCCGCAAAACCTCACTCTCCGGCAGCGAGCTAGCACCAATACCATTGTCATGGCCTTTCGCTCAATGGGGACTTGACATGGTGGGCAAATTACACAAATCATGGCCGGGAGGAAAAGAGTATATGCTAGTAGTCTGTCGACAAATTTACAAAGGGGATAGAAGCGAAGCCGATAAATTCACCGGACGGAGCATCCGCAGTAAAATTCATAAAAGGCCTCGTCTTCAGATTTGGAGTGCCCCACGAGCATCGTCACGGACAACGGCGAGCAACTTCACATCCAATGAATTCAAAGACTATTGCGAAGAGGTGGGTATCAAGCTGAACTTTGCGTCAGTTGCACATCCTCAAACCAATGGGCAAGTCGAGAAAGCCAATGGCATCATCCGTAATGGCATCAAGAAGCGCTTGTTAGGACCACTAGAAAAAGCTCGACATACCCGGCTCGAAGAACTACCAAGTGTGTTGTGGAGCATCCGAACAACACAAAATACAGCGACACAGGAAACTCCGTTTTTTCTGGTTCATGGAGCAGAAGCAGTATTGCCAATCGAGATAGAGCACAACTCTCCACGCGTCACGGAGTATGACGAAGAGACATCGAGAAAAGCGCTAGAAGATGGTGTCGATGCACTTGATGAAGCTCGAGATGAAGTACTGTCTCGGGTAACCAAATATCAACAGGACTTGAAGAATTACCACAGTCGACGTTTGCGGCCAAGATCTTTTCAGGTGGGCGACCTAGTTCTTCGGCTCACGCAAAAAAGTCATGAAAAACTCGAGTCACCGTGGCTTGGCCCTTACATCGTCACGGAAGTAATCGGAGGAGGAGCATACGGGATAAAGGACAAGAAGACAGGGGTGGAGGAGCCAAACCCCTGGAACGTGGCGCAACTTAGGCGGTTCTACGCCTAGAGTCGAAATATAGTCCTTGTAAAACGTCAATGTACTGAAACGCCCGCGAGTTTTCAGACGCACTCTTTTTTTTTTTCGGGGCACCGAGTGGGGCCGGAGAAGGTTTTTAATGAGGCGGGCTCGCGGTGCTGCAATATAATAAAGATAGTGGCTATATCACCTTTCTTCTTTATCGACATGACCAAAGTCATTGCTCCGACGAATTTCAATATAGTTCATCGACAAAAGAAAAACCTTGCCTTGGTATTCAAATACCTCGCGAGTCAATAAAAATACAAAATAGTACTCAATAAAAGCTCGGGGGCTCATATTCGCCTTAAATATATAAATGCCTTGGTTCACAACCTCGCAAATATACAAATATAGTAAAGAGTCACCGAAACACTCGGGGCTAGACAAACATAGAAATATAATGGTTGCTTTACAATATAGTCATGGATTACAAAGAAGAAATATCTACAAGAAGAAAATAACTAGTCTTGATTCAGTATGTCATCAAGAGTAACTCTGTTCTCCTCAGGAGCAGCACCAAGAAAATTGGCATAATGGCCATCGGCAAAAAAGTCGGCATCCATCCGAAGCAGGTCCTCAATCATTTCTTCGGCTATAGGCGTAACCTTCGTGTTAATCCTGTCAACACCAACTCTCCGACGTTTTACCTTTTGGTGAACCTTCTCGACAACCTAGGTAAGGTCAAGCTTCGAGTGGCAGATCTGGAGCATGATAAGAGCAAATCTGGCACCAGCTACCAGTTGTGCTTTGACAAAGTCGTGGATACTGCGAGCATCCTTGAACCTTTCCATCAATTCAGGAAGATTTTTTGGTTGGACATTCCGAGGAAACATGGAGTTGTAAACCATGGATAAGGTTTTGGTACAGAAGTGAAGGAAATCACGGGTTTGAGAGGTGCGATCTTGAAATCTGGTAATTTGGCGGGTCCTCTCTGGAGTAGCCCAAAACAAAGAACCATGGTCCAAGGAAAGATTAACAAGGAGGTTTGTCCTAGCGTTTACCCTCTCTTCCTCGGCAGCAGCATCAATAAAGGCACCTATCAAAACAACGAAGGGGAAACCTTTAAGAGACAATAGCATGAAGATGAAAGATATCACAGGATGAGACAAACATACCCGACATATCTGCACTGGCTTCATTCATTAATTCGAGCATGAAATTTTCTCGAGTGACCGCCTTTTCAGCCTCGGAAGCAGCAATCTCTTTAGCAGCCACGGCCTCGCGAGCTTGCTGAAGGGCAACTTTTTCGGCTTCGGATGACTTACGGGATTGCTCCATCATCACAAGTGTTTTCTTCTTCGCATATCGAAGTTGTTGTCGAAGCTCATCCAATTCTTGCGACAAGGTATCATCGACAGGTGCGGTATCGATACGAGTTCTCTTCGCGCGGGAAGAAGGCGAAACATTGGAAGGAGTGGAAGTTGGAGTATAGTTATCAAATATCAACTGAAATTTAAACGGGACAACATCAAATGACGAGGCAAAGATAGAGTTCTTCATTAATCTCTTGGGAATAATTACAAGGGCATTACGGTGGAGCTAAGGAAATACGTGTCGCCAAATGACTACTTTGGCGACAAGAGCAAAAGAAGCAAAAAGAAAAACGAGAGGCATGCAACTAGACCTCCGGCCTTGACGAACTAGGAGTCGACGCTGGTTTAATCCCAAGATAGGCCAAGATCTTCTTCGTGTTGGGCTTGGCTGCCTTCATCAGCGACCGCCATCTTGATTGCTCAATCTGCTCGGTGTCGCCAACTTTCATCCAGTCAATAGCCTGTCCACTGTCGGCAACCAACGCGACAGTGTTCTCAACAGCAACCTTCATATTTTCTTGGCGCACCTTCAGTCCAAGGTCCTCCGATGTATTGAACATCTTGGCGAGGCTGAGGAAAGTCGCAGGCTCCTCTTTCTTCGGGAAGAAGTATGGGAACAATGCCGACAGTACTGCGCTCGCATTCGACACACCTTCACGAATCTCGGACCCATGAAGTTCCAGATAGGAAAGTGCGTCAAGGACAGGGTCATTGACGAGATTCGTCGGATCAAAACCCTGGTTCGTTTGGGCTGACAAGAAAACAAAACATAAGTGAAAAGACAAGAAACAACGATTCGATAAAAATAGAAAGGATCAGCAAAATTGCTGAAAGTGCGGCGGCTTTGGGTTTTCGGACGCTTGAGAATTCCTTCTTCACGAGCAGCTTGTGCGGCTTTTTGCTCGTCTAAAGCGGATTCGAGCATCTTTAAGCCTTTTTTGCAGTTCCTCGACACCAGCAGCCTTCGCCTTGGCTTCATCAGCCTCGGTCTTGGCTTCGCTAGCAGCAAGTTCGGCTTTCTTGCGAGCCGCCTCACTTTGCTCAAGTTTTTGAGCAAGTGCGTTGGCACGTTCGTTGGCCTCTGCAAGTTTCTCTGTCGAGATATGGAAAAAAGATAGAAGAAAGATCAAAAAATAGCGACAAGCAACAGGAATAAAAAGTCAAGGAAAAATAGCAAGTACAAAAGTCGTTACCTTCGGCTCTGGCGGCATATTCACGGTACCCAATAAATTGGGATCATATGCGAAGAAGCTCTTTGATCATTGGCTGTTCAACATCAAAAGAGCAGAGTTGAAACATCGGCATGAAAAAGAGAGTGAAGATGCGAAAAGATAAAAATAAAGAAAATATAGATGTCGACAAGCTTACATCATCAAAGAGCAGAGTCGACGAACTGCCCAATTGAGGGGCAGGTTCAACAATCTTTTCAACCCTTGCCCTTTTTGGTGAAGGAGCAAGGGGCTTGATGGTGGAGTAGTGGTGACGACGTTTTGTTGAGGAGGCGACGTTTCATCTCCTTCAACTAGCGTGTCCGAAACAAGTACGATACGTGACGTGCTTGTCCGAGGAGCCACGTCAGTAATCGGTACTTCTTCTTCCTCATCACTATTGAACAAAAAATCGACAGTATAAAAAGCAAGACAAGATAAATATTTCGAGTACAAAAAAAGGGGAGAGATAAAGTCGACTTACGAGCTGATGAGGGATTCAACATAAGGATCATAAGCTGCCTTCGGATGAGAAGGAACAACTTCTTCAACCTTAGAAGTGCCAGAATCCTCGGCATTTTTCCTTTTCCTATTGTTCTTTGGAGAAACAGCAGGAGGAAGGGATTGCGTCGATTCACTGGCTTCAGACTCAGCTTCTTTTTCATGAGAAGCCGCAGATTTGTGAGAACCCGCGACTTCACTTTCAGGAACAGAAGAGCCTTGAGTATCTTCGGCAACGATGGCCATTTCTTCGACTTCTCCACCCTCAGGAAGAGGAGGAAGGGAAGTCATAGTAGGATGGTTACGTAAAAAATAATAATGACAAAAGGAAAAATGAAGAGATGACAATACAATGAGATGAAGAGAAAGTGCGGAACGGGATAAAAAACTCGGGAAGACAAAGTACCTTGGGGAGTGGATTGGTGGAGCTGTAAGGTTCCACGCGACTTGAGGAAGGAATTGGGTCTTTGCCCAGACGAGAAAGTCTTCGAAGCAACTTCTCGAAGTCCTTGGTGGAAAGATCACTGGAGATTCTGTTGGCGTCATTTTCACCAGAGTACGTTCAAAGGGGATTTTTGCGAGCCTGAAGAGGCTGCACTCTAATCTTAAGGAAGTAGGCAGTGATTTGAACACCAGACAGCTCCTTGCCTCGAGTGTTTTGAAGGCGACGAATACGAGACATGAGTGCCTCGTCGCCTTTTCTCTTCCTCGAAGCTTCGGCATCCCAAGAACGGCGACGTTGAATTTTGGCATTTCCGTCGAAAGGAATTATGTTGTGCTCAACGGAGTTGGCGCTTTCTTCGTGAATGTAGAGCCACTTTTTGCGCCATCCTTGGACAGAATCAGGAAACTTGACATCGAAATAGTCGACATCGGTACGAACACAGATAACAACGCCACCGATGTTATAAGTGACGTTGTGTAATAACCCAGAACATAGGAACAACGAAGGGTAGATTTAGAAATGGGATGTGCATTTCATTGCAAAACGGGGGAAATTTTCGCGCCTTATTGCAACTAAACCTAAGAGGGATCGAGGTTCTCTCTCATTTTGCATCTAGGGTTAGGCAATGTGAGTTAGGAAATTTCGACATGATCTCTTTTGTAACTTGTTACTTTGGGGAATGTTTGCATTTGACAAGTGTTAATACATTAAACTATAAACATTGAACAATATAAATGGAATTCATAATTTAAACAACTTTGAATTTCAAAGTAAATCATAAATACAATATGTAATTCAGAATTTAAACATTACATAAATCCAAAAGCTCATAAACAAAAACTTGAGCTTTATTGATCATCAACACATAATACATAGTCTTTACAATATTCTTGATACAAGAATTGATAAATAATAAACAGAAATGAAAATGAAGATTACAATTTGCTCCTATAACTAAAACCTAAACTAAATGCTTGAAGAACATATTACGGTCATATTCAACTTCAAAACCCGCAAAACAAATCACAAACACTAGCCAGAATATAAGTGTTAGCTCAAGATTCAGTTTAGACAGTTAGCAAGTGACACAATCTTCAGTTTGGACAGAACCAAGTCACAGCACACTTGTGCTTGTCCAAAACCAGGGACAGCACAAGATAGGATCAGCATCAGACCAAAACTGAGCAGCTGCAGGGGGCTCAAGTTTCAGCATATGAGAGCACACAGCTCAAGTGTGCTGGGCAGCAACAGCAAGGCCATGCAAGAGCATAGTCACCAAGCATGCCAGGCTTGTGTGTCAATGCAGAGAGAGAAGTAGGGATCATATAAAAGGAGCACAAACCCTAGAACCAGTAACCAGTCGACCAGATAAGATCACCAGGTAAGGGTGAAGCAAAAACAAGCAGAGTTCATCTGTTCTTGAGCAAGAACAGAACCAACACACAACTCCTCAAAGCCACCAGAGATCATGGTGACCTAGAAGATCATCCAAGCTCTGGAGGTGAAGGGCTGTGAACAAACCCAAGTCTGCATCAACAAAGCATTACTTTCTAGGAGCTGGAACAAGGTATACCTAGTTCCTGGAAGAGATCCAATGGATCTAATCCATCATATGCATAAGCATGGAATGAGCAGATGCTCATATGGGTAGATCATCACTTGGTTTTCACCAAGGATTACTGCCAGTCAAAAGCTACTAAAACAGAAACCATCCAGATACAGATCTTGTGCACAGAAGCAAGATCTGATGCACAGATAGCACCAGTAGATGTATTGCAATAAATAGCAGCTAGTATAGACTACACAGAAAATCCTAGGCACATAACCATCGAAACCCTAGATTTCTTCACGGGCAAGCATATTGGCATTCATACTTACTATGATTCCCTAATATGCAAGCAAAGTTGAGTAGCCAACAAGATCCAACCACTAGGTGAGCAACCGATCGGTAGCAAGGCTACCGAGGTCACATCACACTTAGCACCAAATAAGAGCAAGCCAAATAGACCACATCACTATCCAGAAATGGATTCGGAGTTTAATTGCTTGTAAAAGAATCATGAACAGACAAACTCATATACAAGCAAGACATTTAAATCATCACTGCATAAGCAGTTCATCATAATTAAGTAATCTAAGCATGAATTTATCACAAATCCATGCTAAGCATGACAACAGCATACTATTAAGCAATACAACTTAATTCATAGCCACTAGAGCAAGTAAGCAACAGCACAGTGATGCTTGAGCATCAGCATCACCAAATAAGTGAACCATATAACCACGAGTGTTAGCCGGTAAGCAATCATCGACAAACAATTGATCAAATTGATCAATCATAGCAAGCCAAGCTACACAGAGAGATTTGCCAACAAGCAAGAAATGATCCAATGGATCATTAGATTGCGGAATTAGTACTTGAATCATATCACGGGCACCTCGCGGCACACACACAAGTGTCACGGATGCATCACAAGTACACCTAGACAAGCAAGCATGATAGTCCAGTAAGCATAAGCAAGTCATAACCAAGCATAGCATGGAATAGATAGCTTTTGAGCAAGCACGAGTAGAGCATGGCAAGTACAGAGCATGCTAGGAGCAGCAGAGAAGTAAGCACAGCATAGATAGCAAGCAAATCGACATGTGCCAGTACCAGCAACTGGTAATCTGACCATGAGCTTGCAGTAAACCGAAGCACAGTAAGATTGCGCAGCAGTAGTATGACTCTAGATGATCACAAGACCACCAAAGAGCAACAGATCATGAGGAGGAAGAAGAACGAGTGGCAAGGGAGGCGCACGGAAGAGAAGGAGGAGGAGCGAGAGGACCTTACCCGCGCTCGGAGGCGAAGCTATGGCATGGCGAGGCGGTGCCCGCGCGGCCATAGCAGCCTGCAAAGCCGGGAAGTCGCCGGCGTTACGCCGACGAACACCACCACAGCAGCACGGCTTGGAGACGACGGCACGGGCGCCGCAAGCAGCACCCGCGCCGGGTCGGTCTCGGAGGCGCACACGTCGACGACGAAGGCGAGAGCTCGTCGGAGAATCACCAGATCGCCCATGGCGATTCTCCAGGAGATCCAGACCGAGGCGATTCGCCGGGAGAGGACGAGAGGAGAGAAACGGCTCGGACAGATCGATAGATCTGCTCGAGGCGGTTCTAGATCGGTAGGTGGCCACGGCGGAGGAGGCCGGTGATGGCCGGAGCAGGGCGGCGGCCATGGCGGCGACGCCATCGCCTCAGGGTCGCCAGAGATTAGGGTTAGACGAGTGAGAAGAGGGCCGAGTGAGAGTGAGAGTGGTGGGCCGCTTCGGCGCCACCAAACCCAAAAGGGGGCCAGCCTATTTGGGCCGTCCCTGGGTTAGTCTATTGGGCTGGGCCCAATATGAGTCCAAGAGGTATTTTGGTCTTTTTCTAATTAATAAAAGATCAAAACTTTACCAAATTTTAATAAATCATAAACAACTCTAAAAATCCAATAAAAATTGGATTTATGAATGAAAAATAAATCTTAACCAGAATAAAATATGAAATGGAATTTATGAAACAAATTCAAAATCATGAATTTTCAGAATTTAAATAATCAATTGGAATTTTCAATTATTATTTCCTTGTATTTAAAATTCAAGGAAAAATCTCAAATAAGTTCAAAAACTTATTTTCAAACATTTCAAAATGAGATTCTATTATTCCAAGTCATCTCTTTTGAACCAGAGAATTTTTCCCGGAAAACTACTATATTCCCTTTTATTCCAAAAACTATAGAGGTAACTCTATAATTTCAAATTATTTTGGAATGACTAAGGTAATTACCAAGTAAACTCATGTTACTTTGAATTGTTGTACTTTGTGTGAATTACAATGATTAATACTTTTAAATCAATTGTAAATTACCGTCAAAGACATAAATCTTAAATACAACCCTAAATTGTAATAATTCAATGGGGTAAAGGGATTCAACATAAAATAATACATCCATGATTGCATTATTTGGATTTTTATAACATTGTCCTTACCGGACAATGATGCTTCTTACAGAACCCGAGGTCCAGGTTCCATCAACTGCATTGAACCGCACTATCTCGCGAGTCCACGTGCAAGTTCACCCTTGCTCATGTCAACTTGATTATCTTCTACTACTTTTAATGCAAAGCTATATACTTATCATTCCTGCATCGCAAATGAAATGTTAATTTCCAACTATGAATATGACTATGTGGCTGGCAATGGAACCATGGTATGTGTTGATATGGTGGAGGTTCCATTGCAATGGGTTATATCACCCTAGGATTAAATTACCAATGCCGTCCAGTGATTCTAGCGCCGTACAAACCGCGTTGACCATGAGATCTATAATGGCTCTGGAAAAGCCAGCTGTATCTTTTCCCTTCTGCACGCCAACGGATCGGGAGACGGTGGGGTGCTGGAGGCACTGCCGCAATAGGTTGGGAAATCCTTTTAAATCCCCATCCATTGGGGATGTTAATCTCTTCCGATCTATGAAGGATTGTCCGAGTATACCATGAGTAAAGCCGTATTATCGGGGAAGTCTACCGGAGGTATACGGTCGGACAAAAGGGTGGGTTTGCAATCGCGGAGAAGGCGGTGTGGGCTTGGATCTTTATACCCGGCCTCACACCAAAGGAAGTGTGAACGGGGGCAAGTCCCTCGCGGATGGCAAAAAGGGTGAGATCTCTTGTGGGAAAAGTAACGCACCTCTGCAGAGTGTATCCAATTGTGGTCGTCACTCCTTGTTCCGGGAAGGGAACTGCGAACGCGGCAGAAAGGAACTCCACGAAGTTCGGTCAACCTGTGAAGACCGACGGGCATAGTTTTCATAATAAAAGCAACCTTTTGAAGAAATGTTTGCAAAACATGCATTGACCTGCGATTTCCGATCAATGGTCGTAGCTAGTGCATCAAACACCTTTTATTCTTTTAGAACTTGCTCGAGTACCTCCGTACTCACTTTCTTTCGACACCCTTGCTAGACTCGTGATCCCGAAGTGGAGGCTATCAACGATGGAGCACCAGAAGGAAGCTACGAGCTGGTCTACGAAGAACCTGATCTTACTGGCGGAGTAGAAGGCGTAGACTATGGGATAGTCTACGGACCGGATGACACGGAGGTGGAGGAGTAGTGACATACCTTAGTATCATAGAGCCGAGCAACGTAGAACTTACCTAAATAAGTTGTTGAGCTCTTTTCATCTTTAGTATAAGTTGTAATGGTACTTTAGTAGTCTCTTAGGGTGTTCTCATAGGACCTGTGAGGATACCAACTTGTAAGACAATGTTTGTAATAAAGTATGGAGTGTTATGACCTGCAATGTTTCTGTTGTACCACTCGAGGGATATGGCAATTTGTGAGGAAGTCCCTTCACAAAGATCATATCAACGACTTGTATACTACAACATGCGATGGTATCGTCGGGTCACCGTAGCTGGTATCGTAGCAAATGTTGCGACCTTAGGTTGGAAAAACCTAGTATAGGGAAGAAACCTGTAGGAGCCTAGTAGAAATAGTAAAGGATTCTCTAGAAATATGGTGGTTATTCACTTGAGAATAGCAAAACCATATATTTTAGTGCGATAATTCTTTATTATAGCTATTATGATGCATTATCACTACTAATATTCTGTTTTTGTATACAGCCATAATGGCGAACACTTTTCCCAAGAGGACTTGAGGAAAGTTGAGGGTTGGCTTGGTGATTATGATGGACCAATAACAGCTCTCCTGTGTGGGATGTTGAAGGAACTTCATTGCGATCCACGGATACCTGTTATCAAGTATACTTACTATGATGGGGAAATCCTAGCCAAGTGCAGAGTATCGGTCCAACTACCGGAAAAACTGCTGATGAGCCGTATAATGCCATACGGAGAAGCCAAAACTATCACCACAGCCTACCATATGGGCCTATTCAAGGCAATCCTTGAGATAAGGCAGCACAAGTCAGTAGAACTCCTATGTTCAGAGTTTTCTCATATACCTCATGCCGAGGAAGATGAGGATCCCACTCTTAATCATTTGGTGTTAGCCCACAGAAGTCCTGAAGCTGCAGCACAGCACATGGATAGCCGTAAGTCTTTATTGACCACGATGTATCTTTTACACATGAAGATGAGAGGTGAGATTGACCACATGCTAGCTGAGTTCACGGACCCTGATAAAGTCCAAACTCGGATGCATGACTTGAGGGCACAACCACAACATACTACACCCTTCTTTAACCCAGATAGTGATGTAGATTTGAGTGACCAGTGGTTCAAGAGAAATCTACCTACAAGAGACCCACTTACACCTAACTTTGTTCCGCACTATCCACATGTGTCAGCATCATATGATACTCGGATATGGGGGAGACCACTCATGGAACATAAATTGCTCGGAGTCACCGATTGAAAACTCGACGGGTTGGCGTTTCGGGAACCTTTCGGTGATGAGGAGGAGCCAATTCCATGTGATACCGGAGATGAGAGTGATGCGGTTAACCCAAATGTTAACCAACACTACGAGCAGGAAGAGAAAGGTACTGATTCCATTTCTTTAGATTTGGAGATGGGCATATCTAAACCATCGCAGTACGAAGTAGGTGAGAGTTCTGGAACCAAGAAAAAGAAGAAGAAGAAGATGAGGGGTCAAGTGAATAGGAATCCTCCATGGATGACTGGAGAAGAGGCACTGTATTCCACTGGGGATATGTATGAGTCCTTATCTAGTTACTTTGGAATGACAGATCTCTGTCTCGGCACTTCGTCCGATTCAGATTACATACCTACTCGGAAGGACCTTTGTTCCGGACGGTGTTCGGAAGACTAGTCGCCGTACCGGTTGGACCCCGGGGATGTACGCGGAGGCGAATGAAGACGATGAGGAGTAGAGCTCCAAGGAAGAATAAAGTAATCTAGGTGGTATTGTAATAGAACGTATTTTAAATTCCCGTTGGCTTGGGCTTGGAGCCAAATAAATGGTTTATATATACCACATGTAATATAAGTTTGTGAGTGTGTTATGTATTATACGGTGTATATACATAATAAATGTTTGTTTTGGATTTGCTTCTTGATTTAATTGTGTGACTAGTATCGGGCAATGAGTTGAGCTCGGAAAACATTCGCATGGTGTAATTATGAGTAATCGCTCTTTGTTACAGGACTAGGGGGAAATGGCGTTAGTAGAAACCGAAGAGGCTCGCGAGAGAGCGGGAAGAAAGAGAAAAAGAGGAGGCAGATGCAGCAGCCTAGAGCAGTAAAACGCACCACCACCACCACACCCAATGTTGCACCCGGACTTCCAACAAGTATATGAGGTCAATGGAGGAAGACAGAAGGCGTTACCGGGAAAGTCGAGCAAGAATATGCAGGATTTCTTTACCCATGTCATCAATGAGAGGGGTAATGAAGGCAAGGGAGTAACACTATCGGACTTCCAAAATGCAAGACCACTACCATTCACATCAGCTCCGAACCAATGGACGCCGAAGATTGGCTTATGGATACCGAACGGAAATTGAAGACCGTTGGTTGCAACGATGAGGAGAAGATCAGATATACCACTTATCCGTTGTCGGGACCAGCAGCATCATGGTGGGAGAACCTTGTAGCAAGACACCCTCCGGATAAGGTATTCACCCGGGAGGAGTTCAAGAAGAAGTTTCGGGATGCTCATGTTCCGGACAGCGTGGTGGAGCCGAAGAAGAGGGAATTTGAAGAATCGAGACAGAATACTGCACCAATCATGCAGTATGTTCGGGATTTCAATAGGTTATCCAGATATGCACCTGAGGATGTGGATACAGAGGAGAAACGGAAGAAGCGGTTCATGAAAGGCATGAATCCATACATGAAGATGCAACTGAGGTTGGCACGAACTGCCGAATTCCAGGAACTGATTGACTCGGCAATCACTTTCGAGGATGACTACAGGCAAGTCCAGGAGGACAGGAGGAAGAGGGCTCGTATAGAGCCAAGGAAGTACCCAATTAGTAAACCACTACCTGATCGGAGTTTCAAACCTCGATATCGACCTACCACTCGGTAATCAATACAATCGGGGAGGTCGAGTCGAACCCAATTAACCGGATCATCCGCAACAATTGTGGCTCGAGAGGTCATTTGCAGAAGGATTGCCAGAAACCCAGAATCATCTGTTATGGTTGTGGGAAGGAAGGACACATCAAGCCGGATTGTCCAAACAAGGCGTCCTGGAACGGACAGAGCTCTGGAGGACGAGGTGGAAACAACAACAACAACAACCGCAACAACAAGTAACAACAACACCAACCGCAACTACAATAACTACAACAACAAGAAGGGAAAGCCTTATGGAAAGCTGAATTGCACATCTTTGGAACAAGCGGAAGAGTCGGATCAAACAGTCTTAGGTACGCTAAGCATTCTTACTCATCCCGGCAAAGTATTATTTGATACCTGGAGCAACCACATCATTTCTTGCATTGGAATTTGTGGAAAAATTCGGGCTTAGATGTTCTAAGTTAGAAACCCCTATAACTGTCCTATCCGCGGGGGGAACGATCTTAGTGACCCACGTGAAAGAAGCACAAGTCCTAACCATATGTGACTGTGTGTATTTCGCGGACTTATTAATCATACCCATGAAAGACATATCAGTCATCCTAGGGATGGATTGGTTGACAAAAATGGAGCGGTGATTAACTGTGGAGACAAAACAAGTATCACTTCGCGACTCCATCGGAGGTAGAATAGTGTTCCAAGGAGATAAGTACAGTGAATTAGAGATTGGATTGGAACTCAACAGCCCGAAAGAAGTGAGAATTGAAGATATTCCTGTAGTGAATGAGTTTAAGGATGTATTTCCTAAGGAACTACCAGGAATGCCACCCGATAGAGAGATCGAATTCACAATCGACTCGATTCCGTGCACAAGACCAATAGCACAACCACCATATAAGATGGGGCCAAAGGAGTTAGTGGAACTGAAAGCTCAGATAGATGAACTGGAACAGAAGGGATTTATTCAAGAAAGTGTGTCACCATGGGGTACACCAGCTTATTTTTGTGGATAAAAGAGATGGAGGAAAGAGAATGTGTGGAGATTATAGAAATTTGAACAATGTAACTATCAAGAACAAGTATCCTTTACCTAGAATTCAAGATCTTTTTGATCAAGTTCAAGGAGCAGGAGTCTTCTCGAAGATAGATTTAAGGTCGGATACCATCAAATCAAGATCAAGAAGGAAGATGTACCAAAAACAAGCATTCGTATCAAGGTATGGACACCATGAATACTTGGTTGTACCATTTGGACTAACCAATGCACCAGCAATTTTCATGAATTTGATGAACAAGATATTCATGAAGTACTTGGACAAGTTTGTGATAGTGTTCATAGATGATATTTTAATCTATTCCAAAGATAAAGAAGAACATGCCAAACATTTGAAGATAGTTCTCGCAAACTTTGAGAGAACATCAGCTATATGCAAAGTTCAGCAAGTGCAAATTTTGGTTAGATAGTGTTGAATTTCTTGGACATGTCATAACCAAAGAAGGCATAGCGGTGAATCCAAGCAAGGTTCAGTCCGTATTGGAATGGAAATCACCTAAAAATGCTAAGGAAATACGAGGATTTCTTGGTATGGCAGGCTATTATCGGAGATTCATAGAGGGATTTTCGAAGATTGCAGGACCAATGACCAAGTTACTCAAGAAAAATACTCCATTTGTGTGGACCGATGAGTGTGAAGCCAGCCTTCCAAACACTCAAGGATAAGTTAACCACAGCACCGGTGTTAGCAGGTTCCTCGAACCCGGAAAGGATTACACGGTGTATTGTGATGCTTCCAAGAATGGACTTGGATGTGTTCTTATGCAAGATCGGAAGGTAATAGCTTATGGATCAAGACAGTTGAAACCACATGAACACAACTACCCAAGTACATGATCTCGAGTTAGCGGCAGCTTGTGTATGCTTTGAAGAGTTGGAGACAATTTCTATATGGATCCAAGTGTGAGTTATACAACCGATCACAAAAGTTTGAAGTATTTCTTCACCCGTAAAGAATTAAACATGAGACAGAAGAGATGGTTGGAGTTGATTAAGGATTACGACCTTAAGATCAACTATACACCAGGCAAGGCTAATGTAGTAGCAGATGCCCTAAGTAGGAAAAGTACAGAGAATCAACCTACGGAATGGGAGATTCCAAAGGAACTTCGGAAGGAGTTAGAAGATGCTCAGATCTTGTTTATTCAAGGTGATATCAAAGGAAGTATAGCAACCATGAGGATTATGGATGAGATGTACTCGGACTTGAAATATGAGATTATCCGAAAGCAAGCGGATGATTTGTTCATTCAAGAGGAAATCAAGAGGATTGGCGAAGGAAAACCATCGGAATTCCATCTAGGGGATTTTGATTCATTATATTTCCGTAAAAGGATCCGTGTACCGGATGATCCAGGAGTGAAGTCAATCATATTAAAAGAAGCACATGAAACCCCTTATTCCATACATCCAGGAAGTACCAAGATGTATATGGATTTGAAGGAGATGTTCTGGTGGAACAACATGAAAAGAGAAATAGCACAATATGTCTCGGAATGTCATACATGTCAACGAGTGAAGGCAGAACATCAGAGTCCTGCGGGATTACTCAAACCACTAGAGATACCGAAATGGAAATGGGATGAAATCGGAATGGATTTTGTTACTGGTTTACCAATGACTAGTAAGAGGAAGGATATGATATGGGTAATAGTGGATAGACTTACCAAGAGCGCTCATTTCATAGCCGTAAACACAAAAGATACTGCAGAAAAGCTTGTGGATATTTATGTGAAGGAAATTGTGAGTAAACATGGAGTACCAAAGAAGATAGTCTCATATAGAGGTTCGATTTTCACATCAGCATTCCGGAAACAACTACAAGAATCTTTGGGATCCAAGTTGGATTTCGATACAAGCATATCATCCACAAACCGGAGGACAAACTGAAAGAACCAATCGGATACTTGAGGACATGCTTAGAGCTTGTGCTCCGAACTTTGGAGGCTCATGGGAGGATCATTTACCTTTAGCGGAGTTCTCATATAACAATAGTTATCGAGTAGCATTCGGATGGCACCGTACGAAGCATTGTACGGAAGGAAGTGTAGATCACCAATTTGTTGGTTTGAAACCGGAGAAAACAAGGAGTTTACACCGGATTACATCAAAGAAAGACAAGACGTCATCGAGGTGATCCGGGATAGACTCAAGATAGCTCGAGTCGTCGAAGAGTTACGCCGACTTAAAGAGAAGAGATTGGGAACCGAAAGTGGGAGACATGGTTTATCCGAAGGTTAGCCCAATGAAAGGACTTAAAAGGTTCGGAGTGAAAGGAAAGTTAAGCCCTCGATATATTGGACCATTTAAAATAATCGATCGGAATCGAGGAACAAACTTTTGAGTTGGAGTTACCGGCACAACTAAGTCAAGTTCATAATGTATTTCATGTTTCACAACTCGTGAAAATGTTTGAAGGCACCGGATGATCCTATCACATATGAAGAAATAGAATTGCAATCTGACCTAACTTATGTGGAAAGGCTCGAAAAGATCTTAGAAGTACAATGGAAGAAATTAAGAAACAGAGCAATCAAATACCGCAAAGTGCAATGGCAACATCATCCCGAGCGAGAAGCTACTTGGGAGACGAAGAAGAACTCAGGAAGTCTTACCCCGAGATGTTCGGTACCAATCTTAACTTCGGGACGAAGTTTCGTTAAGGGGGAGAGGCCGTAATAACCCGTAACATAGGAACAACGAAGGGTAGATTTAGAAATGGGATGTGCATTTCATTGCAAAACGGGGGAAATTTTCGCGCCTTATTGCAACTAAACCTAAGAGGGATCGAGGTTCTCTCTCATTTTGCATCTAGGGTTAGGCAATGTGAGTTAGGGAAATTTCGACATGATCTCTTTTGTAACTTGTTACTTTGGGGAATGTTTGCATTTGACAAGTGTTAATACATTAAACTATAAACATTGAACAATATAAATGGAATTCATAATTTAAACAACTTTGAATTTCAAAGTAAATCATAAATACAATATGTAATTCAGAATTTAAACATTACATAAATCCAAAAGCTCATAAACAAAAACTTGAGCTTTATTGATCATCAACACATAATACATAGTCTTTACAATATTCTTGATACAAGAATTGATAAATAATAAACGTAAATGAAAATGAAGATTACAATTTGCTCCTATAACTAAAACCTAAACTAAATGCTTGAAGAACATATTCTGGTCATATTCAACTTCAAAACCTGCAAAACAAATCACAAACACTAGCCGTAATATAAGTGTTAGCTCAAGATTCAGCTTTAGACAGCTTAGCAAGTGACACAATCTTCAGCTTTGGACAGAACTAAGTCATAAGACACTTGTGCTTGTCCAAAACCAGGGACAAGACAAGATAGGATCGACAGACAGACCAAAACCGAGCAGCTGCAGGGGCTCAAGTTTCAAGATATGAGAGCACACAGCTCAAGTGTGTTGGGCAGCAACGAAGAAGGCCATGCAAGAGCATAGTCACCAAGCATGCCGTGCTTGTGTGTCAATGCGAGAGAGAAGTAGGGATCATATAAAAGGAGCACAAACCCTAGAACCAGTAACTGGCCGACCGGATAAGATCACCGGGTAAGGGTGAAGCAAAACAAGCAGAGTTCATCTGTTCTTGAGCAAGAACAGAACCAACACACAACTCCTCAAAGCCACCGGAGATCATGGTGACCTAGAAGATCATCCAAGCTCTGGAGGTGAAGGGTCTGTGAACAAACCCAAGTCCGCATCAACAAAGCATTACTTTCTAGGAGCCGGAACAAGGTATACCTAGTTCCCGGAAGAGATCCAATGGATCTAATCCATCATATGCATAAGCATGGAATGAGCAGATGCTCATATGGGTAGATCATCACTTGGTTTTCACCAAGGATTACTGCCAGTCAAAAGCTACTAAAACAGAAACCATCCAGATACAGATCTTGTGCACAGAAGCAAGATCTGATGCACAGATAGCACCAGTAGATGTATTGCAATAAATAGCAGCTAGTATAGACTACACGTAAAATCCTAGGCACATAACCATCGAAACCCTAGATTTTTTCACGTGCAAGCATATTGGCATTCATACTTACTATGATTCCCTAATATGCAAGCAAAGTTGAGTAGCCAACAAGATCCAACCACTAGGTGAGCAACCGAGCCAGCAGCAAGGCTACTGAGGTCACATCACACTTAGCACCAAATAAGAGCAAGCCAAATAGACCACATCACTATCCATAAATGGATTCAGAGTTTAATTGCTTGTAAAAGAATCATGAACAGCAAACTCATATACAAGCAAGACATTTAAATCATCACTGCATAAGCAGTTCATCATAATTAAGTAATCTAAGCATGAATTTATCACAAATCCATGCTAAGCATGACAACAGCATACTATTAAGCAATACAACTTAATTCATAGCCACTAGAGCAAGTAAGCAACAGCACAGTGATGCTTGAGCATCAGCATCACCAAATAAGTGAACCATATAACCACAGTGTTAGCCAGTAAGCAATCACTGACAAACAATTGATCAAATTGATCAATCATAGCAAGCCAAGCTACACAGAGAGATTTGCCAACAAGCAAGAAATGATCCAATGGATCATTAGATTGCAGAATTAGTACTGAATCATATCACAGGCACCTCTGGCACACACACAAGTGTCACAGATGCATCACAAGTACACCTAGACAAGCAAGCATGATAGTCCAAGAAGCATAAGCAAGTCATAACCAAGCATAGCATGGAATAGATAGCTTTTGAGCAAGCACAAGTAGAGCATGGCAAGTACAGAGCATGCTAGGAGCAAGCAGAGAAGTAAGCACAAGCATAGATAGCAAGCAAATCGACATGTGCCAAGTATCAAAGAATCGGTAATCCGACCATGAGCTTGCAGAAAACCGAGCTACGTAAGATTGCGCAGTAGTAGTATGACTCTAGATGATCACAAGACCACCAAAGAGCAACAGATCATGAGGAGGAAGAAGAACAGTGGCAAGGGAGGCGCACAGAAGAGAAGGAGGAGGAGCAGAGGACCTTACCCGCGCTCGGAGGCGTGGCTATGGCATGGCGAGGCAAGTGCCCGCGCGGCCATAGCAGCCTGCAAAGCCGGGAAGTCGCCGGCGTTACGCCGACGAACACCACCACAACGAAGACAGCTTGGAGACGACGGCACGTGCGCCGCAAGCAGCACCCGCGCCGAGTCGGTCTCGGAGGCGCACACGTCGACGACGAAGGCGAGAGCTCGTCGGAGAATCACCGCGATCGCCCATGGCGATTCTCCAGGAGATCCAGCACCGAGGCGATTCGCCAGAGAGGACGAGAGGAGAGAAACGGCTCGGACAGATCGATAGATCTCGCTCGAGGCGGTTCTAGATCGGTAGGTGGCCACGGCGGAGGAGGCCGGTGATGGCCGGAGCAGTGGCGGCGGCCATGGCGGCGACGCCATCGCCTCGTGGTCGCCGGAGATTAGGGTTAGACGAGTGAGAAGAGGGCCGAGTGAGAGTGAGAGTGGTGGGCCGCTTCGGCGCCACCAAACCCAAAAGGGGGCCAGCCTATTTGGGCCGTCCCGGGTTAGTCTATTGGGCCGGGCCCAATATGAGTCCAAGAGGTATTTTGGTCTTTTTCTAATTAATAAAAGATCAAAACTTTACCAAATTTTAATAAATCATAAACAACTCTAAAAATCCAATAAAAATTGGATTTATGAATGAAAAATAAATCTTAACCAGAATAAAATATGAAATGGAATTTATGAAACAAATTCAAAATCATGAATTTTCAGAATTTAAATAATCAATTGGAATTTTCAATTATTATTTCCTTGTATTTAAAATTCAAGGAAAAATCTCAAATAAGTTCAAAAACTTATTTTCAAACATTTCAAAATGAGATTCTATTATTCCAAGTCATCTCTTTTGAACCAGAGAATTTTTCCCAGAAAACTACTATATTCCCTTTTATTCCAAAAACTATAGAGGTAACTCTATAATTTCAAATTATTTTGGAATGACTAAGGTAATTACCAAGTAAACTCATGTTACTTTGAATTGTTGTACTTTGTGTGAATTACAATGATTAATACTTTTAAATCAATTGTAAATTACCGTCAAAGACATAAATCTTAAATACAACCCTAAATTGTAATAATTCAATGGGGTAAAGGGATTCAACATAAAATAATACATCCATGATTGCATTATTTGGATTTTTATAACATTGTCCTTACCGGACAATGATGCTTCTTACGGAACCCGAGGTCCAGGTTCCATCAACCGCATTGAACCGCACTATCTCGCAGTCCACGAGCAAGTTCACCCTTGCTCATGTCAACTTGATTATCTTCTACTACTTTTAATGCAAAGCTATATACTTATCATTCCCGCATCGCAAATGAAATGTTAATTTCCAACTATGAATATGACTATGTGGCTGGCAATGGAACCATGGTATGTGTTGATATGGTGGAGGTTCCATTGCAATGGGTTATATCACCCTAGGATTAAATTACCAATGCCGTCCAGTGGATTCTAGCGCCGTACAAACCGCGTTGACCATGAGATCTATAATGGCTCTGGAAAAGCCAGTCCGTATCTTTTCCCTTCGCACGCCAACGGATCGGGAGACGGTGGGGTGCCGGAGGCACTCGCCGCAATAGGTTGGGAAATCCTTTTAAATCCCCATCCATTGGTGATGTTAATCTCTTCCGATCTATGAAGGATTGTCCGGAGTATACCATGAGTAAAGCCGTATTATCGGGGGAAGTCTACGGGAGGTATACGGTCGGACAAAAGGGTGGGTTTGCAGTCGCGGAGAAGGCGGTGTGGGCTTGGATCTTTATACCTGGCCTCACACCAAAGGAAGTGTGAACGGGGGCAAGTCCTCGCGGATGGCAAAAAGGGTGAGATCTCTTGTGGGAAAAGTAACGCACCTCCGCAGAGTGTATCCAATTGTGGCTGTCACTCCTTGTTCCGGAAGGGAACCGCGAACGCGGCAGGAAAGGAACTCCACGAAGTTCGGTCAACCCGTGAAGACCGACGGGCATAGTTTTCATAATAAAAGCAACCTTTTGAAGAAATGTTTGCAAAACATGCATTGACCTGCGATTTCCCGATCAATGGTCGTAGCTAGTGCATCAAACACCTTTTATTCTTTTAGAACTTGCTGAGTACCTCTCGTACTCACTTTCTTTCGACACCCTTGCTAGACTCGTGATCCCGAAGTGGAGGCTATCAACGATGGAGCACCGTAAGGAAGCTACGAGCTGGTCTACGAAGAACCCGATCTTATCGGCGGAGTAGAAGGCGTAGACTATGGGATAGTCTACGGACCGGATGACACGGAGGTGGAGGAGTAGTGACATACCTTAGTATCATAGAGCCGAGCAACGTAGAACTTACCTAAATAAGTTGTTGAGCTCTTTTCATCTTTAGTATAAGTTGTAATGGTACTTTAGTAGTCTCTTAGGGTGTTCTCATAGGACTCGTGAGGATACCAACTTGTAAGACAATGTTTGTAATAAAGTATGGAGTGTTATGACCTGCAATGTTTCTGTTGTACCACTCTGAGGGATATGGCAATTTGTGAGGAAGTCCCTTCACAAAGATCATATCAACGACTTGTATACTACAACATGCAGTGGTATGCTGGGTCACCGCACGTTGTGGGAGCCATTGCGGCGAAGGCAGAAAATGCGCTTCCAAAGAGCCCAATTGGGAGCGACTCCAAGGAAGCATTCGCAAAGGGTGATAAAAATAGAAATATGAAGGATGGAATTGGGGGTCAGCTGGTGCAGCTGAATCCCATAAACGAAAAGAAGGCCGCGGAGGAAATCGTGGATTGGAGGCGAAAGGCCGCGGATTAGATGGTCAACAAAACTAACCCGGTACTCCATTGGAGGATTGGGGTAGCTTTCTTCGCTAGGAAAGCGGATGGCGTCCTCCTTCTTCATAAGGCCGAGCCTCTTCAGCATGTTGGTATCCTGGTTGGAGATTTTCGATCTCTCCCACTCAAGATCCTCGGCGGCCATCTTGGATTCCGGAGTGCTGTGGCGAGTGAGGCGCGTGCGTGGTGGCATCAACAGCAATGGGCAGAGCAATGTATGCGAGTGCGGAAAATCAGAGAGAGTTGGGCGCAGGAGAAGTTTTGCGAAGAGGAACAGTGTAGCGGCGCAAGCGAGGGGATGAACGGAGGTTGAAGAAAGATTTATATAAGAATTGGGTGAAGCAGTGCGCCGTTGGATGAAGAAATCGTGTGGTGAGAATAGATCTTCTAGATACAAGGGCAAAAAAGTATTTTTACTGAGATAGGCGTTACCGTACGTGCGCCAGAAAAAGCGGAGGACGTGTGTCCCCCACTTGTACGACGTGTCAACATGGTGGGAACGATGGACCCACAAGGCAGAAAAATCTCGACCATTAATAGAGCTGAAGAAAATTTGACAAGGAAAGATATGTCGGCAAGAGAAATAAAGGAGAATGGCGACAGGAGAAATTATTTGAGTACTTCGAGAGCCTTTGGTCAGAAACAAGTTTTTGCCCAAATGCTCGGGGGCTACTTCGATAAAAGTAAAATTTCAACTATGGCAAATATAGAAATTGTGGGAGCCTACAACCAAGCACAAGTTCTTGGTTGTAGCCTCGGGGGCTACTCCCATCGGGAGCGCTGTTCGCGCACCCGATAGTTAAAAAAGAAGAGAAAGAATATCAGGAGATAATGGCAATATAGTGACAAGGTGGACTAAAATGTTGAGCCTACAACCAAGCACAAGTTCTTGGCTGTAGCCTCGGGGGCTACTCCCATCGGGAACGCTGTTCGCGTGCCCGATGAAATATAAAAAGGAAAAAGAAAGAAATATAGAAAAGCAAGAGAGTATATTTCGAGTTATAATTAACTCTACATATACTCCCATCGGGAGATTAATATAAGTCATATTTGACTCGATAAAATGTGCCATTCCAACAGCCGGAAAAGCACTCGACAATATATTCTCGAACGCCAAAGTTGCGATCAATTTCTCGAATGCCGCGAATTCGCGAAGGTAAGACCCCGGATCTATTCTCGCCGGGCGTGGCATCGCCGAAGACCGCGCTCTCGCTACTTTTATCCGTATCAACGGATACGAAGAAAAATCCTAACGGACGCGTTAGGTACTCGATAAATTTGACCGGGACTCGACGAATGGTAAGACCTTAAGCGGCACCTCGTCGAAGTTTGCACCAGTATCCCGAGATCATGTCCAGGGACGTGATCTTGAAGTAGGTTTTTGCGGATTGCCACTAGAGCAGTTAACTAGTACCTGATCCGTCAGATGAACTAGCCCCAACTACCAATATCCCTGTGCAATATAGAAATTTATGTAAAGAAGTATAGAAAAGTTTAAATTGTGGAATAAGAATAAGCAGTGGAGATTTTCCCTGACTCTATGATTCAAGCAAAATCTCGGGGGCTACTGACATAGGCATCCCAAATGGGCCTGCCGAATATAGTACCCGGATTTTATTGAAGGCCCACTATCCGAAGAATAAGAAGATTCGGGAGCCCAAGATGTATTTAAGGAAAAGATAGAGTTGTAGTAGGAAGTGTTATTTGTAATCTGGCGGGATGAGTTAGAAACCGTCCCGGACTCTGTAACTTGTACAAAACGAAACCCTCGGCTCCACCTCTTATATAAAGGGGGAGTCGAGGGACGAGGAGATCATCGAATCATTGTCTGCAAACCCTAGTTTTCATATTCGTCGAGTACTTTTCGGCTGAAACCTTCGAGATCTACTTGCCCTCTACTTCTAACTAAACCCTAGCCTACAATCCATAGGCATTGATAAGTTAATCCCTTGTCACCGGCGCCGGGGACGAACCACTTGGCCCAGCGTCGTGGCAGGAGCGATTTTGCTTCCCCTCGGACTTCTTGGTGTCTGGGAAGTAAGAACTCCTGGAGAAGGGCCGCCAGTCGGCCAGTAGATGAAGGGGCGAGGCAGTGACGCCGGCATAAGTCCCCCGCTGAAAAGCTTCCCAGGATGAACGCCGCCTCAACGACGGAGTTGCTGAAGCATCCGCAGCTCTCGAGAAGAAGCACCTCCTCTGCTTGAGGGCCAGACCAACCACCAGCTGCTCTTCTCCCTCGCCACCGAGGCCGGCCAAGAGGAGCATCGGAGTTGGATGACCTCCAGAGAAGAGGAGGAAGGAAGGACGCTTATTGCTGCAGGAGCTCGCCGCAGAAGCAGGCCGCACCATCTCCCACCTCGGAAGCACGGTGAAGTCGCTTGGCGGCAAAAGCCTGACGAGGCGTCGACACGCCAGGCTAGAAGAAGACCCCCGCCTACCACAAGGATCACAGATGCTGGCTCCATTCTTCCTCTTCTCGTCGCCTCCATGGCCGGCCAGAGGAGGAAGAGATAGCAGCGCAGCATCCAAGATCCAGGGATAGCAGATCCGGATCTTATACACGGAGATCCCTGGGGTGACGGATCTGAACTTCTCCGACCGCCGGAGCTGGAGAAGACGCCCCCACGAGCACAGGATGCTCAAGATCTGGACCTTGAGCCCTACTCCAAACTACTGGCATATAGCCAAAACCTAGAAAACTAACCCTATCAACTACTCCGGCACCCCTCCTTCGCCATCTCCGGCCGGCGGAGCCGCCGGAGAAGGCTCGGGAGCGGCCCGGCCTCTCTGGAGAGCCTCTCAAGGAAAGGGGGAGGAGAGAGAGCGGATCTGACCTTCTCTGGTATAATCTCCAGAGAATGCTCTAAGATTCAAAGTTTATATGCATCTTTTCAATACTTATCGTCGAGTAAAGAAGATTATGTGCATCTTTTTAATAGTCGGCAGTTTATTTGCCCCATATTTTGATATTGAGTAGAAGTTTAATTTCCCAATTTAGTGGGCATTTTGTCTACAATTTATCGCTTGGAAGCAAACCGAGGGAGAGGTACGTTTTTGTAGCTACCCGTGGTTTTCCGATGCTGCGTACGTGCCTATGACTTGCAACAAAGTTTGGACTTGTAATCTTACACGTTTAAAATTGGCAGGAGAAGTTGCCTAGCAATAAGCTCGACCGACCCCTGGGCAATCGGCATGCATACTTGGTTTTGTTCGAAATTCAAGGAATCGAGTCTCCATTTGGTTCATCTAGGAAGAACGGGAGTGGTTAATTTGACCGTACGTGTGGTAGCCTGCGTTCATCTCAAGCTGGTCTAAGAGCACGCATTTGACCTTGGCCTGGTTGTACCGGTATCACAGGTTGAGCCGTCGAATTTGTACGTAGCAGAATGAAAATGAAAACCAACGAAACCAGGGTCGAATTCATAGGCGTTTTCAAAAATGAAAACGACGCGCTTCATGTAGCCCTCATGTTAAAATGGATCCGGAAGATCTATCAAAACGATGAAGGCCTATGGGCAGACCTTCTTCGGGCCAAGTACCTGGGGGACCACGACCTTTTCTCCCCGGCGGTTCCCACCAAAGGATCACAATTCTGGAACGCCATCCAGAAGATCAAATGGTACTTCAAGTTGGGGGCGAAGCACCAGGTTCGCGGTGGGCGGAGGACCTACTTCTGGCTGGATTGGTGGACGGGCACGCTGCTGTTATCACCAGAATTTGACCAGAGGAGGAAGATGGGCCGTGATTAAATGGGCTTAGAGGATTTGCATGGAAAATATTCCCGAATCGGCCTTGTACAAGAAGTTTGGGCAGGATTGCCCGTGTATCTGTAAATATAGTAGGATACGTGTCGGTTAGAATTAAGAGATAGAGTTTAGCTCGTACACGGTTGGGTTTTTTCCCAAGTTAGAGAGTCTACGGACTATAAATATGTATCTAGGGTTATTGAGAAAGGAGGACGATCATGTTCACAACAAATCAATCTAGGCGCATCGCCACCCCTTGTTTCGAGGGTTTCTCCCGGGTAAGCAACATGCTGCCTAGATCGCATCTTGCGATCTAGGCAGTATCAGTTTATTCGTTTTTGGTGTTGCTCGTGCTGAAGCCTTTTTGATGGCGAGCAACACCCTTATCTTAGGTGTTTTGGGGTTGATCACAATGCTTTTATGATGCACTTGTTTAGCTACGCTTCCCCTCGATATCTAGCTGCCCTTACACCTATTTTAGGTGTAAGGGCAGCACCTTGCTTGTTCGTTATCTAGTAGATCTAATCCGTTATAGTCGCTCCTTGTTCTTCAAGGATTGGTTCGATATCCGTATGGTTAGGCCTTATAAACGGATTGAAGGATCCGGTAGTGCGTAAGGTGTGGTTTACTAAGCTCTAGAGGGATTGATCCGAGGATCAACTTCACGTTGGTTTTTAGGGCTCTTTAGTGCTGGTTCTCTATCATCTTACGTATCTGTTAGGCTCAATTACGCATAGAATGTTTCAATTATATGGTGAAAACCCTACACTATCGTAGATTAGCTTAGCTTGATATTGATAAAGCATGGTCCCCATGTCCTAATAAATCTAACATGAACCATTGGGCAATCGGCTCTTTGAGCCGATCCACAGAACAACTTAAGAGCCCATTGGGGCTCGTATTTAATGTTTACGTGTTTGCCATGCAGGAAACTAGTCGAAGCAATCCATCACCTTCCTGACCAGGTATAGGTCAGGTGGCACGCCCTCGTAGTCACCAGGACGCGTGTGCCAGAAGGCATTGCGGGCCGTCGCCCGAGGGACCAGGGTCAGCCGCAATCCTGGGAGCCTCCCGGCTCTACTGTGTTGCCCGTCGTTGCTCGTCGGTGGGTTTCTGACCGCAACACATTCTGGCACGCCCGGTGGGACCAGGGTCAGCCGCAATCCTGGGAGCCTCCCGGCTCTACTGTGTTGCCCGTCGTTGCTCGCCGGTGGGTTTCTGACCGCAACACATTCTGGCACGCCCGGTGGGACACTCTGCAACAACATCGACGTCTGCAGCAACCATGTCAAAAGCTGCGGAGGAGGTGGTTGGCGAACCAGTCACGTACGCAGATCTGCCAGAAGAGCAGAAGAAGAAGTATGATGAGATGAAAGCCATCTTGGAAGCCGATCTCATCGGCTCTTTCGTGAGGACCCGTTCACATGGCGTAAGGTGGAAGGGGTTCTCCCCTGAAGGTGTTCTTGACGGAGTAGACCTGTCTACCCCTTCGGAGGAACGTACCGCAGCTCGCGCCAGAAATCAATTACATGGCGGCTCATTCTCTACACCGCTATTCTGAGAGCCTGGTGAATACTCTCGAGCGCGTCGCGGTCCGTGTGGTGCAGGAAATCATGAAGCATCAATACTCCCCGTCAGGACCTACCCTAGGGACTCACCAGGGAGAAGTACCGCTCCAGATCAGGCCACCGCTGCCATTCGCGCTTGCAGCACCAGAGCCGCCGAGTGCACCGGCGTACGTCGTCTACAAGGTTGGAGGCGATCCTAGCGATTGCCAGTTCCTATATGAGCCGCCTAAGGAGATCCCACATGGATACGTGTGCACATACGTGCCGGACTGCAATGCCTTGGCGCGCACAGGCCAGATCGCACCAACAGGGATTTCTGGAGTAGATACTGATAAACAAGCATGGCTGGCCAAATATGCTACTGGAACGAGCCATGAAGGCTCGGTCCCCACAACTAACACCATGGAGCAGATCAGCACTATCTTGAGAGACCAATTCGGCATCCTGCCGAAGAGGAAGACAATCGGCTATTCCAAGCCGTACCCTGACGAGTATGACCTGATCCCGCTGCCACCCAAGTATCGGCTCCCGAGTTCTCAAAATTCAATGGAGCAGAAGGATCTAGCTCAATAGAGCACATAAGCCGATATTTGGCGCAGCTGGGCATGATTTCAGCGTCAGACCAGTTACGTGTGAGGTTTTTCGCACAATCTCTCACGGGTTCAGCCTTTGGATGGTACACGTCGTTGCCACCAAACTCAGTCCGGACGTGGAAGCAAATGGAGGAGCAGTTTCACGTGCAATATCACTCGAAGCTACAGAGGCCGGCATTGCCGACCTAACACAAAGTGCAGAAGCGGGGAGAAACAAGATCTCGAATACATCCAACGTTTCAAGACCGTCGGAACCGATGTTATTCGGTTCGTTTATCCGAGAAGGAAGCGATCGATCCGGCAAGCATCGGGCCTCGCAACGCCAATCAAGGATCCGACTTCCCAAGCGGAGTACAGCTCATTGTCGCACATGGTGCAGAAACTCACATCCTATGAGCAGCGGCACCCCGAATTGTACCAAGACAAGTTCAAGCGTCCGGTGGGTCCGGTTGAGATGGAAGAAACCGAAGATCCCGCACCGGACTCCGGAGGTGGTTGTAGCCGAATGGGCTCGGGGGGCACATCCCGTGTCCTGCAAGTGGGTAAAACCACAAGGGCCTCCAAAAGGGTTTGACTTCGATTTGAGCAAAGCTGAGCAGATTTTCGATCTATTGCTTAAGGAGAAACAGCTGAAGTTACCCGAAGGCCATAAAACCCCTACAACACAAGAAATGAATGGGAGGCCGTACTGCAAATGGCACCATTCGTTCACCCATACCACCAATGATTGCAAGGTGTTTCGTCAGCAGATCCAAATGGCGATTGAGCAAGGCCGATTGCTTTTCGGACAGTTTGCCATGAAAGTGGACACACATCCGTTCCCTGGCGTCAACATGGTGGAACCTAACCACTCCGCGAGGCGTCGACTGGATTTCTCGTGCAATGTCAACATGGCAGGGCCTGTGCGCCACCATGGCAAGGATAAAGAGGAAAGCAGTCACTCCCGCAACAAGGAAAAGGAGGAGGCCGATCCACGTGACCGGCCCCGATATGATGACAAACGGTACCTTACCAAGGAACAAGTGAGAAGCGTGCGATACCAGAAACCACTCTCCACGCACCTCCTCAACAAATATGAATATCAGTATGACCGACGTCGGCAGTACGACAGTAACGACGAGAGATACAATCGGTCTGATGAAGATAAAGGAAGGTACCGTCGGCATGACAGAGACAGCGAAGGGCGCGAGCACCGCGCTAAGGAGAGGTCAAGGGAACATGAAGACATGGATAAACACTGGGATTGTCCCTTCTTTAAACACTGCTGGGACTCAGGGATGAGCCGATTGCCTACAATCGAAAACTGCCCGGAGTGTAGACGCCGGAAGAAGGATGCAGGGGAAGTTTCAGTTTTCAAGCGTCTAGGACCTCTCCCGCCACGTAACAAGCGTGCTGAGTCCTCTCAAGATGAAGACTTTGAAGAGTCAGAAGATGAAGAAGAGGATAGGTACCACCGGCCAAGGTGGTGCCCCGATGGACTCAGCCGTTCCCAAAAGCGTAGGGTTCAGCGGCTACGCAGCTTGGAGCAAGCCGAAGCGCGATACTTGCACACGTTGAGGAAAGCACGGCCTGATCTAGCCGTGAAAATTCAACAGACTTTGGACGAAGAGACACGTCCACCAAAGAAAGTTTGGCGTCCCAGGCAAGAAAAAGCCGATGCGGGTACATCGGCTGGCACAAACATGGTGTTCTTCCTTCCATCAGAGTTTCGTGCCCCAGGAACTGAAGAAGTGCCGATAGCACAGTTTGACTGCGGTCCACGGCCAGTCATCTTTGAGAAGCCACGGGAAAAGGGCTACAAACACATGAAGGCCCTGTACCTCAAAGGCTATATCACTGGGCAGCCCGTCGGCAGAATGTTGGTTGATACAGGAGCGGTGGTAAATATAATGCCATATTCCATGCTATGGCGTTTGGGACGCTCTAGTGCCGATCTGATCAAAACCAACGTCACACTAAACGACTTCAACGGCCAAGCATCAGGGACGCAAGGTGTCCTAAACGTGGATCTAACCATAGGCCGAAAGACGGTCCCAACGACATTCTTCATCGTCGACGCAGAAGAGCACCTACGCTGCCCTGTTATGAAGGGATTGGATTGACGCTAACTGCTGCATTCCATCTACAATGCACCAATGCCTGATACAGTGGGATGGAGACGACGTAGAAGTCGTGCATGCAGATGACTCGATCGACGTCTCGATAGCCGGCATGAACATTTGGGACTCGGAAGACCAAGAACCGCTCTCTGGGATCAGTTTGGACGGCCGTGATCGCATCGAGGTGACAAAAACGGGGTGAGGCTGGTCTTATCCACCGGCCCGATAGATTAGCAAGAGCAACATCCATCGACATACGTGGCAAGGCCGATCCCCGCGATCGGCCCCAAAAAATAAAAAGCAAGGATCTCACTTCAAACATGTCACGTAGTCGTGGTAGGGAGGCTTCCTCCTGTAAGGGAGCACATGCAAGTTGTAAACCTTCATTGAACAATTCAATCAACCTGGAGGCCGATTCCAGCAATCGGCCAAAATTATCCTCGCCACACGTTCTGCCTGTGTTCAACGTCAATCTAACGGGCGACGGAAAGCTGGGATATGGGTTTACGTCGGCTGATGAGCTAGAAGAGATCGACATTGGTCCGTGGGATAAGCTACGACCAACATGCATCAGCAAGAGCCGATATCCTCAATCACTTGAAAGATTCGGCTCGGGGGGCACATAATATGAAATAATGGACGATAATGGACGATAACATATGTAGACCGATGCATGGAATCGGCCAGTAAAAAAAATGGATGATAACAGCCGATGCGCAGACATCGACTTTAGAACTAGGGAACAAAGCCGATGCACAGCCATCGACTCTGGAGTACAAACTTATACAAACTTGTTTCTCAGATTACACATGGAGACTCTACTGAAGGAACATCTCAAGGGCATGGAGGGCATCAGCACGAACACGATCCACCTCGGTGATCTCGGCCTCATCATCTTCGTCTTTGCTCGCTACCACTCGCTTGTTCAAGGCGCGGATTTCGGCCAGATCAGTTTTCAGTTCAGCTTTGAGACCTTCTGCTTCCTCGAGGGAGTGGGCGATAAGAGCTTCCTTGGCTTCAATGAGCTGTTTTGTTGCCCGAACCTTCTCTTCAAGGGCCTCCAATTCTTTGCGCAAAGTCGCCAGTTCATCCGTGCTGTCAGATGTGTCAGTTTTGGCGTCCAAGGCAGCCTTTTTCTCATTAAGCCGTTGGCATTTGTCCGCAATATCGGCTCTCAACGGAAGCCGGGCGTGGCGCAGTCGATTCTCTAACGAGCCGATGCCACTCTTGACTCGTAGGCGTACAGCAGTTACGACTGGCCAGAGTTTCACCTGCAGCGTCACCGGAAGATGAGGCTGGATATCCTCCAGAATGCTCTTCACTGCTTCGGAGTCTTCAACCAATGTCTCGATGGAGGAGGAGAGCAGAGCCTTGAGATGCTGGAGTTGACCATGTGTAGTGCTGGATCCTGGCTCTTCGCTCATTTTAGCAGTAGCCGGCTCGATGGATTCGGGGTCAAATGATAGCAGGCTTGAAAGGTCATAACCCTGACAGACAACAAGAAAGCGTCAGGAGACAAAGAAAGGGGTAAGGTAGAGCTAAAGGGAAGGATAGTACCTCTCCTAAGACCAGAGGAACAGCCGATGAAGAGGTGATCGGCTCTGGTGTTTCTGCTATCGGTTTGGCCAAGTTGGCCACCTTCTCAGCTACACTCGCGTGGTTGCTAGGTCCAGGGTGGCGGATGGCATTGGTACTTCCTCGACTTCCCCACTGGAGGTGTCATCAGTCTGCAAAGGGAATGGTTAGCCGATGAGAACGACAAGGGATCAGCATGCAAAATGAGCCAAGGAGAAGATGGTTACGTTTGATATCTCCTGGTTTGATGGAGAGGCTTGCGGTTCCTTGCGAGCTCTCTTGATGCATCGGCTCTTTGTGCGTAGGCTGCCCTGCCCCGTTTTGATGGGAGTGTGGGAGACAGCAGGTTCAGGGGCTGACCTTTTCTTGGAAGCCGACGGTGGCAAGTCTGGCTGGCTCGCGTGGTGGTTTTCTCGTAATGGCCTCGAGCTCGAGTCCCTTCGACCGGACCGTGTGTCCTCACTAGAGTTTTCTTCGTGGAGGTCCGTAGAAGAAATACAAGTATGCCGCGTAAGCCTAGAAGGATGAATGAAATCCGCCAAAGCATGGGTGAAACTTACGTGCGAGCCTTCTTGAGCCGGGGTAGGGCTTTGGCGCTTTAGAGTCTTCCCCGGCAGCCTACTTTCCTCACCGCTGTTCTCGCCTTGACCGAGGCTCCTGGGGCAGCTGACCTAGTAGATACTCGCGTTTGGAAGCCGATTTGGGTGTCATCGGCTGGCCCTGCATCACAACCTTCTTCAAAGGTGGTGAGTTTTTGCAGAAGAGGACCACCAGAGCTGCTGGGAGGAATCTGAAAGGGGAGCCGTCATCATCTACAGGGTCTGGACCGTCCTGTTGCTGCGAGGAGACAGAACGAGGTTATAAAGGGAAATCATCGCAAACCACCTCAAAATGAATTGTGAGTAGTGGTACCTGCTCTGCAGGGATGTCATATTCATCATCAAGCTGTTTCAGCAATGGTCCCAGAGCTCTCCTGAAGGCGTGGGTCTTCCACATTGACCACCAAGTCTCAAAACCATCGGTTGACGAGGTAAAGGAGAGGTTGTGGGATATTGGGGTGGCTAGAGCGTCAAAAAGGTATAACACCTCTGACTAGTGAGGACATCAGGTAGATCAGCTCTGCTCTCCGTCAGGTGGTGTAGAAAGAAGTGAGGAGATACCTGTCCGAGGTCAAGTTGCCGGGCTGCTACGACCGGCCGATAAGACTCATAACCAGTGTTTGATGATCCTCGTTTGAAGTGCTCATGCCAACCGGAAGGAAGCAGGGACGGATCATGATGGAATACAATTGCCGAGTGTCGCATCATCGGCAAAACTGTCTAACCCGAAGGAGACCGGATTTTCGAAATTTTCGTACTCCGTATAAGGAAAGAAGAGAGGGTCGTCCGTGCCTTGGTAGAAGGTTCCGAACCACTCGATGCTCCCTTAGAGGTCAATTTGCTGCCCGGGAGGCTATATAGAGCTTGGCCGTAGCTAGTGCATCGGATCTCGCCTCCCGTTGGTATCCGGGAAGGTGCAAGCGGCCAAGGGTGGAAGGTCCGGGATCTGGTTTTGGAAGTACAACTGAGCCCGCAGTTGAATAAACCACCGGGGACCACCGCTTTGACTCGTCTTTTGGGAGAACAAGCTTTAACGGACATTAGCCGGAGATATCTATAGACCTCTCCAAGAAACAGTTTGCCAATGCCAAGCTGAGTGCCTCTGGCAAGTTCATAGGCCAGGGAAAGATAATTCTTGGTTGGAGCAAGTGAAGGACCACAAAATATGAAGTGTTCCAACCAGAAATTCAGGAAGGCCGTGTGTTCTTTCTCTGTCACTGGGCCTTTGTTTTTCATGTGGCGCCGAAGGTAAGCACCCCGCTTGTGCACTCGTTTTGGAAGAAAGCGCGAAGGGGACCTTTGGCAGCCTAAAGCGCAGATGGGCTTGGAGATGCAATGTCTAAACCAGTTGATCATGGCCACATCTAGTAAGGTTGGTGTCATGGGGCCATGACCAAACATGAAGCAATTCATGGCATCGGACCAAAAATAGCCGATGATTTTCGAAGGTTTTCGTGTTTCTCAAGGGGAGACAAGTGATAAAGCTAAAGCATCGGCTATCCCTGCAGTTTCCCAAGTGGCATGGTGAGTTTTGGAGACTCTATTGTACCATGAAACCCAATCTTCAGGAGGATTAGGCCAGGCTCGTAAGCAGTCGGCCCAAGAAGTCAGATCTAGGTTTTGGTTCACGAAAGGAATTCTATTTGCCTCGCATGAAATCAGATGGGCAGGACTCTCAGTAGAACGAGGGCCGAGACAGAGAGAATTTGGAAAAGAAGGATGTGGCAGTATAATGTCTGATACCTAGAAATTAATGATGGAACGAAGCATTAATTCAGATGTTTGTTGTTAATTCTAGCACTATGTTCAGACAGCGAGGAGCGGTTGAGGATTACCTTCAGGCCGGAGACCGTAGCATTGGCGTTGGATGATTCCGCCATTGGATCCATTGCAGGTTCGAGCCTGCGCGATTGAGATCTGAGGTTCGTGTGGCCGTGAGTTGGATCTGTTCGAGCGGCGATTTGGGGATCTGAGTGTTGCTCTTTCGGATAAGTCGCAGGTTACCGTTTGAATAGGCAACGGAGCTGGCCTTGCTCGCATTTTATGGCAAGGGCCGATGCGCTGCCATCGGCTCTTTGTGTGTTTACTTACTTTGGCAATCGGCAAAACTGGTAAAAAGGAAAATCGGCTTGGAAATATTTTCTTCATTAATAAAAAGGGCTTTTACAGAGAAGAGCCGATTGCTCAAGGAAGAAAGAACAAAAGCCGATTACTACTACTACTAGTCTTGTACTAGTAGTCCCTAATCTAAGGGCCGTTGCTGCCCTCGTCGTCGTCTTTGCTGCCGCCGGTGCAGCTGCTGGTAGGTTCCTCGTCGCTGCTCCCGTAGCCTTCTACGGGAGCCTCGTCTTCTTCGTCGTCGTCGTCGTCGCTGTCGTCGTCCGACCCGGCGCGGAAGCGCTTCGCCGGGGGATATTCCTCGGAGGACTCGTCGTCCTCCTCTTCGTCCTCCTCGTCGGAGGAGGTGTAGCCGTCCCACGAGAAGCGATCGTCTTCGCTTCCCGCCTCCAGCTCCCCGTCGACGAGGAACTGGAAGTCGTCCTCTCCGTCGGTCAAGGACTTGTCGTCCTCGGACCAGACGGAGGAATCATGGGACTCGATGTCCCACTCCTCCGGGGCGCGGCGGTTGTACGCCGCCACCGGGTCCCACTCCGGCGTGGGCTCACGGAGGGGAGAAGATACGTAGGAGAGACCTGATGTGGCCGAGGAGGAGGAGGAGGAAGAAGACATGGCTACAGAGGAAGGGGTTTTTTTGCCGATGGCTAGTACAGAGCAAGAGGATGAAGAGGCGAACTGCTCGACGCGGTTAAATAATGGGATATGGGGGAGTTAATGTTGCAGCAGTTTCCGAGGAAGTGGTGCCAAAGAACTGTCAAATCGTGCAGAGAAGTTGAGAAGGCAAGGCATCATGATGAAGGATACTGCGACGGTTCTGCTCTGCCACGACGTGATCCTACGAAGAAAAAACATAGTGGTTTTGAAATTATCATTGCCAAAACCAGGGGGGCATGTGTTATCACCAGAATTTGACCAAGTCTGAAGATGGGCCGTGATTAAATGGGCTTAGAGAATTTGCATGGAAAATATTCCCGAATCGGCCTTGTACAAGAAGTTTGGGCAGGATTGCCCGTGTATCTGTAAATATAGTAGGATACGTGTCGGTTAGAATTAAGAGATAGAGTTTAGCTCGTACACGGTTGGGTTTTTTCCCAAGTTAGAGAGTCTACGGACTATAAATATGTATCTAGGGTTATTGAGAAAGGAGGACGATCACGTTCACAACAAATTAATCTAGGCGCATCGCCACCCCTTGTTTCGAGGGTTTCTCCCGGTAAGCAACATGCTGCCTAGATCGCATCTTGCGATCTAGGCGATATCAGTTTATTCGTTTTTGGTGTTGCTCGTGCCGAAGCCTTTTTGATGGCGAGCAACACCCTTATCTTAGGTGTTTTGGGGTTGATCACAATGCTTTTATGATGCACTTGTTTAGCTACGCTTCCCCTCGATATCTAGCTGCCCTTACACCTATTTTAGGTGTAAGGGCAGCACCTTGCTTGTTCGTTATCTAGTAGATCTAATTCGTTATAGTCGCTCCTTGTTCTTCAAGGATTGGTTCGATATCCGTATGGTTAGGCCTTATAAACGGGTTGAAGGATCCGGTAGTGCGTAAGGTGTGGTTTACTAAGCTCTAGAGGGATTGATCCGGGGATCAACTTCACGTTGGTTTTTAGGCCTCTTTAGTGCTGGTTTTCTATCATCTTACGTATCTGTTAGGCTCAATTACGCATAGGATGTTCCGATTATATGGTGAAAACCCTAGACTATCGTAGATTAGCTTAGCTTGATATTGATAAAGCATGGTCCCCATGTCCTTATAAATCTAACATGAACCATGGGGCAATCGGCTCTTTGAGCCGATCCACAGAACAACTTAAGAGCCGATTGGGGCTCGTATTTAATGTTTACGTGTTTGCCATGCAGGAAACTAGTCGAAGCAATCCATCACCTTCCCGACCAGGTATAGGTCGGGTGGCACGCCCTCGTAGTCACCAGGACGCGTGTGCCAGAAGGCATTGCGGGCCGTCGCCCGAGGGACCAGGGTCAGCCGCAATCCTGGGAGCCTCCCGGCTCTACTGTGTTGCCCGTCGTTGCTCGCCGGTGGGTTTCTGACCGCAACAGCTGCGACAACCACTTTGCGACCGTGGAAGGGGTTAGGTCCAACGGTGGCTGGACGATTCGCTTCAGACGCACCTTTGGCCTAGCTGAGAGGGTGGAGTGGGACAACCTCTGTAGGATCTTCGACCTATCGCCAGCCGCTGAGGGCGCAGACGTGGTTCGATGGGCGCTTGAGCCATCTGGAGAGTACTCCACCTCCTCGATGTACTCCAAGTTGTCCCGGGGTGGGACGATTACGCACTTCAAGGATCTTTGGCGCGGTAGGGTGCCTCCGAAAATCCGGGTCTTCCTCTGGCAACTCATCCGGGGGAGGCTTCCCTCCGGGGACCAACTTGTCAAGCGGCACGGGCCATCGAATGGGCGATGTGCCCTATGTGGCGAATGGGAAACTTGCGACCACATTTTCTTCACTTGCCACATCGCCGTCTTTATGTGGGCAGGAATCGGAGACCTCCTCTCCTCGCTCATGGAACCCGGCGAGGGGCTGCGGACTTTGTCGCCATTGCCAACGGCTTGTCGGGTAGACTCCGTAGGATAGCTTAGTTTACTTTCGCAGCGCAATGTTGGGCGCTCTGGAACATCCGCAACAAGCTAGCTATCGAGGGCTCCCTCATCTCCAGCCCGGCTGACGCTATCTTCAAAATGTCTATCTACATGCAGAGCTAGAGGGTACTGGTCAGACGGAGGGACCGACCACTGTTGGACGCGGCGCTGGACGAGCTTAGGAGGCTACATGCGCGGATTCGGGATGAAGGACGCTGATGCCGTCGACGACTGCTTGACGCCTCTGCCACCCGCTCCTCGTGCTTTAGTTTTCCCCTTTCATCTTTGAGTTTGTCTTGGGCACCAGACTTGCCGTATTTGTACTTAGGTATCAACACTTTGAGGTACCAGTTTGTGGTGTGTGAGTTGTATCGCTACTATGTGGTTGCCGTGTTGGCTTTATATATAAAGCCAGGCCTAGGGCCTTCCGTTTAAAAATGTACAGTAATAGTACAAGATTCTTCCACAGGTTGAGCCGTCGGTTTGATCGAAGGCAGCGCGCGACGGCTGAAATCACAGCGCTGCCTGTCTAGCTACCAAGGTCCAGCCAGGCAGCTAGGTAGGTAGCTGCTGGAGGCTGGAGCCTAGCGATCGAACCTGTGGAACGAACTAACGAACGAACGACGGTGGCTCGCCGGCGTGCCCCGTCTCTGTCCGGCGTATCCGAGGTTGGCCCCGCGCTGTCTGTCGGTGGGGCCCTCCTCCTCCCGACCTCTCGCCACCGTTGTTGCGAATCTCGTGGGCTGATCGAACTGCCGAGCGACGGCTGTGCTTCGCCTGGTTTAGCGGCGGAGGGCGCTTCCGGCCCCGCGTGGCGTCGTCGCGACGCGCGCGGCGTGTACAGTGTGCGGCCGGCGCGTGGCCGCTGCCGCTTGCGTTCCTCACCGTTCGTGCGATCTTGGGGCACATGGGAGGGGCCTCGGCTGGGTTTCGGGGAGTAAATCGTTAGTGCAGCTGTGTTTTGTTTACTGCTCTCTGTTTTTTCCGCACGTCCTTTGCGGTCAGAGAGCAAGGTCGATCAGCGATCGTTGTATTGCTGCCCTCCTTGTTGCCAATTTGATTTCGGCTGTCCCTGTTGGTTCTTTCCTGTACATAGATTTGGTCCAAGTGAAATTGGTAATCAAGAGCTGATTAACTCTGTGCACCACTACAACCGTCCATGTGCATATATAGTTTCACATGCATGTCGTACGTACCACGTACTTGAAGTCTTGAAGTGCCACGAACGTACCACGTACTTGTCGCCGCGACCAAGCTAGATATACAACACACCAACCACCATGCATCCCGCGGTGAAGATCGACACACGTATATATGCACACGACGCCTCGGTCGAGCGTGCCGTACGTGCTTTTGTTGCTACATGCATGTATCTGCCGCAAGACGTTCACCACGACACCACGTATGCTGTATGCAGCTAGCTAGCTAGTACCTAGCTACCACAGTGCCCGTCCGGTCCGCAAGCTAGCTCTCCTCGCGTCCGTGCGTTTTAGCCTCCGTCGTGCATGTACGTGCTGTCGCTGCATCCTCTCTTGCGCAGGTCTTTGTCCACTTCCCCGGCGAGATTTTTCCATCGACGTACGTGTGTTGCCGGCTCGTCACGCCCACGACAGATCCACCAACGACGGATGTTCCGCGCGTGAGGACATCTCCAGCGGCGCGACGCATTTTGGACATCCAAATGGACGTATCGTATCCGTTTGCGTCGGCTCAGATGGTCGAAATCGTCCGGGTGTCCGTTTGCGTCGGGGGAGGCTCCAGCGGCACGACGCATTTTTTTTTTGCATTCATGAAGCCATAATTTACATTAATAAAAATACATCAAAAAGCCATAAAGGCGTGATAAAAGTAGGTGCTGCCTACTGCTCGTCGTCGCTGACGAGGTCAATGAACTCCGGCGTCGGCCATGGAAGCTTGTACGCCGGCGGTAGAGGAGGTACCGCCGCATGGGCAGGAGGCTGTGGCCAGGGATCCCACGCCGGAGCAGCAGGCGGAGTGCGGTCGTTGGAACGCGTCGGCGTGGCCGGAGGAGTCGCCGGCCTCCCCTGCGCGAGCGTTGACTCGCGGAGCTGGATTGCGAGCCCGTCCCACAAAGCGAGGTCGTTGAGCTCGTCCTGCTCGTTGTTGGCCAGTGCCATGGCAATGGCCTCCTCCTCGGAAATGTCCGGCGGCTGGGTCTCCGGATCCCACTCCGGCCCGCCGTCGTCGTGGTCGTAGTGTGCCATGTTCACGTCCTCGTCCGCGTCCTCGTCCTCGTCCTCGTCTGCGTCCTCGCCCTCGCCCTCGTCTCCGTCCTCCTGGTCGTTCTTTTCTTCTTCTGCGGTGATCTCACGCTCGAAGTAGTCTACGTCGACAATGTAGCCAGTGCGGCGGCGCGCGTCGAACTCCCACGTTCCGAATGAAATCCAGTTGTAGGAGTTCAGCGCGTACGCCTGATCCTCCCGCAGATCCGGCGGCAAGATCACTCGGCGGCGGCACACCTCGTCCCGCCGCTCTCGGCCCTCGCGTGGCACGGGGGGACCGGCACACGCCTCGACTTGAGGTACCAGCCCCCTCCCGGCAAGTTCGCGTCCGGCCATGGTACCGGCCGGTTTTCCTCCCATAGCTGCCGCGCGAAGTCGACACGGACGTACCGGCCGACCCGTGCCTTCTTGCCGGACCGCGAGCCGCTAGACTCGTGGTCGTTCTTGGTCTTGCGGAACGGCCAACATTTCTTCCCTATGGCGTCGGTGGGGTGGATAGTATGGGATGTGGCAATGGTTTGGTCGGGGAAATGGCCGCCGACAGCGTCCCTTTAAGAGGCTCGGACGCCATCTTGCCTTCAATGGCCTGCCACTTCAACACTGCCTAGCTGCGCACGCTCGCGGAAGCCGAGGCGCGCCATTAATGCGGCCCTAAAAGGCTGTAGTGAGCCGCCCGCAAATAATGCCGCGGAAGACGAAGCAGTTGTGTCCCTGCCAGGCGGGCCCGTGCGAGGACCGAGCGGATACTTTGCGCGTCCGCTCCGTCCGCAGAGACGCAAACCTGGCGCATATTTGGGCCAGGTTTACGTCTCTGCAGGCGGCCTGGTCACTATTCGTCGCGCCGCTGAAGGTGGTGCCAGACGCATTTTCGATCACGGCGGACACAAACGGTCGCTCAGCGTCCGTTTGCGTCGCGCCGCTGGGAGACGCCCTGACTTTTCCCGTTTCACTTGGCCCGCGTGGGCATGTGTCCTGGCCACACCATCTCCATCGATCGATCACGCTCAGCCGGACACGAGGGACGCGTTTGGTAGGCTAGGCCACCAATTTTCGGTTAGTTTGGTTGCCTGGAAAGCTTTCGCGTTGCGACTCAACCGTTTCTCAAAGCACCCTCTGGTTTGATCTCGAGAAACACCCGAATTGGCAGTTTCCAGCCGGTATGTCCTCTTCTCGTTCAATTTTGCACACTCTCGTGCAACGGTTGCACGCGTGGAGAAGCACAGGAGACACCGTGTTATCTAAGACCTCGTTCCCCACTTCCAATCACCGGTTCCATCCTCTCTCTCCATTCAACTCCCTCACTGACACACGGCGTTGTCCCATCAATTGCCGCCCATGGCCTCCTCACCTCCTCCCCCTTCTCCTTCCGCCCCAGCGTCGACGAATCCTCCAGGAGTACGAGACCGGCAGCCGTGATTCGACGGTGCAGATCGATGCCGGTCGAGTACCGATGTTGAATCGCCCATTGTAGGTCGCGACCAGGCCCGTCGGCATGGGTACGCGCAGCGCGGCTGTCGCCGCTCTACAAGCCGTCGGGGTTCCTTGGGCGGATCCCGCGACGGGGGTTTTTTCATCCCTTCCTAGGGTTTCCTTCGGCGAGGGTGGCGGCAATGGTGCCAGCTGCACCAGGCTCTAGCAGGGAGATGGAGCCCCCGCCGGGGTTCGCGCCCACCCCGATGCACACACCGATGCCATGGGGCTAGCCACGTCCGGTTGCGCCCAATGGCGCGTTGCCGGTCGCTCGCGCCGTCGTTGCCGACCCCATGTTTGTCAGCGGCCGTCTGCTCCGTTCGCCCCCGTCTTCCGACCGCGGCTCCAGCACCCTACCATTCGACCGCTGCTCCTGCTCCGGCTCCGCCTCCACCTGGATTTGGGCTGCGACCTCCTCGATCACATGTCGGCATTGGTGCGCGGCCTCCTCCTCCGACGGTCCCGCTTGCTCTCCGACCTATAGTAAGCATTCTCTATCCCTTCCTCATCGGATTGTTGTGAATGTAGATCGGATTGATGACAATGTAGATTCGAGTGATGACAATGTAGAACCGATTGAAGTCAATGTATAACCGATTGATGTCAATGTGCGTTGCGTGTTAGTCATAAGCATTGCATGTTTGTCATAAGGATGTAAACGATGAGTAGGGTGATCTTGAGCTTATCAATGGAATGATGGACTTGATATTGTCATTGCCATGATGATCTTGTGTTTACCATGGCCATGATGGAATTGAGCTTGTCATGGCCATGATGATCTTGAGATTGTCATGGCCATGATGATCTTGAGATTGTCATGGCCATGATAATCTTGAGCTTCAGATTGCCATGATGGACTTGAGCTTGTCATTGCCATTGGAGCTCACCAATGCAAGTATCACTCACTCTTGTCATTCTCATTGCATCTGCAGAACTGGATCTTCCTAGAAACCTTCCCGGAAGGGCCCATAGGGGAGGCACGAGACATTACCGTCTGGGTGCAGCTTCGGGACGCGAATGAAGGGTTCATGGAAGCCCACCGACAGATCACCACTCCTAGGGTTCACGTCGGGCGTGCTGCTGACCTGGGGCACGTCCCAGGCAGCGGCTGCATGCGTTCTTCGTGCAGCTGGAGAACCAGGACCTCACTGCCCTCGCCGTGCCTCCCTACATGGAGCAGCTCCTGATCAGGAAGTGCAAGCTAAGAACAATTGCCCACCGGTGAAGGTAGCCTTGTACATGTGTGAGCGCTGCGAGTGGAGGGTGCAACTCCAGTGGAGGGCCGAGCGCGTCGGCTTCATCAAGTCCTAGAGCGAGTTCGCCGGCAGGGCTGACCTCCACATCGACGACACGATCGTCTTCACCTCTAAGGACGACGGCTTCCAGGTCAACGTCTACAGGAAGGAGAGTTCCTCCTCTAGCGTCTTCAGCTGCTGGAGGCATCGCGAGGGCCCTAATGTTGATCCTTTACATTAAGGTTATGTTCTTGTTATTTGTCTCTGCTGCTGTGAAGTTGTTAGTTGTTGTACTGGCCTCAGGAGGCTGGAAAATGTTTGCTTTTGTGCATATGTGCATGTAATGTTGGCCTCTCCGTTGAACATTGCTTTTGGATATGGGTAGTCTGCCCCCAGGTTTAAGTAGGCGTCTTACCACTTTGAAGCTAGGATTAGGTACTAAGTACTATGTTCCATGTGTATATATCTGTGTGATGTGCTTATGATCGTCTTTGTGTTGTTGTATGCCATTATGTGATGGTAAGGTTACTATCACTACGGGAAAATCAGGCGCTGCCGTGCAGCCAAGCTTTGCCGTGAGCTGCTGCACGGCAAAGATTTCTTTGCCGTGCGTAGCAAGAAGAGCGCACGGCAATGCAAAAATGCACGGCAAAGAATCGAGCAGCGCACGGCAAAGAAACATAGCACGGCAAAGAAAGATACGGCGCACGGCAAAGAAGTTTCTCATGGCAAAGAAAGGGAACAGCGCACGGCAAAGATTCTAGGACGGCAAAGTCCCCGCAAGCCGCACGGCAAAGAAACGAGCGCACGGCAAAGGCCTGGCACTGCCGTGACCCGCCCTTTGCCGTGCGTGACATAGCAGTTGCACGGCAAAGGGTCCTTTGCCGTGCGCTTCTCCCTTTGCCGTGCGCCAATATACATTTTATTTGTTTTTCTAACTATTTTATTTCATCTACTACTTAAATTTATTTTGTTAATTAGTTTTTCTTTTTGATGACTATTTATTACACTATGTGAAATACAAAATTAGTCTCCATGCTCATCCCCCACATATATCGGGGTTCCGGTGCTCGGCGGCCGTCCCCCTCCTTGCCCCCCAAAACAGCGGGACGGCGGGTCTACCCCCTAGATTTCTCCGCGCGAGGTTCCACCAATATACCTTTTCATAGGTTTAGGTTTGTTTAGTCCATGGACATATGGAAAACCATGTGTGGTACCCTTTGGCACGGTCTAGCCCCCGATATACCCGCGGCGGGACACTTCACCGTACACGTCCGGGAATGCGTTAAGTGTTATCGCCCGAAGGTGAGGAATGTCAGACCGGGGATCCATGCCATGCACCATTTGGTGAATTACACCTAGCATCACACTTTGACACATATCATAGGTCCACATGCAAGGTTTGGTGGGGTTCCGGTGCTCCGGCGGTCGTTATCCCCCTCCTCCCCCCAAAACAGCGGAACGTGTGCCCCGGTGGGTCTACCCCCCTAGATTTCTCCGCGCGAGGGTGCACCAATGTAACTTTTCATTCTTTTAGGTTTGTTTAGTACATATACACATGGAGAACCAAAGATTGGGACCCTTTGGCACATATACCAGCAGCTAGAGCCATTATCACACGATCGACGTGTGTGCTCGGTCTACTGGTTAGGGTTAGGTGTAGGGCTAGGGCTAGGGTTTAGGTTAAAGGGTAAGTATTTATGGTTAGGTATAGGTTTAGGGTTTAGGGTTAGGGTTAGGGTTTATGATGCATGGTTCTGCACCTCCGGCGTCGTGGTTTAGGGATTTAGAGGGGTTTAGGGCTCGAAGCCTCCCCAGTTTAGGGTTTAGGGTTTAGGGGGAGCTACTTTTGCACCATTACACCTTGCACCACACTTTGACACATATCATAGGTCGACATGCAAGATTTGGTGGGGTTCGGTGCTCCGGCGGTCGTTATCCCCCTCCTCCCCCAAAACAGCGGAACGTGTGCCCCGCGGGTCTACCCCCTAGATTTCTCCGCGCGAGGGTGCACCAATGTACTTTTTCATTCTTTTAGGTTTGTGTAGTACATATACACATGGAGAACCAAGATTGGGACCCTTTGACACATACACCCGCAGCTCGAGCCATTATCACACGATCGACGGTGTGCTCGGTCTCTCGGTTAGGGTTAGGTGTAGGGTTAGGGCTAGGGTTTAGGGGGTAGGGCTAGGGTTTAGTTTAAAGGGTAAGTATTTATGGTTAGGTATAGGTTTAGGGTTTAGGGTTAGGGTTTATGATGCATGGTTCTGCGAGCTCCGCGTCGTGGTTTAGGGATTTAGAGGGGTTTAGGGCTCGAAGCCTCCCCGGCTTAGGGTTTAGGGTTTAGGGGAGCTACTTTTGCACCATTACACCTTGCACCACACTTTGACACATAGCATAGGTCCACATGCAAGGTTTGGTGGGGTTCCGGTGCTCCGGCGGTCGTTATCCCCCTCCTCCCCCAAAACAGCGGAACGCGTGCCCCGGCGGGTCTACCCCCCTAGATTTCTCCGCGCGAGGGTGCACTAATGTAACTTTTCATTCCTTTAGGTTTGTTTAGTACATATACACATGGAGAACCAATATTGGGACCCTTTGGCACATATACCCGCAGCTAGAGCCATTATCACACGATCGACGGTGTGCACGATCTATCGGTTAGGGTTAGGTGTAGGGTTAGGGCTAGGGTTTAGGGGCTAGGGCTAGGGTTTAGGTTAAAGGGTAAGTATTTATTGTTAGGTATAGGTTTAGGGTTTAGGGTTAGGGTTAGGGTTTATGATGCATGGTTCTGCAGCCTCCGGCGTCGTGGTTTAGGGATTTAGAGGGGTTTAGGGCTCGAAGCCTCCCCGGTTTAGGGTTTAGGGTTTAGGGGAGCTACTTTTGCACCATTACACCTTGCACCACACTTTGACACATAGCATAGGTCCACATGCAAGATTTGGTGGGGTTCCGGTGCTCCGGCGGTCGTTATCCCCCTCCTCCCCCCAAAACAGCGGAACGTGTGCCCCGGCGGGTCTACCCCCCTAGATTTCTCCGCGCGAGGGTGCAACAATGTACATTTTCATTCTTTTAGGTTTGTTTAGGACATATACACATGGCGAACCAAGATTGGGACCCTTTGGCACATACACCCGCAGCTCGAGCCATTATCACACGATCGAAGGTGTGCCTGATCTACTGGTTAGGGTTCGGCGTAGGGTTAGGGCTAGGGTCTAGGGTTTAGGGGAGCTACTTTTGCACCATTACACCTTGAATCACACTTTGACACATAGCATAGGCCCACATGCAAGATTTGGTGGGGTTCCGGTGTTCCGGCGGTCGTTCTCCCCTCCCCCCCCAAAACAGCGAAACGGGTGCCCCGGCGGGTCTACCCCCTAGATTTCTCCGCGCGAGGGTGCAACAATGTACATTTTCATTCTTTTAGGTTTGTTTAGGACATATACACATGGAGAACCAAGATTGGGACCCTTTGGCACATACACCCGCAGCTCGAGCCATTATCACACGATCGAAGGTGTGCCTGATCTATCGGTTAGGGTTCGGCGTAGGGTTAGGGCTAGGGTCTAGGGTTTAGGGGAGCTACTTTTGCACCATTACACCTTGCATCACACTTTGACACATAGCATAGGCCCACATGCAAGATTTGGTGGGGTTCCGGTGCTCCGGCGGTCGTTCTCCCCCTCCTCCCCCAAAACAGCGAAACGGGTGCCCCGGCGGGTCTACCCCCCTAGATTTCTCCGCGCGAGGGTGCAACAATGTACATTTTCATCCTTTTAGGTTGTTTAGGACATATACACATGGAGAACCAAGATTGGGACCCTTTGGCACATACACCCGCAGCTCGAGCCATTATCACACGATCGAAGGTGTGCCTGATCTACTGGTTAGGGTTCGGCGTAGGGTTAGGGCTAGGGTCTAGGGTTTAGGGGAGCTACTTTTGCACCATTACACCTTGAATCACACTTTGACACATAGCATAGGCCCACATGGAAGATTTGGTGGGGTTCCGGTGTTCCGGCGGTCGTTCTCCCCCTCCTCCCCCCAAAACAGCGAAACGGGTTCCCCGGCGGGTCTACCCCCCTAGATTTCTCCGCGCGAGGGTGCAACAGTGTACATTTTCATTCTTTTAGGTTTGTTTAGGACATATACACATGGAGAACCAAGATTGGGACCCTTTGGCACATACACCCGCAGCTCGAGCCATTATCACACGATCGAAGGTGTGCACGATCTACTTGGTTAGGGTTCGGCGTAGGGTTAGGGCTAGGGTCTAGGGTTTAGGGGAGCTACTTTTGCACCATTACACCTTGCATCACACTTTGACACATAGCATAGGCCCACATGCAAGATTTGGTGGGGTTCCGGTGCTCCGGCGGTCGTTCTCCCCCTCCTCCCCCCAAAACAGCGAAACGGGTGCCCCGGCGGGTCTACCCCCCTAGATTTCTCCGCGCGAGGGTGCAACAATGTACATTTTCATTCTTTTAGGTTGTTTAGGACATATACACATGGAGAACCAAGATTGGGACCCTTTGGCACATACACCCGCAGCTCGAGCCATTATCACACGATCGAAGGTGTGCCTGATCTACTGGTTAGGGTTCGGCGTAGGGTTAGGGCTAGGGTCTAGGGTTTAGGGGAGCTACTTTTGCACCATTACACCTTGCATCACACTTTGACACATATCATAGGTCCACATGCAAGATTTGTTGGGGTTCCGGTGCTCCGGCGGTCGTTCTCCCCCTCCTCCCCCCAAAACAACGAAACGGGTGCCCCGGCGGGTCTACCCCCCTAGATTTCTCCGCGCGAGGGTGCAACTATGTACATTTTCATTCTTTTAGGTAAGGATTTATGGTTAGGTATAGGTTTAGGGTTTAGGGTTAGGGTTAGGGTTTATGATGCATGGTTTTGCAGCTCCGGTGTGTCAGCTCCGGTGTTTCGAGCACGCATAGTCAGCGACTATCGCATGCCGGCCTGGCATGACAGGATACGATCTATCGAGGAGGGTCAAGGTAAAGATATTTGCATAGCCTTTATTCTTGCTCTGCTAATTTGAGCATGCATTCATTCATTTCATAGCATGGTACACATTTTCCTCCTTCTCTTCACGATCGAGTCTTATTTACGGCTTTCTCTCAAGTTAGTAGTTGTATTCTATATATGTAACCTCCTACAATGGTTTTGAGTGAACCAAAGCATACTATCTAGCCTCAAATACCTTATATCAATGTCAGCACTAAAGGGTACAAAATCATCCTAGCAACCTTATAAATGAAATGGTAAAAATAAAAAAAAAATCGTTGCCGTGCGCAGGCGCACGGCAAAGAAGCCTGCCGCACGGCAAAGGCCACCCTGCGCACGGCAAAGAGGCCCCGCACGGCAAAGGCGCTTTGCCGCACGGCAAAGAACCCCGCACGGCAACGATTGCGGATAAGCCACCTGGTCGGGACGCGCCTGAGCCACAAACGCGCCCTATCCTCTCGTCCCCCTTCTCTGCGTCCACCGAGCCGCCTCGCCCGCCGCCTCGCCCGCCGCCTCGTCCATCCACCTCGCCCGCCGCCTCGCCCGCTGCCTCGTCCATCCACCTCGCCGCCTCGCCCGCCTAGACCCCATCCACCTCGCTCGCCGCCTCGCCCGCGCGCCCCGCGCACACTGCCCCTAAAGCCGTCGCAGCCGCCACCGCCACCTCCCGCCACCGGCCGCCCTGTCCCTGCTGCTCGCCCCCGAGCTCGCCCGTGGCCTCGCCCCTTCTACTCGCCCCCGACCCGCCTGCCCCGTCCGCCGTCGCCTCCTCGGCCAGTCTCCCGCGCGACAGGTATGGCTCCCCTTCTCTTTTTTTGCCTATTTTTGCATGCTAAATATTGATATAGGGTAGTTATAAAATAATTAGCATGCAAATAGGAGGGAGTGGTGCTAGTCGATGATAGCCGAACGGGGGTTAATAGAAAGTTAGAGTTGTGGAGGCGATGTTGTATGTCGCGGAGTGTTGGCCAACGAAGAGACGACATATGAAGTGTTGGATTGGTTGATGCGTAAGAAGTAATACAGGGCGTTGGAGTGGGGAGACTTGAGATTGCTTTGCGGTTGGATGCTTCCGTCCTATCCTATCCCATATGAAGCGATAGAAATCAACCAATGACTATTTTTAAAAAGTCGTGTTCACTTGCATGACTATTTTATTTCCTCGGTATGCGGGTGATGCTTCGAGGTGGACACGGGGAGCAGCGTCGCAGGGGTGTTTGACGGGGGCGGCGTCCCGGATCTTCTTCGGCGATTCTCTCACGCGTCTAGGGTATAAATCTCCCTCCCACCTTTACATGTACCTAGGTTTTCTTTTTGTCTAGATCACCAAGTCCGTCGCGATACCTAGGCGTCTCTTCCCGACCGTAAGGGTTACGCGGATAAATATGCATTAGTGGTCTCACATATTATGAACCGTAACTCTTACGGCATTTATCGGGACAGCCGGCGGATGCGTAGTTGGGTACGTTCTCCCAGCTCTACCCCGATCCGAGACAGGATTTCGGTAGCGCCTCCCCGTTGTTCTCCGGATGCACACCCCTCTCGGCTTTTTGCCGAGACGTGTATCGGGAGAGCAGCGGGGAGGTGCTGCCGAGATTCCGTCTCGGATCGGGTAGAGCTGGGAGAACGTACTCAATCTACGGATCCGGCGGCTGCTAGGAGCCCACCTAGTAGAGTTTCGAGGTTGATGCACGCGTAAAATAAATAAATATATGATGCATTTATTTCCTATTTGATATATAAATGCTATGTTCGTCTGTTTTGTTGCTGATTAGAGGATGGATAATCGTGGCTGGATGTACGATGGCGAGAATCGGTCGGTGCAACTATACTCGATGAATGGGGAGAAAAGACCGAGCAGTTTGTGGATAGGGCGTTTGCCATCCCTAGCAGACCTATAAGTGTTTGGTGCCCTTGTAGTAAGTGCGCTAACCGAAAGGCACAGGACAAGGAAACTATGAGTATGCACCTGATCAAGTTTGGGTTCACACCGTCCTACAGGATTTGGACTTACCATGGAGAAAAGGCAAAGAAACGTGCTAGGAAGGAGGTGCGGCAGATTCAACCTAGGGGGGAATATGACACTCGGTTTTGATAGGTGCTTAGAAAACTTGGCTAATGGTAATGTGCCCGAAAGCTCTCATGTAGAGGTGGAGACACCTCGGGATGCGGAGACAAGTGAGGACCCGGAGGAAAACACAAAGGAGTACTATGAGGCTCTGTTTGCTTCGCGAAACCCCTACATGAAAATACGGAGGTTACCCAACTAGATGCCATCGCTCGCCTTATGGCCTTGAAGTGCCATAGGAACTTGTACGAGAGATGGGTTCGATGAACTTCCGGTCATCGTAGGCAGCCTTCTCGCCGAAAGGGCACCTCTTGCCGCAAAACTTCTACTATTCGACCAAATTGCTCAGGTGACCTTAAGATGTCATCTCAGACGGATACACGCTTGTCCAAAGGGATGCATGCTATTCGGAGAGGAGCACGCCGACACAAATTATTGCATCAAATGCAATTCCTCTAGGTACTTTGAGGTAGATCGCAATGGTGATGGTCGGAAGAGGCGGACCACGGTTGCCAAGAATATCCTCCGCTATCTTCCAGCTTCTACCGAGGATCCGGCGGCTCTTCATGACCGAGGATACTGCCCGGCGGATGAGGTGGGCCGTGGAAGGAAACAGATACACCGACAAGATGATACATCCGTCGGATGGTACCGCATGGAAGAACTTTGTGAAGAAATTTCCACCGAAAGCGAGTGACCCGAGGAGCGTAGCGGCTTGCGATATCAACCGATGGGTTCAATCCATATGGTATGTCGGCTGCGGTATACGGTTGTTGGCCGGTGTTTGTTATTCCCATGAACCTCCCCCGGCGTCCGCATGAGATCGGAGAACATGTTTGTGTCGATGATAATCCCGGGGCCCAAATACCCGGGCAAGAACATGAATGTGTACCCGGAACCGCTGGTGGATGACTTGGTTCGTGGCTGGGAAGGTCGCGGGATCCGAACATATGACGCATCAAAGAAGGAGTACTTCGATATGTATGTGTGGTACCACACGTCCTCGCATGACCTGCCGGCACGTGCTTTGTTCGCGGGTGGTGTACACATGGGAAGTGGCCTTGCCCACGGTGCGGACAGGCCGTGACTTTCTTCGGCTAAACAAGGGAGGCAAGTATTCATGCTTTGATGAAGCTCGACGGTTCCTTGAGCGGAGGCATGCATACGGGAGTGATGTAAAGAGTTTCAAGAAAGGCCGTGTTGTCCGTGGCCGAAGCCAATTCCGAAGACCGGAACGGAAATCAAGGCCGAGTTAGATGCTCTTCAGCCTAGCCCCGATGGGAATGGTTTCTTAGGATATGGGGAGACACACCAATGGACTCACAAGCCGTGCTTATGGAAGCTCCCTTACTTTGAGTTTCTCGAGCTCCCGCATAACATTGATGTAATGCACACCGAGAAGAATATCGGTGAAGCCATTTGGAGCACGATTGTGGACACTGAGAAGACGAAGGATAACATAAAGGCTCGAATTGATCAAGAAATGTGGTGTGATAGGCCGGAGTTGAACATGCAGCCACCTAATGGTGCCAAAAAAACTTGGACTAAGCCACACGCTCCGTTCTGCCTCACAAAGGCCCAAAAAAGGGAGGTCTTCCAATGGATGAAGGACTCCTTGTTTTTCCCCGATGGGTTCGCAGCCAGCTGGATGAGGGGCCTGAACATTGAAACGTTGCGAGTACAAGGACTGAAGAGTCATGACTACCACATATGGCTTGAGCGGATAATGCCGGTGATGATTCGAGGCTATGTCCCAGAGAAGACTTGGCGAGTGCTAGCGAGGTTGAGTTTTTTCTTCCGCCGGATTTGTGCTAGGGAGTTAGACACTAAAGTTATTGAGAAGTCTGGATGAAGAGGCACCCGTGTTGCTTTGCGATCTGGAGAAGATCTTTCCTCCGGGGTTTTTTAATCCGATGCAACACATGATCCTGCACCTCGCGGAGGAGTGCTTAAAGGGGGCCCGAATTGGGGCTGTTGGCGGTTTGGTCCCGAGAGAGAAACACAAAAGCTTCGTCAAATGACTCGGCAATAAATGCAAGATCGAAGCATCCATAGCCGAGGCGAGTCCCGAACGTGGAGGTGGCAAACTTCACCACTAAGCACTATGATCCCAACATTCCCACAAAGCACAACCCGGTCCTCCGTTACAATGCCGCCAACAATGAAGAAGTACCCAAGCTTAGCATCTTCGTGGGGCTTGGTGGCAAGTCAAGTGGCTCGAAGCCGTACGGAACGGACCTACATGAGCGGACCTTGATCCACTCGTATGTCTTAAACACCATGGTCGAAGTGAAGCCGTACATCGAGTAAGTGCGAACCATTTAATTATTCACAAACATTCACTCGTATGTTCGTGGCTAACTCTTCCTCTTTTCATCGGTATAGGAAATTCAAGGCTATACATTGGAAGAATACCCACAGGGAGCCTACCCCGGAAGAATCCAAGCAAATTTTCGATAAGGGAGGCGGTTTCGGTTTCGATAGCTGGTTTTGTAATTTGGTACTATTCTATCCAAATTAGCTAGCACTTCCGACATTTATCGGTCATTTCTCGTTCTAAACTTCTTGTGCTAAACTTGTAGGCAAGAGCTGACAAAGAGATGAAGTCGAGCTAAGAAAAATTGCTAGGGGCTTTGACCATTCCGTAGAAGCGTTCAACTCCTATGACGTGAACGGGTATCGCTTCCGGACCCATCAATACACAACAAGCCGGCCCAACGCGAAGACAATAAATAGTGGGGTGGTATGTCAAGGTGATGATGGGCTCCATTACTATGGAAGAGTCGAGGGTATATACGAGCTGAATTACGGGTTTCACAAAGGGCTAAATCCCGTCGTCTTAAAATGCCATTGGTTTGACCCACGTCGGGTGAGACGGGATCCTGAAATTGGGTTGGTCGAAGTTGAAAGGAACTCCGTTTATAAGGGAGAGGATGTGTACATCTTGGCAACCCAGGCCTTTCAAGTATTCTATCTCCCGTACGCGTGCGAAACCCGACAAAACGTCTACATGGATGGGATGTTGTGATGACGGTGCCTTCACGCAATAGGCCGCCCCCGCCAAACAAGGACGATTACCGCCGCGTAGACCCCGCAGCAAGGAGTGTCGAGTTTTATCGGGAAGAAGGGCTCCCCGGCCATTTCACAATCGGCTTGCCGACTATCGATGACATGGTCGTAGACGATGAACAAGAAGACGCGGGCATGGATGGAGACAATGCGAGAAGATGAAGGCGAGGATGTCTCGTGCCCCGGAAGACCTGAGTTTGCTCGAGGCGTTCAAAGCGAGGGATTGACCTCGATGCGGATGGACCACCTCCGGGTTTCATTGATGATTATTGGTTCGCCGAGCCTGATGACGATGAGGAGACACGCGGTCCAATCACGGATGGCGACACAGGCTACTGATCTATGTAGTAGTAATTGTGAGGCTAGCCTATTTGTAATAACTCCGTGTAATAAAGATTGTCTAGCTAGGTTATTTGTAAGAACTCCGTGCTATGTTTGAGAGAACTCTATGGTAGCTATTTGTTGCTTCCACTAATTAATGTTCATCCTTTTGCATTATTTGTTGCTTTCATTAATGTTCATCTACTTATATTTACGTTGCTTTCACTAATATTTATCTCTTTGCAATATTGCGTACTAATAAACCACTCTCTTCATTTGTGTTTGCAGGTGATTGAAGCATGCCGCCAAAAAAAAGGGGTGGCGGTCTTAAAAAGAAGCTCAAGGACTTGGTAGGTGTAGGGACTTCGAGGCGGGGCCGAGCTACTACCCCCCTCCTAGCCCCCTCCCGTCGCTCCCACGGGGCGGCCGCGTAGGAAGAACGCGACGCGGGTACTCACTCCTAGTCCTAGCCCCCTCCCGCGGCCGATGATGATGACGAGGAGGAGGACCGGGAGCACCACGGGGGTGGGGAGGACCGGGAGGAGGAGGTGGGTGGGGAGGACCGAGGAGGAGGAGGGGGGTGGGGAGGACCGGGGAGGAGGAGGGGGACGAGGACGACCTCTCGGAGGATGAGGGGTTGGGGAACTTAGTGTTCGATCCCGATCCAAACCTAGAGTGGTGTGAGCCGGAGGATTACCGGTACGTTCCGGCTTTGGAGAGGCCGAGGCCACGTGATAGGAAGCCATATCGGCGTGGGATAACACAGCTCCCCTCGCTGAAGAGGCTGGCGCTACGAGCACGTTGTTCTTGTGCCCTATGGAAGGAGGTACATGTTATTTTTTGGCATTTCGTTATCGCAATTTTGTCATTATCAAAATTATTATCACATACATATTGATGTTGTCGTTTCATGGTGCAGCTCGTTCCGGTTTGAAGACCCGACGCAGAGACCGCCACGTGGGTACTCGAACATCCTTGGGGGCCTACTTAGATGGTATTTCCCCGGGATAGTCGATCTCCCCTGCCGGTGGCTGCGACGTAGCTTGGAGGTGGGCGCACTACAGCCTCGCGGAAGATCCTCTTGGCCGCGGCACCGCGGCGGATTTGGTTGTTGCCAAATTCTGGGTACGTGACTTTTGACTTCTTACCATTCATACACTCTCCTTGGTTCACAATAATTGCACTAATGCCCCTTGTTTTACCTATGTTGCAGAAATTCTTCAAGAGGGCCGAGGGCAAGGAGAATGCGTGCGATGATGTCCTACACCAGCTTGCAAGGAAGAGGGTGAGCTGGCATGCACTACGAGGCACGTGTTCAATGCGTTCGCGGCGGCACGCCGACCGCTTCGTCCACATGAGTAAGGAGGACGCTCGCGACACGCTCATGCAGCCGTGGCGAGTACTTGCGGTATTTGCATTTATGTGTTATTGATTTCTTTATCGCCATGTAGTTTATTTTACCATAATGGGTTTATCTTGTGCATGTAGAACCCTCCTCGGTACGTCGGCAACGACGATAGGTGCTTTCGTGCGATGGTCATGTGGTGGACATGCCCCCAGTACCTCAAGAAGCACGAGGAGGGCAAGAAGAAGCGGGCAGAGATGCGAGGTGGATCGCATATCCAAGGAAGCATCCCCATCTCTCTTCACCTGCAGAAGGAGGTGAGCAAATTAATGGTTCCTTCATTCTTTGAATTCATGTTATATATTTGTTAACTCTCCAAGGGTGTGTCACTTCACTCAATTACATGTTCTCTTTTGCAGGAAGTCAGGACAGGAGCGAAGCCTAACGTCTTTGCCGTGCTAAAGAAGATGAAGCAAAGGAAGACGCCCGATCTCGAGACGGGGTCCGTGTGGGTTAACCCGCAATCCGAGACCCGGTGCACGTCGTATGTCTCCAAGTTCAAGCAGAAGTACGGCGAGGAGGCCAATCCGGAGGCCGAGGACTTTGACCACGAGGTCGCGGTGCTTGCGGGAGAAGGCTTGAAGCATGGCCGCCTATGGTTTGGTGACGGGTGCGTCGACCCGGCGAGGGTTCCCTCTCTCCGCCGGATCCGTCGTGGTCGTAAGAGCGGCCAGCCTGAGGTAGAGCCCCGGCCACGGGCTTCGGATCTAGGCTGTCGAGCGGTTACGGGTATGTTCTTCCTCGGGTCTCTACATTTCCTTTACATGCTTTCCATTGAAATGTTAATGACATCGCGGCAACACAACGTAGGAGGAGATGGCAGCGAAGGAGCGAGGCGGCCCGGGAGCACGCACGGAACATGGAGCGGCGGATGCGGAGTACCGGCGGCAGCGGACACGGATGATGCGGCGGATGCAACGACAGCAGCGGATGATGCAGCGAGCGGCGAGCACGGATGAGCTGGGCTGATGAGCCGGACGGCTCTGTCTTCTCCACCGGGGAGTCTTCCTCCTCCACCTTACTCCATGTGGATGCCGCCACCGCCCACTCGGACCCCGGGGACACCTATCACCGTCAACAACATGAACATCATCCGGAGCATGAACCGCGGTGAGTCCTCTTGTGCCCAACCCGCTACTTGTACTTGTTCAAGTGTTCAATATGCAAATGCAAATGCAAATGTTCATTCCATCAACCTTATAGATAATTATTCACAAGGCAATGACAATGAGGCCGGCGGAAGCGGAGGAGGACAATAAGGTTGATGGCATGGTCTTGATGGATTTGTGGACATTACACTTGTTATGGATTGTACTTGTACTTGATGTGTGTTGATGTATTTGTGGACATTGCACTTGTACTTGATGTATTTGTGGACATTGCACTTGTTATGCATAAACTATGTGTGCTCGATGTATTTGTGGTGTTGTTCATGTGTTTGGTGATGCTATGGTGAATATATATGTTGTATATGTTATATATATGTGAAATGCAATTTTGAAATGCAGGGATTAAAGAAAAACAGAAAAAAAATGAAAAAACCAGGGGCCTTTGCCGTGTGTATGCACACGGCAAAGGACATTTGGTCACTTTGCCGTGTGCATACACACGGCAAAGGCGCCACGTGGCGCAAGCCTGTGCTCCTGGGAAGCCGGTGGGTGTCCCTGGAGAATCCTTTGCCGTGCATGCTGGGGAGTGGACGCACGGCAAAGAGGAGAAGCACGGCAACGACTGGGCTCACGGCAACGTCGGGGCGCACGGCAGCCTCCAGGACGCACGGCAGAGATCGCGCGCACGGCAAACGCTCGAGCGCACGGCAACGAGCGCGCGCACGGCAAACGCTCGAGCGCACGGCAACGAGCGCGCGCACGGCAACGAGCCTTTGCCGTGCGGTTTGGTCAGGCGCACGGCAATGTATTCTTTGCCGTCGAGGGCGTTGCCGTGCAGATGTTGCCGTGCGTCGACGCACGGCAAATCCTTTGCCGGGCAAATAAGGGCCTTTGCCGTGCGATTCGTCGCAAGGCAACGTCTTGTTTTCCCGTAGTGTATTAAGGGTGTCAAGTGGGATCCCACTTTTGTCCCACTTGTAGTATAATTTGATTTTCTTAGTACAAATTTTGACATTAAAATTTGAACTACATAGTACAAAATGATATCCCACCGGGATCCCACCTTGACACCCTTAAATGTAGTGAGGAGAAGCACAACTTACGTACTCAAAATGGCAATTAACCACATATGATGTGGTTGAACATAAATGGAACACTTTTTCCAGGCAAACGAACAACCTTCACTTCTATACACACTAATGCAACATAGGAGATTAAATGATGGGCCGAATCTAACCCATGGCATGTCTGTGAAGTACCTCCATCTCACTGCGTCAGTGGCGCACAAAATCAGCCTAGCCTAACAAACACGCCCAAAATGCCGAACCAGCAGCAATGCCATGTGCGACGTACGTACCACGCACCTGCAGGCATGCGTTCGCCAAAGGAGCACGTCTTCATGCAGGTCAAGTCCAGACGTTGCGCCGTGCCAAGGTTCCAAAGCCGGCTTCTAGATCCACGTGGCGTAATTAGGGCATCTCTAGGGATGCCGATTCATCCAGTTCTGGCTCGTTTGAAATAGTCTTCGCGGACAGATTGATAGGTCATGCGAGCTAGATAGACCGACCTAATTTAAGCCGCGGATGCGTCTCGCCGAAAAGATAGGCGTGTGTCTTGTACTCCCTTTGGCCACCCTGGACCCTCGTCACCCTCCCACGAGTGGCACACAAGACACGCACACAAGCAATTCTCTGCCCAAACCCTCGCCAGACATCTTCGTCGTCGCCCAGGCAGGGCCACTGTCTGCGCTCTAGGCCGCTGTCGTCGGTGCAACTTCCCATCTGATCCTGCTACCCAAGAACCACCTTCTTAGTACTAAGGACAAGGCTTATAGGACACGAGCTACCGCCGGCACACCAAATTTATGGGCGCCGGCGATGCCCAAATACCACGGCGGACAGAAAATTTGGTGTGCTGGCATTAAGTGGGGGTAGATTTTTGCACACCCTCCTCCCATCACCTTTTCACTTTTGAAAAAAATAAAACAAGATGAGAGAAATTTCAAATTTCAAAATCTTACGAGATGGTCATATGTTATGTGTTCTAGTTGTTAGGAAAATTAAGAAATATGAATTTTAATATTTTTTTTGCAAAATGACATCATGTTTCGGTAAAAGGGCTCTATGGTTAATGTTTTTTAATAGAAAATGTATCTCCAGAAAAAGTTGCATCAGATTTCAATCGCCTACGACCGTTTAGCGATTTTTTAACTTCTCCAAATCGAAAAGGAAAATAGAGTTTTTTAGGTTTTTGATTTAGATGCAAAAAGAATTAGACATACCGCCAGCGCACCACCCTTTCGGTGCGTTAGCGGTAACCTTTTCCTATATAAACCACCCTCTTCCCATCCTTCTCATCCATCTCTCACTTTCCACTCTCTTCCTAACTGTCTCCTTCTCCATGTCCTCCTCCACCGGCTTTGGTTGCGCGCGCCACAACTCTGCCCTCCATGCTCCGGGACCGGCCATGTCCACCTCCCACTACTAGAAAAAAGGCTTTCAGTGGCGCACCACATATAGCCATCAGTGGCGCACTAGTGGTGCGCCACTGTTATCACGCCACTGCTAACACATAGTAGTGGCGCACTAGGGGTGCGCCACTACTAGCCTGGATACCTGTGGCGCACTACCTGGTGCGCCATTGACATTCCCTCCAGTGCGCCACTACTACTCCAAAGTGGTGCGCCACTGTTGGTCAGAGGCAGTGCGCCACCACTGTGTAGAAGAGGTGCGCCACTGCTACCGTCTTGCGTGCGCCACTGGTCCGGCTAGTAGGTGCGCCACTGCTGCGTGAGTACGTGCGCCACTGCCCTCTCCGGGACGTGCGCCACTGCTACTTATCCTGGTGCGCCACTGCTAGTCTCGGAGAGGATCACAGGGCAGTGCGCCACTGGATCCAGAGCAGTGCGCCACTGCTACTTAGTGGTAGTGCGCCACAGATGGTCCACTAGTGCGCCACTGCTAAGATTTCGAATTTTTTTTTTTGTATCTTGGCAGGTATTTATACAGGTTGTATATGACGGTACAATAGCACAATACAGGATATATAACAGCATATAAACAACAGCACAGCTTATCCATACATAGTTCTTCACATTAGCCCCACATGATTCACAAGCATTCACATTAGAGGTTACAATGCAAGTTACGGTGTTACAAGTCACAAATGAGCTAGTAGTGGCACAAGGTCGATCATCTAAACTAGCATCACATAGAAGAGAGCTAGAGTCACTACTAGCACCGTCCCGATGAAAGTGGTCTTCATCCGGTTCCTCCTCCGCTCCGTCCTCTCTCTCGCCAGATAGCGTGCGTATCTGTCTTCGGCCTCCGCTCTAGTGGTGTACCCTTTGTAGCTGTTACCGCTAAAACGGTGAACCTGTCTCCGACACTCCTCCCAGTCGTTGTAGACTCCGGGAACCTTGCCCTTGTACACGACATACCACGTCATATCTGCGTACATATGCACAAGCCAAAGAAACATTAGTGCACGCTCATAGATGTTTGCAACGAATAAGAGCAAACTCAAAAACGATCCAAGTAGTATGAACTAAAAGGCATGCCTCATACATTGTTGGTCGGAACAAATATTAACATTTAGGGACGGAGTAAGTGAAACCAAGTAGGATGCACAAGAGATTGATACTTGTGTCATCGCACCAGGTTCACTTACCCCTCCCCCAAGTGTATAGGTGACCAACATTCTAATCATCGGCATTTTGAGATACCAAAGCAAATGGAAGAATGACAAGGGCCTCATACTTTGTCAGTCCAAACAAATATTAACATTTAGAGAAGGCGTCGGTGAAACCAAGTAGGATGCACAAGAGATTGATACTTGTGTCATCGCACCGAGTTCACCGACCCCTCCCCAAGTGTATAGGTGACCAACATTCTAATCATCGGCATTTTGAGATACCAAAGCAAATGGAAGAATGACAAGGGCCTCATACTTTGTCGGTCAAAACAAATATTAACATTCCGTGATGGCGTAAGCGAGGCCGGGTAGGATGCACAAGACATGGATATTTGTGCCATCACACCAGAGCTCACTTACGTCACCACGGAGTGTACAAGTGACCAACCATTCTAATCATCGGCCAATGCAATTAAGAAGTGCCAACTCAAATAAGAAACAAGTAGCTAGTATGAACTAAATGGAATGCCTCATACATTGTTGGTCGAAACAAATATTAACATTCCGGGACGGAGTTAGCGAGCCAGGTAGGATGCACAAGAGATTGATATTTGTGCAATCACACGAGGCTCACTAACACCGCCCACGAGTGTACGGTGACCAAGCATTTTAATCATCGGCATTTTGAAAATCTCAAAGCAAATGGAATGACAAAATGGAATAAGTGCCTCATACATTGTTGGTCGAAACAAATATGAACATCCCGGGATGGCGTTAGTGAGGCCAGGTAGGATGCACAAGAGATTGATATTTGTGCCATCACACCAGGCTCACTAGCGACACCCCGGAGTGTACGGTTGACCGAACATTCTAATCATCGGCATTTTGAGATACCAAAGCAAATGGAATGACAAGGGCCTCATACATTGTTGGTCCAAACAAATAAGAACATCCCGGGATGGTGTCAGCGAGGCAAGGTAGGATGCACAAGAGATTGATATTTGGACATAACATCATCATACCTAACATCGTAGCTTCATACAATTTAATATAGAATTCAAACAACACGAAGCAACGAAGATAGAGTTGACAACACTCTAAGTTCTAACTATCGGTGTCCGAGCCGGATTCACCGGTGTGGGGGTAGTGCACACGGCGGGCGGTGTCGTCGAACACCTTGACGATCATCTCGCCGTCCCCCTCGTACGGGAAGGTGAGCTGGCAGCCGGGCTCGAGGTGGAGGTCACGGGCGAACTTGTCCCACCCCGTGTGCGGGTACATCTTGCCCTGCCCGTCGAACAGGACCTCCACGGACCAGCGGCGAAGTTGCGGCTAGCCTCCCGTAGCTGCAAGTGCGCCGGCTCGACGCCGTCGACGAACTCGGCGAACTTGTCCGGTAGCCTCTTGATGCCGAGTGGGTCGTCGTCGATGCGGAGGAGGAACTCGAAGCAGCGTTCCTCATGCGAAGACGAGGAGGATGCAGGTGACGGTGACCGTGGGGCCCTTGCTGCTCCACCGCGGCGGCCCCTTCCCCGGCCGCGGGGCGCCCGGGACCGCGGCCTCGACCGCCTCGCCGGCCACCGGGACCGGCCATCCTACATGTTTACATTTTTGAACCATATTACGATCCATTCCACTAACAAAATTGGGCATGACCTATGCTAATTTATGTACATATGAGTGCCCCATTTTCGCCGAAACGGAAATGAATCAACATTTCGGCCATAATGGGCAACTCTGTCGATCCCTGCACAAGAATATGTCACCATATACACCAGCTGAGCACCATGGCACATGTACAATTGTTCCTCATATACACCAGCTGAGCACCATGGCACATGCACATGGCACCAGCTAGTAGCAGCAGCAGCTAGCAGCATGCATCAACAGCTAGCAGCAGCAACTAGCTAGCAGCATGCATCAACAACAAGCGGCAGCTAGCATCTAGCAGCAAGCTCACCGTGCGTCGCGTGGAGTCGCCGAGAGGTGAGCTGTTGCTCCGAGTCGAGGAAGATCAGGTCGGGTGCTCAAGTTCCGGAAGTAGCAGCAACATACACACCTAGCAGCATTAAAATCAGCATTAAAAAGGAATCAAATAAATGGAAACTTTACATAGGAAAATGACACTACGGACTATGGCCGAATCAGATAGCATCAAGCAATGTTCAGTATGCTAATTTTCCCTTTTTTCACACAATGTTCAGTATGCCAATGTTCAGCAAGAAACTCTCTCTCACTCTCTACATACCAAACAGAGAAGCTTTCTTTGTTCACACTTGTTACAATGCCAATTTTGAAGGTTTGCCAATGGGCTCTATAACAAAATGAATGATTTTACAATGCATTTGTTCTAAAAATAGAGGATATGTAACCTAACAAGCAGCAACCTATCTAGCAGCAGCAACCTATCTAGCAGCAGCAACAACACCAAGCAGCAGCAACCTATCTAGCAGCAGCAACAACACCAAGTAACAGCGGCAACCTATCTAACATTAACAATATTTGAATGGACTTTTATTGCTTAAAGTGTACTTTACATGTAACAATGCTCTTAATAGCATGCAATTGTGAGTTACTAAGCATACAATATGATCCAGTATCCTAGGACGTGTTTTAATCTTCAGTTAAGAATTTAATCAATTGGATAGGGAGGGACCGAGAGGCAAAAATTCTTAGATGGGCAAGCAATATGGTTGCAATGTATTGGGCCCAACTTGCATACATCGTCCCAAAGTCCCTCTTTATCTCATGTGCATGTTCTCTATAACTAGTCTGGATGATGCAATACTATTTATTGTGTTAGGTGACTGGAACATTAAATTGGTTTACAGAATGTTTTGGTTTCTGTATACTTGAACTTATATAGCCTAACTTGTACTTACTAAAACCATCAAAATGAACACTGTTAGCATCAGCAGTTAGAACTAAATTCCACTAAGCCTACGAGTCAAAATGAACACCGTTAGCATCAAAATGAACACCTATCGCCGATGCTAACACCGTTAACGGTGTTTTGCTATTCGTTTTTACATTTCATTCAACACCTACAGTCCTAATCCTAACTCCATCATTCCACTAAGCCTAACTTTTCTAGGGTTAGGGTTGGGTCATGGCAGGGAGGGGCGGCCGGGGAGAAGGGGTGAAGGAGGGAAGGGGCGGCCGGGGGAAGGGGTGTACCTCCCCGAAAAAGAAGACGGCGGGCGGAGGGAGACGCAGGGAAGAGGGAGGAGGTACCTGTCGCCGCCGGGAGGGGAGCCTCTCCGTCGCCCGATGACTGCGGTCGGGAGGGGTGGGATCTGGTCGGGCCGGGGTGGCGAGGAGAGGAGGGCGTCGCCAGGGTGGTGAGGGCGTCGCTCGTGTCGCCGGGGAGGTGGCGTCGGAGAGGAGGCCGCCGTCGGAGAGGAGAGGATCGATTGGGGAATGGGGGGAATGGGGATGGGGAGAAGAAGAGATGGTCGGGATGGCTAAGTCCCCGACCCCCTAAGCAATGGCGCACCTGCTAGGGGTGCGCCACGGTGATGCTTAGCAATGGCGCACCACTACGGGTGCGCCACTACGACTTTAGGATAGGGTCAAAAGAATTTGGCTCGTACTATTGACAAGATCCGCACCGTACCGCAGTGGCTAGCTATCTGTCCCCTGTTTGGTTAACCCTGGCCGGCCAGGTTCGAACCCTGGCGGCCCCAATTTTTTTCCCTTTTTTTAAATTGATTTAATACTATAATAAATAGCATAATACACCAACATAAAAGGCATAAATAATTATAATTATGTAGAATATCCAAAAATATAAATTATATGTCTATTTTGATCGGTACAATGTGTAGATTAACAATATGACATCCATTATTCATACAAGAAAATGATACATAATTGATCTCAAAAAAAAGAAAATGATACATAATTATCTTTTCACAATCTTCTTGCCCTTCTTTCTCGCGGTTGAATAATTTAGCCCCGGAACTCCTAGACTTCTTCTCTTGAATGGACGGCCTTTAGGTAGGGTGGTCCTGCTTCTTCTTGTTGTGTATGGTTCTTCATCATCGTCGTCGTCATCTTCCATCTTCGGATCGCCGTACTCGGTCAAAGTCTAGCTCGTTGGCGGCTCCATCCATTCCGATGATGCTCCTTTTGCCTCTCCTCACGACAACACGGCTGGGCTTTTGCGGGTCGGTAATGAAGAAGCATTGGTCCACTTGGGAAGCTAGTACCCATGGCTCATATTTCGCGGTGACCTTTGCGCCCGCTGTCTTGGATTTGGCTTCGGGTATAACCATGGTGGTGAAATGCCGGTCTTCTTTTATGACGTTCTTGGCCCACCTGACACGGAACATCGGCACATTCTCTCCAGCGTAGCTCAGCTCCCAGATCTCCTCGATCTTTCCGTAGTATCTCTGCTTGACGTCACCGGTGTAGGACTCCATCGTTACCCCGGAGTTCGATAATCGCTCTTCATGTCCTTTTCCTCGGTGTAGAATGTGTAGCCGTTGATATCGTACGCCCGAAATGTCATCGGGTTGTGTTCGGCGCCCTGTGACAAGGCGAATATGAGTTTTTCTTCCGCAGAAGAATCCTCGTCTATAGGGTACGTCAGCATCTTGTCCTTGAACCACCGCGTGAAGGTTGAGTTGTGCTCTTTGATTATATCTCCGTCCGTCCTCTGTTGGCCCTGATCACTGTACGTCTTTGCGATGAAGGTTTTGTGCTCTACCACCCAAGGATCGACCACGTCTATGTGTTGTAGCGCGACTAGGTTTGCTCTTTCAAATTCGGCGATTCGACCCTTGAAGTCGACATGCATTTCGCGGCTACCGTCGCGGTGACCCCATCCAGCGAGCTTCCCGAGATGCCTGTTTACGGGCAGGCCAACGGGGTTCTCGATTTCTAGATAACTCGTGCGAAGGAGATGCACTCTTCGGTCGGAAAGCCCTTGGCTATGCTTCCGTCCGGACGTGCCCTGTTGCGAACGTACCCTTTGATGACACCATTCATCCTTTCGAACGGCATCATGCTTGTGCAGGAACGTCGGCCCCAATTGGATGATATCCTCCACGATATGTACCAGCAGATGCACCATAACGTCGAAGAAAGCGGGCGGGAAGTACATCTCAAGCTCGCACAGTATCACCACGATCTCTTCCTGTAGCCTTCTAAGTTGCCTCACGCCAACAGACTTCCGAGAGATGACGTCGAAAAAGTTGCATAGGCCAAAAAGCGTTTCACGGACGTGCGCGTCCATGATCCCACGGATTGCAACCGGAAGTATCCGCGTCATCAGCACGTGACGGTCGTGAGACTTCATCCCGCTGAACCTCTCGCTTCGCTTTGTCTAGGTACCTTCTTATCTTCCCCGCGTAACCGTAGGGAAGTTTTACTCCTAGGAGACGGTCGAAAAACTGCTCGATCTCCTTCGACTTAGAGTGAAGCACGCGGGGGGCAGTAATATTCAATATTTTTGGCATTTTTTCCCTTGCGACGACTTTGCGTGTCCTCCGCCTCATCATCGTCATCGTCATCATCATCATTAGGGCGTCCCACGTGAAGCTCCTCCCTGATCCCAATTGATTGCAAGTCGTACCTTGCTTTCGGCCCATCTTTGGTCTTCTCTGGCATGTTCAGGAGGGTACCAAGCATACTCTCGCACACGTTCTTCGTGATGTGCATGACATCAAGGCTGTGAGGCACACGGAGGATCTTCCAGTACGGCAAGTCCCAGAAAACAGACCTCGTCTTCCATACCTCAAGCAGCGGCTCCGGCGCCTTTCGCTTCTTTCCCGGCGGTGGGCACTCTTTCCAATTTTTCAATAGCTCGTCTATTTGCTCGCCGCTTCTTGTACGTGGCCGTCTTCGGGGTTCGTCTTCACCATCGAACAGATCCTTGCGTTTCCTCCATGGGTCGTCCTCGCGAAGCCACCTTCGATGTCCCATGAACACCGTTTTCGAGGACCCGGGATCTCTATCTAGCCGGCGGTACGTTGTGTCGTCCATGCACCTTACGCATGCATTGAATCCGTGGACCACCTGCCCCGCGACATATCCGTAACCGAGAAAGTCGTGCACCGTCGTGAGCATTGCGGCTCTCATAGGGAAATATTCTTCCGCGGCGGCGTCCCACGTATTGGCAGGCGTGTCCCATAGCATGGCTAGCTCCTCTTTCAGAAGCCCCATATACAGATTGATGTCGTTCCCTGGTTGTTTCGGCCCTTCAATTATCATACTCATTTGAATGTACTTCCTCTTCATGCACAACCAGGGGGGGAGGTTGTACATCCACACAAACACGGGCCAGGTGCTATGCGTGCTGCTCGGCTGCCAAACGGATTGACTCCACCGGTGCTCGCGCCCAGCCTTATGTTCCTAGGATCGTCCCCAAATTCTGGGTACTCGAGGTCCAACGCATTCCACTGGCTAGCATCCGAAGGGTGTCTCAACATCCTGTCCTTTTTCTTTTTCTTCGGATCATCCGCGTCATCTTCTCCCTTCCTCATCTCCGCGTGCCAGCGCATTAGCTTTGCTTGCTTAGGATCCGCGAAATACCGCTGCAGACGAGGAGTGATTGGAAAGTACCACACCACCTTCCGAGGAGCTTTCTTCCCCTTCTTGTACCGACCGACGCCGCACTCCGGACATATGGTACACTCTGCGTGCTCGTTCCGATAAATGATGCAATCGTTCAAGCACACATGGTATTTCACATGCGGTAAATCCGGAGGACACACGATTTTCTTGGCCTCCTCGATACTAGTCGGACACGTGTTACCTTTGGGAAGACGTTCCCGCCGGAATGACATGTTGTCGTTGAAGGATGTGTCGGTCATTTTGTGCTTTACCTTCATCTCCAGAGCCATGAGCGTTACTTTCGAGCGGGTATCCTCCGGCCTGCATCCTTCATACAATGGAGTAACAGCGTCTACCTCCAGTTGATCCATCTTGGCTTTCTCTCGGGCGGCAGCTCTTGCGTTACTCGTCTGCTTGAGAAGCAGCTCTTGAAGATAAGGGTCATCATCATCTCCGGGATCTTCTACATCCTGATCATGCCCGAGATCTTCTACATCCTGATCACCTCGGCCTTCCTTACTTCTTGTTGAATTCCCATGGACAAATTCATAATCATCTTCGTCGCCTTCCCACCGATAGCCATCCATGAAACCACGCATGAGAAGGTGGTCCCGCACCATATCGGCTTTAGGGTCCATAAGGCTCGTTAGCTTGCATCTTCGACACGGACATCTTATCTCCTTTTGGTTATTTCTAATCATCTCGTCCGTCGCGGCTTTCAAAAACCTAGCCACAACGCCTTCGCTCATCATGCGGACCATGGTCGCCTGCGGATATAGAGAAAATGGATATCTTAGCATACCAAAAGAAAATTTTGGCATGACCTTCCCTAAAAATAGGACATGTATATGCGTAGTATGCCCAACATTCGCCGAAACGGAAATGAATCAACGTTTCGGCAAAATATTGGCAACTCCATCGCATTTCAAATCCCCGCAAACAAAAACACATGCAACACATGTGTGGAGGCTTCGCATATACAACACACATGTGGATCCGGAGGCTTCGCATACAACACACATGCACGTGACGCTTTTCGCGCATGCGCACGTACACATGATATCATCGAGCTTCGCACATAACATATGTGCATGACGTGTGTGCAAGACGACCGGAACCGTTCACACACAAAGCATAAAACCAACAAAGTTACCGATACGGCGAGACCTAGAGTGTTGGATGAGGTAAAAAGTTGAGATTGAGTAGGGTATTGAGCTAAGAAAGCTTCACCATTAGTTACCTATGAAGAAAATTAAGTTCACCAACTTAATTTTGGTGAATGAAGAGGTGAAAATGAGGTGGGAAGGAGGGGCAACACGACCAGATCCAGATTTGGTGGGAGGTGGTGGTGGAAGAGTGTTTGGGGAAAGTGGGTGGCACATGTGAGTGGAGGGTGAAAAGCGGGAAATGGTCCCGGGTTAGCGGTGGCGCACCACCTAGCCGTGCGCCACTCGCTAGGGTGACATAGCAATGGCGCCATTGCTAAGTGGTGCGCCACCGCTCACTCGTTACCCGTAAACCCACGCCCCTGCCCAACTTAGCGGTGGCGCACCATGTCGGCGGTGCGCCATACCTAGTAGTGGCGCACCAAGCGGTGCGCCATTGCTAAAGCCCTCATCTCACGAAGGGCCCCGGCCACCTCCTAGCGGTGGCGCACCACAAAGACATGCGCTATAAGTAAGCCATGTAGCGGTGGCGCACCATGGAGACGTGCGCCACTATTAGTTTTGGGTGGGAGCTGGCCTCCTGCCGGGAATTAGTAATGGCGCACCACAAACAAGGTGCGCCACTACTACATTTGTAACAGTGGCCCACCATTTTGTGGTGCGCCACTGCAAAGTAGTAGTGGCGCACGGCCATCATGGTGCGCCACTGAAGTCAACCTTACGGCTAGGCCTTTTCCTAGTAGTGTCCTCCCTTCTTTGGCGACCACCTCCTCAGTCCACCTCCTCCATGCTCTGGTGCCGTCCACATCCACCTCCCACCATGTTCCAGCGACCACCTCCCTCCATGCTTCGGTGAGCACGTCCTCCATGCTCCGGCGACACCTCCCTCCAAGCTCCGATGACCATTTCATGTGTGACGCCCATGACCACGGTTCCCGAGCGACCACGGTGCCCCGGGTTTTTTATTTTGAAAAAGTGCGCCAACGGTAAATCGTGCTACCGCTAGCTTACCAGGTTGGTGCGCCGACAATAAGCCATTACCACCGGCGGGCGCTGGTGTGCCGGCGGTTTCCTTTTTTGGTCCCCAATAGTAGGCTTTTTCCTAGTAGTGTCTCTTGCCGCCATTTTGCTCCATCACTATAACAACTTGTTGGCGGTGGCCGTCCCATTAGTATATTGCTTTTAGTATATAATAGTTTGGATTTTCTCGTTGTTACTATTGGTTTATGCACTGGAAATTATGTCTTGGTTATTTATAGTACCACAAATAAAGATACAATCTCAACAAATATAGTCTTTGATCACTATTATCAATTTGGATTGATGATTAACAAGTTTCTTTCTAGCTAAGCATATCAAATCCTCTTGTGTGCAATTAGAAATATACGATGTTCTAGATGCACATGATCGCAAGTTCAAGTCCTTATTTCATTGCCTCAAAGAATTAAGAAAAAGTATGTTCTCAAGCAAATTAAGATCTCTCATATTCCTTGGTGATGTATTGATGCAAATATTCCAACATTATGATTCTATTTATGATGAAGAAGATGAGATAATCTATTTGTTTAGTATGTGAATTTGTGTTGCTAGCATGCATCTTTTCTTTTGGAAAGATCATGTTTTTATTATGTAGCAATTCCGTAGTGAAGTTTATTTCAATTACAAATTTACAATATTCATTGGTATTGGAATCTCAATTCGAACGAAATGAATTCCTGCTGCAAGTTTGCATTCATTTCATTTGTACGAAATTCCTGCGCATGGCTTGTCTGATCTCATATACTGTACATGAAGATGATTTGGCCTGTGTGAGCCTTCGTTTTTAGCGGCCGGGCGCGGGTGGCTATCCGGCGATCCAGCGGCCGTCGTCTGTAGCGGACAGCATGGGCGACCGGCCGGGCGGTTCTCCAGGGGGCAGGGGCCTGCGTTTCGTCTTTATTCATGCGTCTCAAGATTCTGCTCACTCGATCTTCAGCTTGACTCCACGACCATCCTCGGGCCCTTCATCTTCTTTTGTGTCGATCAGTTCTTTCAGATTGAATGCTAAGGTACTAGATCATATCCTCGCGTCACGCACAGGCACTAGATCATAGTATCGAGTTATCTGGATGAATCCAGTACAGGAGGAAGAGAAGAGAAGACACAGACGGAGGGGATGAGCAATGCTCAGTACAATCATCAATGATGCGTGATTCCTTTTCCTAACGCCTATTTGTCTCGTGCCGTGACCTCGGAGTTGTTGGGCTGGGCCTTCTCGGTGACGGGCCGTGCTTGGCGGGCTAAGGCCCGTCTTTGGTCGCGTCGACGGTGCCCGGTCTTGATGGGTGGTGTCGTAGCACTCCCTCCCCTTGAAAAGCTGGTTGTCCCCAAGCAGCCGCACCGGGATAGCGACGACGGAGCTCCGTTTCGGGTTCCCGGGTTGCCGGTGATGCCGGTAGTCCATTCCATGTGACGTGGACTTGGCCGGTGAATCCGCGGCCGCGTTTGATCATGCGTCGCCCGAGCACTTCATCGGGATAGGCCGAGATCGAATCATCGGTAATATAAAGGAATGCTAAGTCAGAATCATGAACCTGATTAGGAGGAACTGCCAGCTTCAATTGCGAAACGTGCAGGACAGGATGTATCTTGGCGCCAATGGGTAATTTAAGTTTGTATGCCACCTTCCCAATGCGAGCCAGAATTTCATACGGGCCAAAGTACTTGAACGCCAGCTTTTGATTTGGTCGACGAGCCATTGATGTCTGAATATAAGGCTGGAGTTTCATGTACACCTTGTCCCCGACTTGAAACTCCCGTTCACCTGCGTTTTTATCTTCCTCGGTGCTTCATTCTTTGCTGGGCTCGCAACGGATGCTTCGCTGAATAATAGCGAGTGAGTTCTTTCTCGTGCTCCAACCAAGCTGCCATCTCTCGGTGGAGTGTCCGATCGCAAGTTGCTAACGCCTGAGTGCCTAGGCTGGTAGCTGTACAATATCTGGAAAGGGGTCTTACCGAGAGCCGAATGAAAATTGGTGTTGTACCAATGTTCAGCTAAGGGAAGCCACTTGGCCCATTTCTTTGGTGTAGCATGGACTGCACATCTGAGATAAGTTTCCAGGCATTGATTAACCTTTTCTGTTTGTCCATCTGTTTGAGGATGGTTGGCTGAGCTCATGTTCATCTTGGTGTCAGAGAGCTTGAACAATGCTTGCCAAATCTTGCTTGTGAAAACGGGATCTCGATCGAAATAATGACCGAGGGAAGCCCATGTAACTTGTATCTCGTGTCCACAAACTTTTGTGCGACAGTCATAGCAGAGTAGGGGTGTGTAAGAGGTATGAAGTGGCCATACTTAGTGAATTTGTCAATGACAACTAGAATACAGATTGTAGGAACCTGACTTGGGCAGTCCATCGATAAAGTCCATGCTAATGATGCTCCGAGCTTACGTTGGGATGGGTAAAGGATCCAAAAGACCAGGTAAACGGACATGCTCTGACTTTGCTTGCTGACAAATTTGGCACTGCTGAACATACGTTTTTATATGCTGTTTCATGTTAGGCCAGGCAAACAAAGCTTTGATTCGCTGGTAGGTTCCAAGAAAACCGAGAATGCCCACCAACACCACTCGGAATGCAAGGATAGAAGAATCGCCTCGGTGTGCTTCACTATTATTACCAATCCATACACGATCCTTGTACCTAATGAGGCCATTGCACAAAGCATATCCTTGTGAGTTAGGGCTGTGTAAGCTCAACTCTCGGAGAAGCAATTGAGCTTTTGCATCCTTGAGGTAGCCTGCTACAATAATTTCCGGCCATCGGGGACGAGCCAACGAAATGTTGTATAGCTCATTAGCAGCTGGATTGCGAGAGAGAGCATCGACTGCAAGTATTGTCCTTTCCTTTTCCGTATACAAGCTTGTATTGTAACCCCATAAGTTTGACAAAGGCTTTTCGTTGCATGTCCGTTGTTATCTTTTGATCAGCCAAGTGGACCGGACTCGCGGTGATCCGTAACAATGGTGAAGGGTGCATGTTGCAAGTACTGGCGCCACTTGTCCACGACCAACAATATAGCTAGACACTCCTTTTCATAAGTGGAGAGGGTCCGAGCTATCTCGTCCCGGGGCTTTGCTTCGAGATAAGCAAGCTGGATGGCCTGCTGCGGAGAAGCTGCTCCTACTCCACGCTTAGATGCATCAGTTTCAATAGTAAAAGGAATGGAAAAATTGGGCAACGCAAGAACTGGTGCTTCCAACATTTTCTGCTTTAACTGCTCAAAAGCTTGTTGCTCTGTTTGAGTCCAGCGAAATGATGGCGTGTATTTCACACGTTCGTTGGGCAACCCCAAGAGGAAGGTATGATGCGCACATCAGCAAGTTTTCCCTCAGAAAGAAACCAAGGTTTATCGAACCAGGAGGAGCCAAGAAGCACGTTGAAGGTTGATGGCGGCGGGATGTAGTGCGGCGCAACACCGGAGATTCCGGCGCCAACGTGGAACCTGCACAACACAACCAAAGTACTTTGCCCCAACGAAACGGTGAGGTTGTCAATCTCACCGGCTTGCTGTAACAAAGGATTAACCGTATTGTGTGGAAGATGATTGTTTGCGAGAGAAAATAGTAAAACAAGTATTGCAACAGATTTGTATTTCAGTATTAAAGAATGGACCGGGGTCCACAGTTCACTAGAGGTGTCTCTCCCATAAGATAAAAGCATGTTGGATGAACAAATTACAGTCGGGCAATTGACAAATAGAGAGGGCACAACAATGCACATACATGACATGATAAGTATAGTGAGATTTAATTGGGCATTACGACAAAGTACATAGACCGCCATCCAACTGCATCTATGCCTAAAAAGTCCACCTTCGGGTTATCATCCGAACCCCCTCCGGTATTAAGTTGCAAACAACGGACAATTGCATTAAGTATGGTGCGTAATGTAATCAACAACTACATCCTCGGACATAGCGCCAATGTTTTATCCCTAGTGGCAACGAGCACAACACAACCTTAGGGGTTTCTGTCACTCCCCGGTGTCAATGCGGGCATGAACCCACTATCGAGCATAAATACTCCCTCTTGGAGTTAAAAGTAAAAAACTTGGCCGAGCCTCTACTAGAAACGGAGAGCATGCAAGATCATAAACAACACATGTATAATAACTTGATAATTAACATGACATGGTATTCTCTATCCATCGGATCCCGACAAACACAACATATAGAATTACAGATAGATTGATCATGTTAGGCAGCTCACAAGATCCAACAATGAAGCAAAATGAGGAGAAGACAACCATCTAGCTACTGCTATGGACCCATAGTCCAGGGGTGAACTACTCACTCATCACTCCGGAGGCGACCATGGCGGTGTAGAGTCCTCCGGGAGATGAATCCCCTCTCCGGCAGGGTGCCGGAGGAGATCTCCGAATCCCCCGAGATGGGATCGGCGGCGACGGCGTCTCGGTAGGGTTTTCCGTGTCGTGGTTTTTCGCCTCGGGGGTTTCGCGACGGAGGCTTTAAGTAGGCGGAAGGGCAGGTCAAGGGGCGTCACGAGGGGCCCACACTATAGGTCGGCGCGGCCAGGGCTTGGGCCGCGCCGCCCTATAGCCTGGCCACCTCGTGGCCCCACTTCGTGTGTTCTTCGGTCTTCTGGAAGCTCCGTGGAAAAATAGGGCCCTGGGTCTTCGTTTCGTCCAATTCCGAGAATATTTCGTTACTAGGATTTACTGAAACCAAAAACAGCAGAAAACAGGAAGCGGCACTTCGGCATCTTGTTAATAGGTTAGTTCCGGAAAATGCACTAATATGACATAAAGTGTGCATAAAACATGTAGGTATCATCAATAATATGGCATAGAACATAAGAAATTATCGATACGTCGGAGACGTATCAAGCATCCCCAAGCTTAGTTCTGCTCGTCCCGAGCAGGTAAAACGATAACAAAGATAATTTCAAGTGATATGCCATCATAACCTTGATCATACTATTTGTAAACATATGTAGTGGATGCAGCGATCATAACAATGGTGATGACATGAGTAAACAGGTGAATCATATAGCAAAGACTTTTCATGAATAGTACTTCAAGACAAGTATTAATAAGTCTTGCATAAGAGTTAACTCATAAAGCAATAAATCAAAGTAAAGGTATTGAAGCAACACAAAGGAAGATTAAGTTTCAGCGGTTGCTTTCAACTTGTAACATGTATATCTCATGGATAATAGTCAACATAGAGTAATATAACAAGTACAATATGCAAGTATGTAGGAATCAATGCACGGTTCACACAAGTGTTTGCTTCTTGAGGTGGAGAGAAATAGGTGAACTGACTCAACATAAAAGTAAAGAGAATGGTCCTTCAAAGAGGAAAGCATCGATTGCTATATTTGTGCTAGAGCTTTTATTTTGAAAACATGAAACAATTTTGTCAACGGTAGTAATAAAGCATATGAGTTATGAAAGTTATATCTTACAAGTTGCAAGTCTCATGCATAGTATACTAATAGTGCCCGCACCTTGTCCTAATTAACTTGGACTACCGGATCTTTGCAATGCACATGTTTTGACCAAGTGTCACAATGGGGTACCTCCATGCCGCCTGTAAAAGGTCTAAGGAGAAAGCTCGCATTTTGGATTTCTCGCTTTTGATTATTCTCAACTTAGACATCCATACCGGGACAACATGGACAACAGATAATGGACTCCTCTTTAATGCATAAGCATGTGGCAACAATTATTATTCTCATATGAGATTGAGGATATATGTCCAAACTGAAACTTCCACCATGAATCATGGCTTTAGTTAGCGGCCCAAAGTTCTTCTCTAACAACATGCATGCTCCAACCATGAAGGTGGTAGATCTCTCTTGCTTCGGACAAGACGGACATGCATAGCAACTCACATGATATCCAACAAAGAATAGTTGATGGCGTCCCCGAAACATGGTTATCGCTCAACAAGCAACTTAATAAGAGATAAAGTGCATAAGTACATATTCAATACCACAATAGTTTTTAAGCTATTTGTCCCATGAGCTATATATTGCAAAGGTGAATGATGGAGTTTTAAAGGTAGCACTCAAGCAATTTACTTTGGAATGGCGGATAAATACCATGTAGTAGGTAGGTATGGTGGACACAAATGGCATAGTGGTTGGCTCAAGGATTTTGGATGCATGAGAAGTATTCCCTCTCGATACAAGGTTTAGGCTAGCAAGGTTATTTGAAACAAACACAAGGATGAACGGTACAGCAAAACTCACATAAAAGACATATGGTAAACATTATAAGACTCCATACCGTCTTCCTTGTTGTTCAAAACTCAATACTAGATGTTATCTAGACTCTAGAGAAACCAAATATGCAAACCAAATTAGCAAGCTCTAAGTATTTCTTCATTAATGGGTGCAAAGTATATGATGCAAGAGCTTAAACATGAGCACAACAATTGCCAAGTATCAAATTATCCAAGACATTTTAGCAATTTTACTACATGTATCATTTTCCAATTCCAACCATATAACAATTTAACGAAGAAGAACTTCGCCATGAATACTATGAGTAGAGCCTAAGGACATATTTGTCCATATGCAACAGCGGAGCGTGTCTCTCTCCCATAAAGTGAATGCTAGGATCCATTTTATTCAATCAAAACAAAAAAACAAAAACAAACCGACGCTCCAAGCAAAGTACATAAGATGTGACGGAATAAAAATATAGTTTCGGGGAGGAACTCGATAATGTTGTCGATGAAGAAGGGGATGCCTTGGGCATCCCCAAGCTTAGACGCTTGAGTCTTCTTAATATATGCGGGGGTGAACCACCGGAGCATCCCCAAGCTTAGAGCTTTCACTCTCCTTGATCATATTGCATCATACTCCTCTCTTGATCCTTGAAAACTTCCTCCACACCAAACTCGAAACAACTCATTAGAGGGTTAGTGCATAATAAAAATTCACATGTTCAGAGGTGACACAATCATTCTTAACACTTCTGGACATTGCATAAAGCTACTTGGACATTAATGGATCAAAGAAATTCATCCAACATAGCAAAAGAGGCAATGCGAAATAAAAGGCAGAATCGTCAAAACAGAACAGTCCGTAAAGATGGATTTTATTAGGCCACCAGACTTGCTCAAACGAAAATGCTCAAATTGAATGAAAGTTGCGTACATATCCGAGGATCATGCTCGTAAATTGGCGTAATTTTCTGAGCTACCTACGGGGAGATAGACCCATATTCGTGACAAGCAAAGAAATCCGGAACTGCGCAGTAATCCAAATCTAGTACTTACTTTTCTATCAAAGACTTTACTTGGCACAACAAAACATAAAACTAAGATAAGGAGAGGTTGCTACAGTAGTAAACAACTTCCAAGACACAAATATAAAACAAAAATACTGGAGTAAAAACTTGGGTTGTCTCCCATAAGCGCTTTTCTTTAACGCCTTTCAGCTAGGCGCAGAAAGTGTAACTCAAGTGTTATCGCGAGATGGAGCATTGATATCATAAGCTCCCCCATTTGTAGTGGTACTAGGGGCTTTGTCAATTTTAGGCCTATAATAATATTTCTTTGGTTTAGGCACTTTAGAGACATACATAAACTTTTGCTCCTTTCCCACATAAGCTTTCTCTCTAAACTCGTAAAGATGAAAAGGTTGAACCCAAGGTTCCCATAGCTCTTTCAAGTTCGCCAATCCTATTAATTTGATTATCATGGTCAACACAAGTTCCTAAGACACTAATTCTTTCATCAATTCCTCCTAAGGATTTATCAAGTTCATCGGCTTTATCAAGTAATATCTCCAACTTAGTTTCAACACTCGGAAAATTTTTCTCTATTGTTTCCAATTTTTTTCATAACATCCTCAAGGGAGGTTTCAATTTTAGTTTCATTAACAGGTGGTGTTCCAAATAAACTCTCAATAATGCAGCTAGCTTCTAAAGCGGGAGCACCTAGGAAGTTACCTCCCGCGAGACAATCAAGAACATATCTATTCCAGCTAGAGATACCAACATAAAAATTCCTGAGTAGAATAGTAGTGGAGTGTTTCTTAGTGCACCTATTATGGGCATCACTAATTCTATACCAAGCATCTTTTAAACATTCTCCCCCTTGTTGCTTAAATGAACGAACTTCAACTTCGGGATTACTCATTTTAGCGGTAGTAAATAAAGCAAACTAGATAAAGTAAATGCAAGTAAACTAATTTTTTTTGTGTTTTTGATATAGCAAACAAGACAGTAAATAAAGTAAAGCTAGCAACTAATTTTTTTGTATTTTGATATAATGCAGCAAACAAAGTAGTAAATAAAATAAAGCAAGACAAAAACAAAGTAAAGAGATTGAGAAGTGGAGACTCCCCTTGCAGCGTGTCTTGATCTCCCCGACAACGGCGCCGGAAAAAGAGCTTGATGGCGTGTATTTCACACGTTCGTTGGGCAACCCCAAGAGGAAGGTATGATGCGCACAGCAGCAAGTTTTCCCTCGAGAAAGAAACCAAGGTTTATCGAACCAGGAGGAGCCAAGAAGCACGTTGAAGGTTGATGGCGGCGGGATGTAGTGCGGCGCAACACCAGAGATTCCGGCGCCAACGTGGAACCTGCACAACACAACCAAAGTACTTTGCCCCAACGAAACAGTGAGGTTGTCAATCTCACCGGCTTGCTATAACAAAGGATTAACCGTATTGTGTGGAAGATGATTGTTTGCAGAGAAAATAGTAAAACAAGTATTGCAACAGATTTGTATTTCAGTATTAAAGAATGGACCGGGGTCCACGAGTTCACTAGAGGTGTCTCTCCCATAAGATAAAAGCATGTTGGGTGAACAAATTACGAGTCGGGCAATTGACAAATAGAGAGGGCACAACAATGCACATACATGACATGATAAGTATAGTGAGATTTAATTGGGCATTACGACAAAGTACATAGACCGCCATCCAACCGCATCTATGCCTAAAAAGTCCACCTTCGAGTTATCATCCGAACCCCCTCCAGTATTAAGTTGCAAACAACGAGACAATTGCATTAAGTATGGTGCGTAATGTAATCAACAACTACATCCTCGGACATAGCGCCAATGTTTTATCCCTAGTGGCAACAACGACAACACAACCTTAGGGGTTTCGTCACTCCCCGGTGTCAATGCGGCATGAACCCACTATCGAGCATAAATACTCCCTCTTGGAGTTAAAAGTAAAAACTTGGCCGGAGCCTCTACTAGAAACGGAGAGCATGCAAGATCATAAACAACACATGTATAATAACTTGATAATTAACATGACATGGTATTCTCTATCCATCGGATCCCGACAAACACAACATATAGAATTACGGATAGATGATCTTGATCATGTTAGGCAGCTCACAAGATCCAACAATGAAGCACAATGAGGAGAAGACAACCATCTAGCTACTGCTATGGACCCATAGTCCATGGGTGAACTACTCACTCATCACTCCGGAGGCGACCATGGCGGTGTAGAGTCCTCCGGGAGATGAATCCCCTCTCCGGCAGGGTGCCGGAGGAGATCTCCGAGAATCCCCCGAGATGGGATCGGCGGCGACGGCGTCTCGGTAAGGTTTTCCGTATCGTGGTTTTTTCGCCTCGGGGTTTCGCGACGGAGGCTTTAAGTAGGCGGAAGGGCAGGTCAAGGGGCGTCACGAGGGGCCCACACTATAGGTCGGCGCGGCCAGGGCTTGGGCCGCGCCGCCCTATAGCCTGGCCACCTCGTGGCCCCACTTCGTGTGTTCTTCGGTCTTCTGGAAGCTCCGTGGAAAAATAGGGCCCTGGGTCTTCGTTTCGTCCAATTCCGAGAATATTTCGTTACTAGGATTTCTGAAACCAAAAACAGCAGAAAACGGGAACTGGCACTTCGGCATCTTGTTAATAGGTTAGTTCCAGAAAATGCACTAATATGACATAAAGTGTGCATAAAACATGTAGGTATCATCAATAATATGGCATAGAACATAAGAAATTATCGATACGTCGGAGACGTATCACGAAACACTGTGTCTTTTTTGAGCAAATCTGACAGTGTACGGCTGATGAGACTATAGTGCTGAATGAATTTTCTGTAGTAACCAGTAAGACCTAGAAATCCCCTTACTTGCTTGACATTAGTGGGAACTGGCCAATCTTGGACAGCTTTGATTTTACTTGGGTCCGTGGCCACCCCTTCCTTGCTGATGATATGTCCCAAATACTCTAGTTGCTGCCTGGGCAAACATACATTTGCTTCGTTTGATGGAGAGCCGGTTCTCGCTGCTAGGATGTGGAGAACTTGTCGCAGCTCGAACTAAATGCTCACTCATAGATGGGCTGTATATGAGTATGTCATCCATGAACACGAGCACACACTTGCGCATGAGGTCAGCAAATAAGGAATTCATGGCATTTTGGAAAGTGGCCGGAGCATTTGTGAGCCCAAAGGGCATCACCTTGAATTCAAACAAGCCTTGATGAGTTTTGAATGCTGTTTTGTGTTGATCCGCCGGGTTGAGGCGGATCTGATGGTATCCAGACCTTAGATCCAACTTAGTGAACCATTGTGCCCCGAACAAGCTCATCCGAAGCTCGTCCACCACCGGCATAGGATACTTGTTTTTGATAGTGATGCTTCGTTGAGTGCTCGGAAATCAATGCAGAACCGCCAAGTTCCATCCTTCTTGCGGACCAACAAAACAGGAGAAGCAAATGGGCTCGAGCTTTCTTGAATAATGCCCCTTGCAATCATTTCCGCCACTTGTTTTTCAATTTCAGTTTTCTGGTGAGGGGCATATCTATAAGGCTTGACGTTTACTGGGTTTGGTGCCGGGTAACGAGAGGAATATGATGGTCAAATTTGCGGTGAGGTGGTAGAGTTTTTGGATCATGAAAGAGCGTGTCATACTCTCGCAAAGACCTGCTCGAACCTCCTCTCGGAATTTGCTCGTTCGGTCTCCTCTCGTGTTTCCGCCAAATGTCGTAACTCCGAGGATTTGACAAACTTCCCCACCGTGAATTAGACCATGCAAACTTGCTGCGGATATCGAGTGCAACTGTCCATATTGTTTAGCACCCCACGGAGAGTGATTCTCTTGCCCTCATGTTTGAAACGCATTGTCTTCTTCTTCCAGTTTACCCACATCTTGCCATCATTTTGGCTCTCAAGCCAATCCATTCCCAAGATCACATCATATGAAGTGAGGGGCAGTACCTTCAGGTCAGTGACGAACTGATGGCCTTGTGTGTGCCAAGTGACTGCTGGTAACATTGTTGTGCAGGCTAACTTCCCGCCACCTGCTACGTGTACCTTGGCTGGAGGAATATCTTCAGCTTTGTATTGCAGAAGTTCAGCTAACTCGCCGACCGATGAATGTGCTCGAGCTCCCGAGTCAATGAGAATGAGAGCGAGTGAACTTGCCAATTTGACCTTGCAAACGCATGCTGCGTTTGCTTGTTGTTCCCGACATAGCTTGCACTGAAATTTTCATCGTTTCTTCGGTTGTCCGAATTGTCGAGTCTCGGATTCGGTGGCGTCGGTGTCCGTGTCCACTGGAGTGGGGTCGTCAATCTGCAGAGACTCCAATATTTCTTCGAGAACTTTAAGCTGCACTTGGTCAGGACATTTGTGTGTCGGCCCATACTTTCCACCACACTTGAAGCATTCACCCTTGGCCCTTCGTTGAGCTCGAAGAGAATTAAAGCGAGAGGGAGGTTGTTGTGGTTTAGCCTCACTCTTCTTGTCCTCTGGAGGTGCCCCAAGGAGGCCAGATAATGGAGCATGCTGTTTGAATTTGAATTTCATGGCCTCTTTTTGACTGAATTTGGTGCTTGCGAAATGAGTATCTTCTACCAACATTGCTTCCTGCGTTTGAGCCATAGAATACGCCAGATCAATAGTTCCAGGATTATGTAATGTTATAGCTCTACGGATGTCAGACTTTAGTCCCAAAATGAATCTTCTAACAAAGAAGGTCTCATCATAAGCATGGTTGTAAAGCAGGATTTTATGCATGAGTTCCTCGAATTTATGAGCATAGTCGTCTACACTACCACTTTGCCTATGAGCAAAAAATATGTCCATGATTTTACCATATGTGTCTCTATTGAATTTACTCGAAAACGCCTACACACGAGCTGCCCAACTATCAATGCTATGCAACGCCTCATAGGTTTGAAGCCATAATGCAGCATTCCCTTTAAAATGCATGGTAGCAAAATCAACCCACAATTTGGACTCTATGTTATACAGTTTAAAGTATTTTTTTTGCACTCTTTTTCCACCATTTGGGGTTTTCCCCATCAAACTTAGGGAAGTCTGATTTGGGCAACCGAGAACCAAAATTGTTGCGACTATGGTGGTGTATATCCTTTGTGTATTCACTATCAGATATGTCATGCTCCTCTATATCACTATTAAAAATTTCCTGATCATAGGTGACAGATCGCTCACCCTTTACCAGGGCGCGACTGGAGGTTTGATCCTCTCCAGTACCAACACCCTGGGTTCGATGTGACGAGCGGCACCCGCTGGGCTGTTCATGCGTCGAGAGCTTGGCCGCGGTTGCCTCCACAGATGTTACCCGCGTCGCCACACGCTCCATCGACTAGCGCAAATCAGCTACCGAGCGATCCAGCGCCGTGTTGGCGGAGATCACCCGCTCAAGCGTCATCTCCATCTTCGACGCCGTACTCGTGCCCTCCTGCTGCGCGAGAGTCAGCTTCTCCAGGGAGGAGTTGATCTCGGAGATGCGCTCGGCGTTGACTTGTCCCGCCTCCGCTGTGGCCTTGTTGGCCTCCGCCGCGGCCGCCAGCAGGCTGCGGAGATCCGCCATGGACACCTCCACCATCTCGACTCGCTGCGTGAGAGTAGGTCGGCCGGATCTCGCCGTCGCGCCTGGCTATCCTCCCGTCGAACCGATCTAGGGTACACCAGCGGTGTTTTGCGCGAATCCGAGGTGGATCCGCACCCTTCGACAGGATTTTACCGACGGAAATCAGCGATTTCGCGACTGGGAAGACGAATTCCGGGATCGAAACGACCTCTGATACCACATGCTAAGGTACTAGATTATATCCTCGCGTCACGCACAGGCACTAGATCATAGTATCGAGTTATCTGGATGAATCCAGTACAGGAGGAAGAGAAGAGAAGACACAGACGGAGGGGATGAGCAATGCTCAGTACAATCATCAATGATGCGTGATTCCTTTTCCTACCGCCTATTTGTCTCGTGCCGTGACCTCGGAGTTGTTGGGCTGGGCCTTCTCGGTGACGGGCCGTGCTTGGCGGGCTAAGGCCCGTCTTTGGTCGCGTCGACGGCGCCCGGTCTTGATGGGTGGTGTCGTAGCATTGAACGACATGATATCTCAAGTTTGTTGGGCTTGGAATTTGTGGAGTGCAAGCAGTTGACATCTCTCTCAGGCATCGATATTTTCATTATGCTCAATAAGCCTGCGTTCTTTTCAAATAATTATGTAAGCATGCATTTGACCTGTAGCAGCCTGCGTTCTTTTCAAGTTCTGGGCATGCATCTGACTTTTCGTACTGTCGCTTAATTGCACCCCGTGCATCTCACGATTTGCAGCGTAAAAGAACACATACCAGCTGGAAATTCAGCTATAATTCACAGGCATTTTCAAAACGAAAACGACGCATGTATCGAGCTATAAGATGAGCACCGTTGTGCTGAGCCGTCGGTCGGATTGGACCGGAGGGAGAGACGACCGTACCGAGATCGCAGCGCTGCCTACCGAGGTCCAACCAGGCAGCTAGCCGCTGGAGGCTGGAGCGTAGTGAAACGGAGGAAACTTCCGGCCAAGCCAACCAACTCTGCGCAGTTCGTCCAACAGAATGCTCTCTCTCGAACGAATGAACGGCGTTGGTTCGCCGGCGTGTCGCTCCACCGTGTCCCGTCTCTGTCCGGCGTATCCGAGGTTGGCCCCGCTTTGTCTGCGGGGCCCTCCTCCAACCGGCCCGAGCGACCGGCTGTGCTTCGCCCCAGACAGGGTTTAGCGGCTGAGAGCGCCCGGAGCCCGCGTGGCGTCGTCGCGAGGCGCGCGGCGTGTACAGCGTGCCTGACTGCCCGGCGCTGCCGCTTGCGTTCCTCACCGTTCGTGCGATCCTCGGGCACGTGGGAGGGCCCTGGATCGGCTCGGGGAGTAAATCTGGGTAATGGCAAGTGTGTTTTGTTTGCTGGGTTCTTCCTTTCTGTTCTTTCCACGTCCTCGATCGATCATTGCACACTGTTGTTGTTGGCCTGGTTGGTGCTAAAATCATTTGGGAAGACGGCAAAGCGCTCTGCCCTGTTCATTAATTAGGAAGGAGTTCAGGTTTGTTACTTTGTTAGGGCACGTACAATGAGGTGATGTCAGCATTTCCTTAGAGATGCACGTCATATATTTTTTAGTTAGAAGAGAGAGAATGAAGGGAGAGAAGATTATCTTCTCTTAGCTAAGAGATCGTCTCTTACAAAATAATGGAAGACTATTTTCTCCATTGTATCACATATGTCTTCCCTTAGCAACACATTTGCACCAAAAAATAAATATTAATATTAATTGTAAGATATGGTAATAAAAGATAATGTAATGTATGACTCATATTTATTGCTTTCTCTAGTTGATGTGACGGGTTAAGAGAATGGATGCCTTCTCTACCATTGTATATGCCCTTACAAAACCGAGACAAGCTCGTGGAACAAAAAAAATTACTCTCGTAGCACCAAAATGTTTCTAGATGTAGATGGGCTCCGGTGTATTTGAACATCCTGTCTAACCTACAATTTTTAAAATCTCAAAGCTCTAGTATGATAGCTGGTTTGGGTTTGTGGTTACTAAGTTTAGTCTTATATTACTAATTGCGGGTGAATTGGAACGATTTATAAGGGAAGTTGTTTCAGCTCCATCAAATGAGTGAGAAGAGAACGACTCCTCATGCACTCATTCTCCTATGTTGTCCGTCTCGCTACACATCGCATGTGCGTCGCATCTTGTGAATCAAGTTTGAAATTGGTTTTGTCGAAGGCTATCTTTTTGTTTGGTGCACCGTTTGGGTGTGTACATGTCAACACGCGTGTGCATGTCCAACATGTACACAGCTTCAAAGTCCTCCACCGCGTGTCAATTCGTGTCGGCACCAAGGGCAGACATAACAGATCAAATGTGTGTTCGTCCATTCTATCTCACCTTCACCATCAGTTCCAAGTGTTTCCCATCCCAGCGACTACGTGTAGTCACCACCGTCAGTAGTGCAGTGCCTTTGAAACCATATCATCTGAAATCATGCACTGTGAGGTCGGCGATAAGGTTTTTAGAAAACATCTCGGCGTGATTGCTTGTTGTTGTTCGAGATCTTCATCGACCCAGCCGGCTTGCTGCTTCCTCGCTGGCCTCTACGTAATCGGCGCCTTCAACAACAACATGGGTGGCATCGACAAAGATGCCGCGGTGCCGCGGTGGTGGCCATCCCTGGCCCAACATATGCGCTTTCCTTCTTACTCCTAGAACTAGTTGTTGTTCTATAGGCAGATCTGCATGTGGGTAAGCAATTTGAAAGAGCCATGTCGGCGTAGTAGCGACATGACGAAACACCCTTTTTGCGTTGCCCTCGTTCCATACATATATCTCACGTTTTTTTTTTTTTTTGAAACATATACCTCACGTTTTTGAACGCGATCGGCCAATTTGGTTTCAGCTGTCCCGATTGTTCAGGTGACCGATACAGGTATGCACACGTCGCTAGCTATAGCTCGCGTCCGCGCGCTACGGTGGAGCGTGCCGTACGTGTTCATTTAGGTTGCTGCATGCATCTGGCGCGAGACGTTCACCACGTATATATGCACTCTCGCTGTTGGGCTTCGTCCGGTCCGATCTCCGCTGGCCGCTCGCGTCCGTGCGTTTTGCCCCCCGCGCGTCATGGATGCATGTGCGTACGTGCTGTCGCGCCTCATACACAGCCCTTGTCCGCATCCCCGGCCGGAGATTTTTCGGTCGACGTGTCTGGCGCCGGCTCGTCACGACCACACCATCAACCAACCGCGGACGTTCCACGCGCGCGCTCTTCCGTGCACGTTCGCATGTACGCGTCCATCTCCATCCAACCATCGTGCTCAGGCGGACCGTTGCTTCATCTATCCGATATGTGTTCGCGCGTGCGACTAGCAAGCCGCGGGCATGTGGGAGAAAAGAAGCTACTGTATGACGGAGGCTCCAGAGGTCTACAACAATGCCGCACCACGGCAGTCTGCAGTAGCAATCCCATGTGCGATGTCACCGGCTCACGTACGTCTCCACATTGCCGTCGCTATCCTGCCGGCACTTGCGAGCAATTTGCAGTTCCGCAGCTAACGAGAATTTCAGCGCCAGATCACGATTAGCGCACCAAATTGCTACTACCCAATTGCCACAGTAGACATTTGATGGCACAACTTGGGGTAATCGCTGTCGCCGAGAGCTCTCGCAATGAGACGATGAGCCACGGGGTACATCGGGAGCTAGCGGATACAAGAAATTTTGTTTGGGTGTACAGAGATAAGGGATTACAGTTTTACTAATCAATTATAAGATTAACTTATGGCTATAAGCTAGGTTTTAGTACGAATTTATATGAAACTTGCACATACTTTATCTTCTCCAAAAGAAAATAATGGGTGTACATTTGTACACCCATGTCCTTAGCTGGTTCCCCCTATGGGGTACATGATGGACTGATAGGCCTGATTGGTAAAAAAAAAGGACAGGGGGAAAGAAGCCCGCTCCTCGCGTCGCTCCCCAGGCGATGCTGGGACCTACCCTCGCGCCGCCGCCGCCGGAGGCTCTCCTGCGCCGCCCCTCTGCCGCCGCTGCCGCTGGCCACTGCCGCGGTGGCGGCGGGCCTCATCTCCAAAGGAGGTGGGGGGATCCCGTGCTCGCTCGGATGGGGGAGGTCGGCCCATGTGGGGCGCCGCCGGCAGGGAAGTGGGAGCCAGGGCGGCGGCCTTGGAGCTCCGTCTGCTGCGGCGACGGAGGTGTTGAGCGGCTGGGCGCTGTGGCTTGCGGCGGCGTGGGCATGGAGCTGCAGCACGGGTGGCGGTCGGTGCGGGCCGTCCCGAGCCCGATCTGGGCCGTGGCGGGCGGGCGCGGCAGTCGGCTGCTCGGGGCAGGGTCGACTGGCGTGCTGCCGGACACGGTGTTGGTCCTCGCAGCCGGCGGGGGTCTTCGCCGCTGGCGTCTGCGGCGTCTTCTCGCCGGCATGCGGCTGCCGGCTGCGGCCTTGCCCATGGTGGTCCTCTACCACCTCGTTTCTACGTCTGGGCGCGGGTGACGGTGGCTGGGAGGCCGGGGCGTGATGGCGTGTAATTCACACGTTCGTTGGGAACCCCAAGAGGAAGGTATGATGCGCACAGCAGCAAGTTTTCCCTCAGAAAGAAACCAAGGTTTATCGAACCAGGAGGAGCCAAGAAGCACGTTGAAGGTTGATGGCGGCGGGATGTAGTGCGGCGCAACACCAGGGATTCCGGCGCCAACGTGGAACCTGCACAACACAACCAAAGTACTTTGCCCCAACGAAACGGTGAGGTTGTCAATCTCACCGGCTTGCTGTAACAAAGGATTAACCGTATTGTGTGGAAGATGATTGTTTGCAGAGAAAACAGTAAAAACAAGTATTGCGGCAGATTTGTATTTCAGTATAAAAGAATGGACCGGGGTCCACAGTTCACTAGAGGTGTCTCTCCCATAAGATAAAAGCATGTTGGGTGAACAAATTACAGTCGGGCAATTGACAAATAAAGAGAGCATAACAATGCACATACATGTCATGATAAGTACGAGTGAGATTTAATTGGGCATTACGACAAAGTACATAGACCGCCATCCAAGCTGCATCTATGCCTAAAAAGTCCACCTTCGAGGTTATCATCCGAACCCCTTCCGGTATTAAGTTGCAAAGCAACAGACAATTACATTAAGTATGGTGCGTAATGTAATCAACAACTACATCCTCGGACATAGCATCAATGTTTTATCCCTAGTGGCAACGACTACAACACAACCTTAGAACTTTCTATCACCTGTCCCGGGTGTCAATGCAGGCATGAACCCACTATCGAGCATAAATACTCCCTCTTGGAGTTACTAGCGTCAACTTGGCCGAGCCTCTACTAATAACGGAGAGCATGCAAGATCATAAACAACACATAGGTAATAACTTGATAATTAACATAACATGGTATTCTCTATCCATCGGATCCCGACAAACACAACATATAGCATTACAGATAGATGATCCTGATCATGTTAGGCAGCTCACAAGATCCAACAATGAGGCACAATGATGAGAAGACAACCATCTAGCTACTGCTATGGACCCATAGTCCAGGGGTGAACTACTCACTCATCACTCCGGAGGCGACCATGGCGGTGAAGAGTCCTCCGGGAGATGAATCCCCTCTCCGGCAGGGTGCCGGAGGAGATCTCCGGAATCCCCGAGATGGGATTGGCGGCGGCGGCGTCTGCGGAAGGTTTTCCGTATCGTGGTTCTTCGTATCGGGGTTTTCGCGACGGAGGCTTTAAGTAGGCGGAAGGGCAACGTGGGGGGCCACACGAGGGCCCCACACCACAGGTCGGCGTGGCCAGGGCCTGGGCCGCGCCGCCCTATGGTGGCGGCCCCTCGTGGCCCCACTTCGACTCCTCTTTGGTTTTCTGGAAGCTTCGTGGCAAAATAGGACCCTGGGTTTTGATTTCGTCCAATTCCGAGAATATTTCGTTACTAGGATTTCTGAAACCAAAAACAGCAGAAAACAGCAAGTGGCTCTTCGGCATCTTGTTAATAGGTTAGTTCCATAAAATGCACGAATATAACATAAAGTGTGCATAAAACATGTAGGTATCATCAATAATATGGCATGGAACATAAGAAATTATCGATACGTCGGAGACGTATCAGCATCCCCAAGCTTAGTTCTGCTCGTCCCGAGCGGGTAAAACGATAACAAAGATAATTTCTGAAGTGACATGCCATCATAACCTTGATCATACTATTTGTAAACATATGTAATGAATGCAGCGATCAAAACAATGGTAATGACATGAGTAAACAAGTGAATCATAAAGCAAAGACTTTTCATGAATAGTACTTCAAGACAAGCATCAATAAGTCTTGCATAAGAGTTAACTCATAAAGCAATAAATCAAAGTAAAGGTATTGAAGCAACACAAAGGAAGATTAAGTTTCAGCGGTTGCTTTCAACTTGTAACATGTATATCTCATGGATAATTGTCAACATAGAGTAATATAACAAGTGCAATATGCAAGTATGTAGGAATCAATGCACAGTTCACACAAGTGTTTGCTTCTTGAGGTGGAGAGAAATAGGTGAACTGACTCAACATAAAAGTAAAAAGAATGATCCTTCAAAGAGGAAAGCATCGATTGCTATATTTGTGCTAGAGCTTTTATTTTGAAAACATGAAACAATTTTGTCAACGGTAGTAATAAAGCATATGAGTTATGTAAATTATATCCTACAAGTTGCAAGCCTCATGCATAGTATACTAATAGTGCCCGCACCTTGTCCTAATTAGCTTGGACTACCGGATCATCGCAATACACATGTTTTAACCAAGTGTCACAAAGGGGTACCTCCATGCCGCTTGTACAAAGGTCTAAGGAGAAAGCTCGCATTTTGGATTTCTCGCTTTTGATTATTCTCAACTTAGACATCTATACCGGGGCAACATGGACAACAGATAATGGACTCCTCTTTAATGCATAAGCATGTGGCAACAATTATTATTCTCATACGAGATTGAGGATATATGTCCAAAACTGAAACTTCCACCATGAATCATGGCTTTAGTTAGCGGCCCAATGTTCTTCTCTAACAATATGCATGCTCCAACCATTAAGGTGGTAGATCTCTCTTACTTCAGACAAGACGGACATGCATAGCAACTCACATGATATTCAACAAAGAATAGTTGATGGCGTCCCCAGAAGCATGGTTATCGCACAACAAGCAACTTAATAAGAGATAAAGTGTATAAGTACATATTCAATACCACAATAGTTTTTAAGCTATTTGTCCCATGAGCTATGTATTGCAAAGGTGAATGATGAAATTTTAAAGCTAGCACTCAAGCAATTTACTTTGGAATGGCGGATAAATACCATGTAGTAGGTAGGTATGGTGGACACAAATGGCATAGTGGTTGGCTCAAGGATTTTGGATGCATGAGAAGTATTCCCTCTCGATACAAGGTTTAGGCTAGCAAGGTTATTTGAAACAAACACAAGGATGAACGGTACAACAAAACTCACATAAAAGACATATTGTAAACATTATAAGACTCTACACCGTCTTCCTTGTTGTTCAAAACTCAATACTAGATATTATCTAGACTCTAGAGAAACCAAATATGCAAACCAAATTAGCAAGCTCTAAGTGTTTCTTCATTAATGGGTGCAAAGTATATGATGCAAGAGCTTAAACATGAGCACAACAATCGCCAAGTATCAAATTATCCAAGACATTTTAGAATTACTACATGTAGCATTTTCCAATTCCAACCATATAACAATTTAACGAAGAAGAAACTTCGCCATGAATACTATGAGTAGAGCCTAAGGACATACTTGTCCATATGCTACAGCGGAGCGTGTCTCTCTCCCATATAGTGAATGCTAGGATCCATTTTATTCAAACAAAACAAAAACAAAAACAAACCGACGCTCCAAGCAAAGTGCATAAGATGTGACGGAATAAAAATATAGTTTCAGGGGAGGAACCTGATAATGTTGTCGATGAAGAAGGGGATGCCTTGGGCATCCCCAAGCTTAGGCGCTTGAGTCTTCTTAGAATATGCAGGGGTGAACCACCGGGGCATCCCCAAGCTTAGAGCTTTCACTCTCCTTGATCATATTGCATCATACTCCTCTCTTGATCCTTGAAAACTTCCTCCACACCAAACTCGAAACAACTCATTAGAGGGTTAGTGCACAATAAAAATTAACATGTTCAGAGGTGACACAATCATTCTTAACACTTCTGGACATTGCATAAAGCTACTGGACATTAATGGATCAAAGAAATTCATCCAACATAGCAAAAGAGGCAATACGAAATAAAAGGCATAATCTGTTAAAACAGAACAGTCCGTAAAGATGGATTTTATTAGGGCACCAGACTTGCTCAAATGAAAATGCCCAAATTGAATGAAAGTTGCGTACATATCTGAGGATCACTCACGTAAATTGGCTTAATTTTCTGAGTTACCTACAGAGAATTAGACCCAGATTCGTGACAGCAAAGAAATCTAGTATTTACTTTACTATCAAAGACTTTTCTTGGCACAACAAAACTCAAAACTAAGATAAGGAGAGGTTGCTACAGTAGTAAACAACTTCCAAGACTCAAATATAAAACAAAGTACTGTACCAAAATAACACATGGGTTATCTCCCAAGAAGTTCTTTCTTTATAGCCATTAAGATGGGCTCAGCAGTTTTAATGATGCACTCGCAAGAAATAGTAGTTGAAGAAAAAGAGAGCATCAAGAAGCAAATTCAAAACACATTTAAGTCTAACATGCTTCCTATGCATAGGACTCTTGTAAATAAACAAGTTCATGAGGAGCAAAGTAACAAGCATAGGAAGATAGAACAAGTGTAGCTTCAAAAATTTCAGCACATAGAGAGGTGTTTTAGTAACATGAAAATTTCTACAACCATATTTCCCTCTCTCATAATAATTTTCAGTAGCATCATGAGCAAACTCAACAATGTAACTATCACATAAAGCATTCTTATCATGAGTCTCATGCATAAAATTATTACTCTCCATGTAAGCATAATCAATTTTATTAGTTGTAGTGGGAGCAAATTCAACAAAGTGGCTATCATCATATATAGGAGGCATATTGTAATCATAAAAGAAAATTTTCTCCTCAATGCTTGTGGGACTAAAAAGATCATGCTCATCGAGCCAGCTTCCCCAAGCTTAGAATTTTCCATAGCATTAGCAACAATGGTGTTCAAAGCATCCATAGTAATAACATTCCCATTAGCATGCATATAAAGTTCCATGGGTTTTTTAATTCTCTCTTCAAACACATCATGTCCTAATTCAAGATAAAGTTCATAAAGATCTCTCATATTTTTGTTGTTTTCCATTACGCTTAACTAGTGAAATAAAAACATGCATGATATTAAGTAAAGTAAAACAAGTAACTAATTTTTTTGTGTTTTGATATAGCAAACAAGATAGCAAATAAAGTAAAACTAGCAACTAATTTTTTTGTATTTTGATTTAGTGCAGCAAACAAAGTAGTAAATAAAATAAAGCAAGACAAAAACAAAGTAAAGAGGTTGGGAAGTGGAGACTCCCCTTGCAGCGTGTCTTGATCTCCCCGGCAACGGCGCCAGAAAATATGCTTGATGGCGTGTAATTCACACGTTCGTTGGGAACCCCAAGAGGAAGGTATGATGCGCACAGCAGCAAGTTTTCCCTCAGAAAGAAACCAAGGTTTATCGAACCAGTCGGAGCCAAGAAGCACGTTGAAGGTTGATGGCGGCGGGATGTAGTGTGGCGCAACACCAGGGATTCCGGCGCCAACGTGGAACCTGCACAACACAACCAAAGTACTTTGCCCCAACGAAACGGTGAGGTTGTCAATCTCACCGGCTTGCTGTAACAAAGGATTAACCGTATTGTGTGGAAGATGATTGTTTGCGAGAGAAAACAGTAAAAACAAGTATTGCAGCAGATTTGTATTTCAGTATAAAAGAATGGACCGGGGTCCACAGTTCACTAGAGGTGTCTCTCCCATAAGATAAAAGCATGTTGGGTGAACAAATTACAGTCGGGCAATTGACAAATAAAGAGAGCATAACAATGCACATACATGTCATGATAAGTACAGTGAGATTTAATTGGGCATTACGACAAAGTACATAGACCGCCATCCAACTGCATCTATGCCTAAAAAGTCCACCTTCAGGTTATCATCCGAACCCCTTCCGGTATTAAGTTGCAAAGCAACAGACAATTGCATTAAGTATGGTGCGTAATGTAATCAACAACTACATCCTCGGACATAGCATCAATGTTTTATCCCTAGTGGCAACGGCACAACACAACCTTAGAACTTTCTGTCATCGTCCCGGTGTCAATGCGAGGCATGAACCCACTATCGAGCATAAATACTCCCTCTTGGAGTTACTAGCATCAACTTGGCCAGAGCCTCTACTAATAACGGAGACATGCAAGATCATAAACAACACATAGGTAATAACTTGATAATTAACATAACATGGTATTCTCTATCCATCGGATCCCGACAAACACAACATATAGCATTACAGATAGATGATCTTGATCATGTTAGGCAGCTCACAAGATCCAACAATGAGGCACAATGAGGAGAAGACAACCATCTAGCTACTGCTATGGACCCATAGTCCGAGGGTGAACTACTCACTCATCACTCCGGAGGCGACCATGGCGGTGAAGAGTCCTCCGGGAGATGAATCCCCTCTCCGGCAGGGTGCCGGAGGAGATCTCCAGAATCCCCCGAGATGGGATTGGCGGCGGCGACGTCTCTGGAAGGTTTTCCGTATCGTGGTTCTTCGTATCGGGGTTTTCGCGACGGAGGCTTTAAGTAGGCGGAAGGGCAACGTGGGGGGCCACACGAGGGCCCCACACCACAGGTCGGCGCGGCCAGGGCCTGGGCCGCGCCGCCCTATGGTGGCGGCCCCTCGTGGCCCCACTTCGACTCCTCTTCGGTTTTCTGGAAGCTTCGTGGCAAAATAGGACCACGGGTTTTGATTTCGTCCAATTCCGAGAATATTTCGTTACTAGGATTTCTGAAACCAAAAACAGCGAGAAAACAGACAAGCGGCTCTTCGGCATCTTGTTAATAGGTTAGTTCCGGAAAATGCACGAATATGACATAAAGTGTGCATAAAACATGTAGGTATCATCAATAATATGGCATGGAACATAAGAAATTATCGATACGTCGGAGACGTATCAGCATCCCCAAGCTTAGTTCTGCTCGTCCCGAGCAGGTAAAACGATAACAAAGATAATTTCTGAAGTGACATGCCATCATAACCTTGATCATACTATTTGTAAACATATGTAATGAATGCAGCGATCAAAACAATGGTAATGACATGAGTAAACAAGTGAATCATAAAGCAAAGACTTTTCATGAATAGTACTTCAAGACAAGCATCAATAAGTCTTGCATCAATGGTTGTTTTTCGGTTATCCCCAGTGTGCGCGGTCTCGGGACCGGTGTGGACGTCGGAGCGGCGGCTCCGGGAGCCTTGCTTGAGTGATGCCTCTTGCTAGGGCGGGAGTGTTATCGGCTCGTGTGGTGCGTGGCCTCAGGGCCGGTGTGTGGCGTTTGGTTGTACGGTTTTCGGTCAGTTTCCGTTATAAACTGAGCAAATTTCCCTCTTCTTATGAAAAGGTAATACTCCTGCCGGTTGCTCAAAAAAAAAAAGCCTGGCTGGTTATTCACAATACCGTTTTTCATATTTACGGTATAACACGATTTTTAAAGCAGCTAAAAAGTTCCGTGGCCTGACTCGGGCTAGTGCAAAAGTGAGCCCATCATGCTAGGCTGGAGTGATAGGAGCACCTCCAGATAGCCTCTCACTGATTCGAATCATTTTACTCCTCTTCAATCTACAAAACGGTGGATCGATTTGAAATATGATGAATACCAAGAAGATGCGTATTATTGTTAAGAATCAATTTCCATGACTAGTTTTTTTGGTTTCGTGGAGTATTGAATGGTAATTTTGTGTCCCGTTTGAAGCAATTTTTTGGCCAAATTTACGCAACCGTTCGCGCGTTTCAAAATTCCTTCGACGAGCAGCTTCATTTCACTGTCGCGCATGATTTTTGTGTTCATAGTTCTTCATTTTGACATTCGTATACGAGTACATCTACGCCTTTCAAGTATATATATTATACGTGTTGTTGTAGATCTACTCGTTTACAAATGTCGAAACCAAAATCTTTGAACACGAAAGTAGTGTGAAATGGCAAGGTGAAGCTACTACCCGAAGAAATTTTGAAATCATCGACCAGGTGCAAAAAAATTGACAAAGTTCGTCCATAAATGGCTCAAAAAGGAAAAAAACCGAGTTTGAAACACTCGACGAAAGATGAACCGATGATAGGAATGAAATCACAGCGTCGAGGAACATATTTTTAATGTAAATCTTGTCACTAATCAATTAATACTTCAACAGATTAGAGGTGATTATGATTGAACTAATCACCACTATATATATCTCTACTACTAATAAAAGCCTCAGAGGGGCTGATCCAACTGATCTGGACCGTACAATCAAGATATCCAACGCTCCACAGCGTCTCCATGTTTGACGGAGCGGACAACACCCCACGACCCATCCACGCGCTAATTTATCTATGGAAAAAAAGAAACGAACTACTCCCAAATAGATCCCACGCCCCGCTGCCATCGTCCTCCCACGATCCTCAACCCGCGCCGCCGCCATCGCTCTCCCTCCCTGCTGGCCGCCCGCACCGCATGCTCGGTTTCTTCCCTACCGGCGTTCCGACAACGGCCTCCCTGGAGAAACCCCGACGACCACGCCACCGGCTTCCCATCAGCGTCCTCCCCATGGGCGTCGCGACAGCCCCTTTCCCCGAGAACCATCCCCAGGCGACACGGACACACCAGCGACGCTGCTCTGCTGCCCCGGCTCCCCACAGTCGCTCAACTCTACTCTGTTGCGGCCCGTGACTACTCTGACTCCCACGGTTAGGAGAAGCTCTCTCTAATCCACTCTTGTACTAATGTTGAAGGTATAGTATTGGCCCTCCATAACTTACTAAGTTTACAGGCCATGAGTATCGAATGAGTATCTGTATCCTTGTTGTGATCTGCAGGAGTACAGGTGTGTTGTGCTGCACTTAATTCATCATTTCAATTTTATTGGTATAAGTGGTCGAATGGTTTTTCTGAGCACCGTGTATTAAGCACATTTTACTATATATGTTAGGCTCGATAGTTCGTTCTAGCCTGCTAAAATGAGTTGTTCATATGTGAGTATGTGACGAAGGCTATATAAGGTTAAGTTGAATTTTGCTATGTTAGGTCTTAATTTTTTTTTTCAAGTTATAGGAACATCTTCACAGTAGTTCATAATAAGGGATTAAATTCACAATCATATGCCAATGCATCTGCTCTTCTTTTCACTGAAACATCTCTGTAGAACCGTTGTAATCTTTTCTCCATGCCAATGCATCCTTTGTTTTCATTTTTATAGAAGAGCTAGAGTTGTTCCTTGATGATAAGAAAGATGCTGACAAGTTTTTTTTTCCTTTTACTTATCTTGGAACCTGACATAATGTGTCTTTGACATTCAAGTTTGAAATATTATGCTGAATGTGCTTACCCATGCATTGCAGGGTAGAAAATAAGAAAGATTCCACGTGGCCTCTCTGATTTCAGAGGTAATCTTTGATCTGAGGTAATCAGTTCGTGCACTCCTGGTTTGCGTTAAAAAAATTACACAATGCTTTCATGATCTTTGTATGAAATTGTAGCAGGGATAGGACACATCAGTATGAATTATTCAATGTGAAAAAATGTATGCTAAAACTTGTGATATTTAAAGATTGTAATGCTGGAATGTGAAATCTGCATTTTTCTGAACTCTGATGCCTTTTCATCACATAGGATCAACTAATTTGTTTGGTATATATTTCTTGTTGGACTATAGACTCTAATTTTCAATCCTCCTGCTCTAAAATTTTGCCTACGTGGATGAGTTGTGATTGAAAGGCATGTATGTTTTTGGCAGTCAGCATTTGTATCCTCATCCTAAGCTTATGGCCTAGATGTGTTTGGAGATTTTGGACATACTAATTCATCTTCAGATAGTGTTAATGGTTCTCCAAAAATCTGTGTAAAAATATCTCACAAAGTTATAAATCAACGTGGGCGCATGATAGTTTGGTGAAAATCACAAGCTAGAAAATACATATCTCTTCATGGCACTATAGTTATCTTCTTCAGATGCGGAAGCTCAGCCGGCAAGAGAAATGTTCATACTGTACCCATCCCGATGGTTCTTTGAAGATTATGTATCTGAACATAGATTAAGGTAGCTACTATCTCTATGTGTTTCTTTTACTTTAGGTCTGGGATTCGTAAGCATAAGGTAGCTGCTATCTCTATGTGTTCCGTTTACTTCAGGTCTGGGATTCCTAAGAATAAATATGATAGAAACATATTTTTCATGTCCAACACTGCACTGTGTAAACTGAGTCTAATTTTTGGTCCGATTCATTCTCTAGCATGTGGTCCCTTCTTGGCAGTGATCCATGATTAGTGCAAATATCCAATAGTGACACATAAACTGCAGAGAGAAATTTTGGTACCCGAGTCAATAATTAGTTAAAATTGGTGGTTCTTTGTGCCACCTGCATATGCTAAGAAGATTATAATTATGTCATGTTGATATATGCTGGAAGCCTGGAACCAAACATCACTTTAATTTCGGTTTGGCAGCACATTAGTTACTCATTTTGTTTTGGAAATAGTCATTGTGTCGTATTATAATGAGTAGCTAAGGTTTCGTCTTTTTTATTTACACATTAAACATGGCGGAGATGTTGTGTACATGATCTTTAAAACTGAAATCAAAACATGCTTAGCATCAAGGTATGCTCTAGCAAGTTCAGTATTTGAACAGATTACCCCATTTTGATCCAATAAACCCATAATTCTGGTCCTGCTATATTCTTTAGTACTCCCTCCGCTCCAAATTAATCGACCAGAATTTGGCTAGATACAAGCCAAATTTGAGTCAATTAAATTGGAACAGAGGTAGTAATTATTATCTAATCATCCTGGTCTAAATGGTGACACACCTCAAATCTGAATTACAGGTTCTTCTCAATTTCATTTGTTTATTCTGCTATATTCTTTTGTAATTTATCTGATCATCCTGGTTGCATTATAAATGGAAACACATGCTCAAATCTGAAATACAAGTTGTTCTTCTCAATTTGTTACGTACATTTTTGTTTCCAAATTATCAGAGCTCTTAATTGAAGAGCTCGCAGTGCTTGACCATGTGGTTCGCATGTATGTTCAGATGATCGAAGCACATTAACCATCATCGTCATCATTGCCCAATCACATACCTCTCGAGTTTTTGCGTGTCCCTGATCCAACACTACCTTGCCTCGCTTCTCTTTGTCTTGGAGATGGTTGAGTCACGTGAGGTGGGAAATGGCAGAGCTGTTGGTGAGAGCGGTGGCAACACAGGAGCTACTCAAGATGCTCAAGAACTATGGAAAGAAGGCGCCTTCGTGCTCTGGGACGAGTTCCAAGCCAGAGGACCAACACTTTCTTGTCTGGGACCCTCTAGGTTGTTCGGGACCCTCTAGGTTGTTCGGGGCAAGATAGGATGTTGGGACTGTGTGTAAAGAGTTCACATGAGTTGAAACTCTTGAAGAAGTTTTGGTTATGATCATAATTTTTTTGAAGATTTGTTCTTTCAACCCGTGTTGTGTACAAATTTAACATTCTAACTTCTTATAGCAGGATTCTTATTTTAATTGTCAACACGGCTAGGCAGTTTTGACCTTAAGAGATGTTTATCAAGAGTTTTCCTACTCAAGTTCGGGCATGTTGCCTTCAACGGTATGCCACAAGTGTTGTCTATTTAAACTGCACATGTATTCCATCTGTTGTTTCTTATTTGTTGAAGTTTTGTTTTTCCTAGCTGTAAACTTCAAACATGGAAGTCGGTAATTTTTTTATCCACAGTACAAAGTTGGAGTACTTTCAGCGTGGTAATGGTGGACCTCTCTCTATTGTTGAGTGTAGTGAAATGGATGCAACTATGAGCACATAAGTCAATCTTTGTGGACATTACTGAGTTTTGCATCAAAATGAGGTTGAATTGGAATATTGTGCAACTAAATGTAATATTTATGTGCTTATGTGAAATCGTGCATTGCACGTGCAAGCTTGCTAGTACTTACTATTAAAAGGGAGAGAGTGGGATGATCCAACTAATCGGAGCCGTACGGATCATATCCTAAGGTTAATAACAATCGGATGGAAAGAGCGGACCATTGTCCGCCGCAACAGCGCTAAATTAGTGCACGAACGAATAGGGGCATCCTTTTATTGGGAACCGTCGCTATCATGCGCTGCAAGCCGATTCCCTGCCAACATCGCCGCTCTACGGGCTAGCCCGCCGCACTTCCTTGTCCGTCGCTGCCGGTTCCGCGCGAGCCCGTCTCTGATTAGGTTGCCGCCGCGCCATTGGATCCTGCCCCGATGTCGCCCCCGCGCGAGCCTGCCTTTAACGGGAGGGGCGCGCCCTCACCGCCGGAGAAGCGAGGCCATGCCCTCAACGCTTGGGAATCGCCGGAGAATTGAGGCCGCCCTCAACGCCGGAGAATCGCTGGGGAATCAAGGACGCCCTCAACGCCGGGGAATCGATGCCGCCAGGGAGGCGCCACGGAATTGAGGCCGCCGTCCACACCGTGGAAGCGCCGGGGAAGCCATGTCGCCATCCACGCCGGGACGCCGACGACACCCACACGCTACTCCACAAACTACGTGCCGGTTGCCACACTTTCTTCAGGTTCGGGATCTTTAATTTGAGCTGAAACCTGTCGTCAAGCAATGGAACAATGGATATTGCAGGGAAATATGGTAATTGCACGGAAAAATTTAGGGGTGTTCCGTACTTTGATCTCTGGAGCGTGAACATCTGTAGTCAAGGATAAAATTGTGCTTGGAAACATGCTGATGCATCAAGGCGTGTGTCCATGGGGCCTCACTGTGACATTTACCCCTATGTCCATCAGCGTCAGGGGAGACAAGGAAGTAAGGTTAAATTTTGCACTTACAGTATGATTCCTTTTATCTTTCAGACATATATTTATATGATGAAGCATTTAAAAACCTATATCTTAATAAGGATGTTGTTGCTCTGCTGCAGCTTTTAATCAAAAACAATTCAGTTACATTGTGTATAATAGAAGAATTTATTTTATTTACTCGCGCTGATCATTTTGGTTGTTTCTCTTCAGGACAGCCATCAGGCGTGGCGGCGACATGTCCATCCGCGCTTGCGCCGCCGCCCACGCCCCATCAGACCTTCACCGCTGATGTGCCCCACAGAGGCGCTATGCACAAGGCGGGAGTTAGTGTCACGGAGAAGAGATGCACGACGACAGGAGGAAGTCCGAGTTCATCCGTCTCAAGTACCACGAGGACGTCGCAAACGACATGTGGACTGGCTATGGGCTGGTCGAGGTACCGCCCCTGCTCTCAAACACAAATAATGTGGCATCAGCAGTGTTCATTTTAGGTGTGACTTCTCCACATGCGAGGGCTAGCAACTGAACTACATTACTAGGGGCCTCCATCTATTGAGTAAGCAGATTAGTAACTTATTATTTTGGTGGTAAATATGTGATATCTACGCAGCTTAATAGTTTCTTTTTTAGCAAGTGCTAATTTTTTCAGTTGCTAGATACGCAAACTTGATGTGGATGCTTTTGTTTTCTGCTGCTTCTTCGATGTCCCATTGTGAAACTGCACAATAGACTTAAGCTTTAGCTTGTGTGACAGCTTGTGCAATTAAATCTGCAATCTATCATTCTGGAGAACAATAATCTGTCCATGGTATTACTCATTGATGTGTATTCTTTTGTCTAATCTGAAGTCTTGAATGAATCAATTTCGGAAGTGTCGAGATCATAAAGTAGCGACATCCAGTAATAATAAACCTGCTAATTGCTAGCTACTTCAGCTAAGAGGGCTTGATACTTTAGTTTATCGCAGGGTAGTGTTTCTCCAGTTTTAGTGACTATATGGTCAACGATTTAACGAGTTATGCTGATATTGATTACTATGTAGTTGTTTTTTTTTTGCAAAAGATTAATATATGATTGTTACACAGGGGTTTGGTTACCGGGCGGGATTTCTGGTTACCGGGCGGGAACCGGACTTCCCGACCCCCCTCGGGAAACCGGTATACCGGCCAAAAAATCCCGAATTTTTTGACTTTTTCTGAAATTTTTGAATTTTAACAAAATTCCTCTGTAAATTGTCCTGCCGAGGAATTTGAATTCAAATTTTGATTTTCGAATTCGTCCGGTAACCGGTCGGGATTTTCCGGTTACCGCGGTAACCGGCAATCCCGACCCCCCTCGGGATTTTTTTTCATTCGGGACCCAAAACCTTGGTTACACTACAAGTCCAGGGTTTAGTTTATTCAGATATTGTCATTGAAGCAAATGGCAGGATCTTTAGCAGATTTTCCTCTCTACCACTGAATAGATTATATGCTCAACGGTGGTCTAATGCTATTGAACTGCAATACTAAAGCCATGTGTTTAGTTTTTGACATGTTCAATGGAGGACCTAATTCTGCCACAAAAACAATGGAGCACTCATGATTGCTTTCATCTCATGCTTAAATTGGTAATTTGGAGAGCCATCCTGGCATAGCTACTATTATTCACAGTAAAGTAAGCATCCATGGGTCTTGCTGAAATCATGATCATTTTTATCCTTATATCTTGACATATTTTTTCTGCGGCTAGATTTGCTTTGGTGCCTCGGAGGATGGGACACCACAATTAAGCTATGGACAGTCAAAGGTTATGAAGAAGATGGTGATGTTTTCTCGATGAAAAGACAAATAGAATAAATACTCAGCAGAGCGAAAAGTGGCCTGGTTCTGTTCAAGTTTGCGATCTACTTTTGACTTATCCATAGTGCTTCATCTTGGACTGGAGCACTTCGTTCATGTTATTAAGTAAAAAATGGGCTTCGGTTTGGTATTGGTTCAAATCGTTGCACAACAATGGAGTAATTTATTACACAGACTTATGATATATGCTGCTGATCTCACAATTCTCATCATATTGTACTCCAGGGCTCAACATTGCTAGACATACACGATGTTTCACTTCGATTGCTTAGTCTGAGCTATGATGAATATAATCGTTCTGTGTTAGGATTTTCTATGTACATTGTTTGGCATCTGTACATTTATGTGTCGATTTTCTATTTTTGTCCAACCCCCTACATATTATTGACTAATTTTTACACTGTCCAACCAATATTTTGTCTAGCAGTCATAGGATGTTGATGTCTGGTTAGAAAAGCTACTTCTGAACAAAATGATATGTGAGTATCTAAGTTCATGTACTTTTGCAAGAGCTTTTGCATTAGTCCTATTCTTACACAACTTGTAATCCTTCAGATTTTTTCTGTGCTTACTTCCTTGAAAAAAAGCGATTTGGTAGTCCTTAGCATTAGCATCTCCAAGTCCAAAAAAAGCATTAGCATCTCCTCGCCATTTTAGCGTTACTTTCAGTTCGTGTCAACTGAGTGCAAGCTACTTCTAGCCAAAAACAAGAGTGAAAAGGAAATGTAGATTTAATAGGTCTGACTGATGCATACCGTGATATGATGTTAAATAGATTCAAACGCTTTCTTCATTGCAATACGAGTATAGACTATAAAATATTGTTTGAGTCGTCTCCTCTTGGCGACTTACCCCATACTACTGAGACTGGTGGAAAATGCTGCCAAGTAGTTTTTCAGTTAGTCGAATTGTAATATTTAACAGTACATATCAAACTTTTTTTTTGAGCTTCAGGGATCTATGGATTGTCTGAGTAATGAGATTTAAAAACACGTAAAGACGTGCGTTGCACGTGCCCACTTACTAGTTTAGTTAAAGGTACCACTAGAAAAATACCAACCTTTACGAAGGGAAAAATCGTCCCGAACTTCGCACGATATAACGACACGTGTCCTGCTTTTCCACGCCCGCGCGCCCCCGCGACGAGTACGATCCGCGTGCCCCGTACCTCCACGCACCGCGCGTACGTCCGCGCGCCCGTCGAGCGCATCGCGCGCGACAAAAAGAACATCGGCGCATGCACACCTAGAGTATCCATGCAAGCCAAAACACGCAAGCTAGCTAGTACGTATACAGTTTTTGAAAAGTGCACATATATTGTGCGAAAAAAGTATGCCTACAAAAACAACTACGAACAAATTAAAGTACGCCAAAAAGATGAGTACAACTCAGTGAAGACACGAGTACAGTTGCGGACATAGCACGAGTACAATTAGATACATAGTATCAGTACAGCGAATACGAGTACAATTATGTACAATACATGAGTACAGTTACGAACAACAGACGAGTACAGTTGCACACATGGGGCGAGTACAAATACAGTCACGCACACGAGGAGGTACAGTCGTGCACACGAGCAGGTACAGTCGCGCACACGAGCAGGTACAGTCACACACAACACACAAGTACAGTTGAACACACGAGCGAGTACAAGTACAGTCACGCACACGAGCAGGTACAAACGCGCATACGAGCAGGTACAGTCGTGAACACGAGCAAATACATATACAGAAGTACAGTGGCGCACACGAGCAGGTATAGTCGCGCGTAAGTACAGGTACAATCTCGCACACGGGCGAGTACAGTTAGCGAGTAAAGGAAAAAAATTGCACCAAATACACTAAAAACAGGAGTACTTATCAGTTGAAACACGAGTACAGTTAGGTACACACCACAGATACAATCATAATATTATTGGAAGTACGAAAAAAAAGTATATCCAAACCTATCAACATGGGATCTAGCCTTGAAGATCTCGACGCGAGGATCTCAAAAGTGAAAACGGTCGTAATTTGGACTTACGGTTCTCAAGATATTTCATTTTGAAAAAACGAATCTAGAAGAAAAAAGGAAAAACTGACATAACACAGTCCTCTCTCTCCTCCCCCATCCCCACCTTGCTTCCATTTGCGACACGTGGCGAGCAGGGAGACCACTTCCCAGAGATTTTCTGGCACCACAGCGCGCCACTTGTCGCGTGCGGAGCGAGTTGCCTTCCCTTCGTGAAGGTCGGCCTTTTTTTAACGATTTCGTTTAGTTACCACAACCCTCCTCAATTTGCATACAACCAAACGAATCACTTCTCTTTTCTCCAACCGAACCCAGGTGAAATTATTGGCATCAAAATGTAGTGCTAAATCTAGCCCAACTACATTTTCACTCGTACGGTAGTAGTTGGGCCAAATTTCATGCGACGGGTTGAAATGCAAAATTTCTATGCAAGCAACCAATCAGACCCGATATGTTTTCCAAATATAATTTACAAAGGATAAATTCGCGCATATCTAGAATTGGTTTGGGCCACACCACATCAGGACATCAGGTGGAAAATACTCTTAAGCCCTCCCTGAATATAACACGTAGGAAAAAAATTAGAGATAGATTGTGTTTGATTGAAAGAACTAGATATTGCAAAGATGACTAGATTAGATCTAGTCCTCTTTTTCGGTTTGAAATCATTTTTGCGCAGTGTTTATTAAAACGGAATGGCTAGAAATCAGGCGCCTGATTTTTAGTATGTATCAGTTGACGTTTTTAGCCTTTGGATTTTGCCTCGCGATTTGTGCAGTGTGAGAACGTAGTGAGTTTCCACTAGGTTGAAACTAAGAATTTAATGAGTTTCAACTAGGTTGAAACTGATAATTAGTACTATTTTTATAAGTTACAACTATATTAAAACTGAGATTTGTCACATGACATCAGGCGACTGAGACATATTATGTCTCAGTCGCCTGAGACCTAGACTCGCCCTTATTAAAACATGCATAACTTTATCATAGAGAGGATGTTTTTGATATATGACCACTCAAATGTTATTCAAAAAATAACATGTGTATCTAATATTGTTCGTCGAAAATTAAGGTAGAGCAGCTGCCATACCTTGCCATACCGGGAGCTCCATCCCTGGTATCACTTGTGTCTATTACTTTCTCTAGGTGACATAGAGGGTTAAAAAACTTTCAAACACTCGTCAAAATAAAAGTCTACCAATACCCTTGACTCAGATTCTGGTGAACACATAAGCCCCATCTTCCAACTATGGCAAGATTTCACGAGCGTCTAGGGTCGCTAGAGGATATAGCTCGTGATCCAAACCAAAATGTATCAACAACTATTTATATGCTTGATTTCTAGCGTAGATTTTCTATGCTTGATTTCCTAGCGTAGATACAGCTCGCATTGGTGTGTGCAGGCGTGCAGCTGTTTCTTTTGCTTTCCTCCAGCAAAGTGCGTGGCATAAAGCCCAGCTTAGCTTACACTTGGAGCCCATGAGATATCTGGGCCGTCAAGCAAACTGCTGAGCTGAAGGCCTATTCGGTCTCATTGTCTTGCTGCAACGCACTCGGTTTTCTGGGGAGCTCCTATAGTCCTATGCGTCGAGCTGGTCGGTGGGGTATTTCCTATTCCCCGGGGGTTGCTTTATACCGACCTGGTCGGTGCCAAGCGTGGAGCCGCACACCCCCGGCCGTTGTTGGACCCGGCCCACTATCCCCCGACAGGCTGTTTCATTTCGCTGCCCGTGTGTGGCTGCAGTGGCTAGCTGGGCCGCGGCCCACTAAAAGGTAATTCTCGTTTCGTTTTTTTTCTGCTGTTTCTTTTTTATTTTCCATAATCCGGGGTTTTTCCAGAAAAAATTCTATTTTTCACAAACATGAATTTTTTTAAAAAGAATATTTTTAAAATATAATTTTTAAAAAATTAGAACAATTCTCAAATTTGAAAGATTTTTAAGTTTGAACGATTTTCAAGTTTGAACGATTTTTAAGTTTGAACGAATTTTAAATTTGAACGATTTTTTATTTTGAACGATTTTTATGTTTGAACAATTTTTTGAATATGAACAAATTTAAAATTTGAACGATTTTTCGATTTGAACATTTTTCGAATTTGAACGATTTTTTATTTTGAACGATTTTTATGTTTGAACAATTTTTTTAATATGAACAAATTTAAAATTTGAACGATTTTCCGATTTGAATATTTTTCGAATTTGAACGATTTCAGATTTGAACCTTTTTTAAATTTGAACAAATATTAGATTTGAACTTTTTAAAATTTAACAAAAAGAAAATAAACAGAAAAGAAACAAAACAAAAAAAAGAAACAGAAAAGAAAAAGAAAAGAAAAGAAAAGAAAAGAAAAAGAAACAGAGACAGAAAACAGAAATAAACGAAATGGGCCGACCAGGCCGGTCCATACCGCGCGCGCGGGGGTGTGCGGCGCGCGGTAACCACCGACCTGGTCGGTGTATAGGAATTGCCGCTCAATGCGGCCCCTATCTGGGACGCCGCACAGGGCGGGATTCCTCGGGCCGGCCCATTAGAGGCAAGGACAATTTCACGTTACGTGTTTTCGTTGGTTCTTTTCACGTTTCCGTCCAGCCTCGTCAGATCTCCCTACCGGTTTATCTTTGGTTTAGGCTGGTTCCCTCAAATTTTGAGTTGGTTCAAAATTAATTTATTTTACAAATTTCGAATTTGTTCATATTTCAAATTTGTTTAAATTTCAAATTTGTTCAGATTTCAATTTTGTTCAAATTCGAATTTGTTCAGATTTCAAATTTGTTCAAATTTTAAATTTGTTTGGTTTTAAAATATGTTCAGATTTTGATTTTTCTAATTGTTCAAATTTTTTCCGATTTTGAAATTGTTAAAATTTTGAATTTGTTCATATCTGAAACATGTTCAGATTTCGAATTTGTTCAATAAAATGTTCAGATTTTGAATTTGTTCGTTTTAAAACTGTTCAGATTTCGAGTTTGTTTGGTTTTAAAACTATTCAGATTTCGAATTTGTTCAGAAGAAACCGGAATAAAAAAGCGAACGATAGGATCAGGATTTGTTGTGGTGTCTTTTAATTTTTATGTATTGGGCCGGCCCACGTCGTGTCCGCTTCAGGGGCGGTAGTTGGACAATTTTTTAATTTGAATAATTTTCTACTTTGAACAATTTTCTATGTGAACAAATTTTAAATTTGAACAAATTTTAAATTTGAACAAATTTTACATTTGAACATTTTAATATTTTAAACAATTTTTGAATTTGAACAAATTTCATATTTGAACAGTTTTTAAATTTGAACGGTTTTCAAATTTGAACGGTTTTCAGATTTGAAAGATTTTTAAATTTGAACATTTTTGAATTTAAACATTTTTTCAATTTGAACAATTTTTTAAAATTAAAATTTTCGTATCTGAAAAAATATAAACAAAACCGAAAACAGAAAAAAGAAAAGAAAATAGAAAAAGAAACCAGAAAAGAAAAAACAAAAAACAAAAATGAACTGCACAGGCTAAACAGACCCACATGGGCCTGGCCCATACCCAACCAGGAGGTGTGCGACGGCCGGTAGCCGCCGACCTGGTCGGTGTATAGTTTTGCCGTTTTCTGTCGGCTTGTTTAGGCCTGTAATGGCTTCGCTTTCCCGTGGGCTGTGGTTAGGACGCTAGAATTAAACATACAACTTCCCGTAAATTCTGTGCATTCTTTTTTATTGTTAACCGCCCTTTTTATTATTAGAACTCAAAGGTTATAGAAAGAAAACATAAATGTTGTGCATGAGGAACTAAAGAAATGTACTCGCTACTAATGGTGCTACCTGAGTATACGATTCTTATTATGTGGTACATAGATAGATTTGTTTGGATATATGCCTCCGCATTATTAAATTCTTGGCAAAAGGTGTATGCCATGTAATTTTAGGCAACAAAGTGGAACATGTTGACCCCCCACCCCTTCTATGAGAAATGACCAAAACAAGAGAAAAGTACACAACTTATAGGAAAAGTTTTCAATAAAAGTTTGTCACACATGCGCCAACAATGATGAGTCCAGGTAGATGGTGATCTCAAGATTTCCATCCTCAAAGCCGAACTTCGTTGGCCACTATTTTTAGAAAGGGCACAACACATGTAGGTCGACATCAAAAATCTTGTGTTTCCACTGAATTAACACATACTTATCCTTGAAGTATCACTGCCTCATCAATCATTTACTGACTGACAACATCTTGCTAGTCGGACACCACTCGGGGAGATGCTAAAAGTACGAAACGTCCCATACCATCCCGCTTTCATTCATAACACCATATATCCACCTCATGTAGCGACAAAGAAGACATTCCATACCATCGTCGGCCTCAGAAGCTCCGAGGTCCAAGGAGGTGCCATCGCAAATACCTACATCGGCCTTAGAAGCTCCACTGTCCAAGGAGGCGCATGTCATATCATTGCTGATCTCGATTGGAAGCAACGCCAAGCAGATGACCATCACCATCTCAAGATCTAGTCATTGCATAGTCCACATGACCAGCAACCGGCCGCTGATGAACCAGGGCTACCACCCTTGTTCTTGATCTCATGTGCCACCATTGGACATGGGTGCCTTCTGCACACATCACCCCCATGCAACGAGGCATTTCGATCATGCTCCCTTGTCGAGACACCGCATTTATTAGGCCGCCACAGAATACCACTAGTTCCATGATTTGTAAACATAAAGACCAGATTAGAGCACCAAGGCATCCACTTTAGTGAAGATCTGCCGCTCTGAACGTGCGAGCTAGTCCCCCACACCCAACATAAGAGTCATTGGAAGCATTTAGCGCGAGTCCTGTCTCTATCACGGTCACCTGGAAGGGGCGAGGGTGGCTATATTTTCCGAGTGTCGCCTGGAAGAGGCGAGGGTGTCAAAGTCGTCCATAGATGTACCAAGGTGCATATGACTATTTGAAAATTTTCAAAGGAAATACTCCCTTCATAAAAACGCATTGCATAAGTGTTGTACCGAAATTGATTTTATATCAAATATTTTCATGTGTCAATATTTAATTGTCTTAATGAATCAAAATCTTCTTATGTATTGGGACGAAGCAAGTTATAGTGTACCGCTAGATCGTTTATGAATTAATGGTGTATTCTAAATAAAAGAAAATCATTGTTAGAGTTTTTGCTAGGAAACGAACAATTGAGTAACAATACACATTGAGATAATACTCTCATTGTTCCAAATTAGTTGTCGTAGATTTATCTAGATGGCATGTATCTAGATAATTTTTAGTGTATAAATACATGCATGTGAAACCAGATAAATCTGCAACATCTAATTTAGGATGGACGGAATGCCATATTTCCACTAAAAAAATCGGCACTTCGGTGGATATTGTGTACGGAATTCTGGAACTTTGTAATGCTAAGCTTAGATTTCAACCTCTTAGTACCTCTTTGACTTGCATGATTATGAAGATGTAGATGTCAATACGAAACATGTATAGTCCATACGGCAAAGACAGGTAGAATAACGGAGTATCACAATGCCAACTATAACCGGTGTCTAAACAAGTGTTGGCAGGTGTTAATGTGCTATGGCACTACTATGTCTTACTGACATACTACTATATATAATGTGTGTATGACCTTTACTCAGTATACCCATATATGTTGAATTTCTTTCCATCTTTCTTGCAGGTCATGTAAATTAACAAGTCATAGTCATGGCAGGTGCTATGGCACTACGTACGTATTGGCGCTCAACAAGTCAATGCCCAGCCCCCATGTCATGGATTTCTAACATGGGCCCCTGATATATATAACCTGTCCTCAATGTCGTAGAGAAAAACAAAAGGGCATGATCATGAGCCCCTGAAATGTCAAAAGCAGGGACCTCGGAAATAAGCTAAGTTGAGTTGTCAAAAGCAGGGACTGAATTTCTGACACGACTTTCAACAGCATAATCATTCTAGCTATGATGAACCATGTGCAGAAGTTGGGAGCCACATAATCTGGCATCAGCTTTCAGCCAGGCATGAATGACAGAGATCTGAACATGGATCCTGCTCTGTTGCATTCAAGACGGCTACACTCACTTGCTATACCAGACTGGTAGGTGAACCGGCCGGGCAACTCTGGTCTCAGGTCCGGCTTTCTGAGGCCGGTCGAGACCCCTTTCGAACAATAAAATTATGTTTTATTACTTAAAGAACTTAAACATTATATTCGATCTCTATATAGCTATAATACATAAAAACGCTTCAATTTAAAGTTACAAAAAAAGGACGCGATAAAAGTGTTCATCAAAAAACGTAAAGGTGCCTAGGGTGACAGATGACTAATCCGAAGATGACGCATCCATCAACGTTAGATAAAAATATCGATCGTCGTGTCCTCCAACCGTGTAGATATCTTCAAACATATCGCGATTCTCCACATATCGTAGAAATGACCATGAATGAAGCAAAACGATGCAGTCGTAGATATAACCTACATAAGCGAATCTTTTTTTTCATTAAATACCTTATGGTTTCTATATAGCAGAAGCACCAAATAGGCAAGCACTCGCACCCTAATATGCAATTTAAACCATACCGCTTAGCCAGTAGCAACACTATATGGTGGGTATAAGTTAAAACCTACTTGAATAACCGATCAAATTTGCACTAGACAATATGTGTTTAATAGTCTTGTTACGTTCATAGAATAGACATTTAGGCCTCCGTGCCAATTGTATTTTGCAAGGTTATTTTTGGTGAAGATTACTGCTCTACGAAGACACTATGCGAAGATATTTAAAAAAAAACACAGTACAAACGCAAGCGTTCACATAAACGCGTATACACTCACTCCTATGAATGGACACCCTACCCCTATGAGTACCTCCAAAAGACTTAGCCGGCGGATTGGATCTTCAAATTGACGAACTTACCACAGACGCCTCGCTATCGACGAGAACGTCGTCTCCCACTGAATGAATATTTCGCTTTTATGAGACACACACATATCAATCTGAGGTTTGAACTCTGGTGGGCTGGGGGTACAACCGCCCACCTAACCATCCAACCTCAGGTTGGTTCTCACCATGCAAAGATTTTGGTTTTAGCTCAATCTTCATTTGTAATTTGTGTTTTGTTATCAGCTAGCATTTCAGGCTGGATTAGTATCAACTCAATACGTAGAGTACCAACTCCTAGATAAAAACATAACGGAAAAGTAGGAAAAACACTTTACTTTAGATTTAGTTATACTTTGCGAGTATATTGATAATTAAAAAAAAAAACTGCTCATACTTCACTCCCATGTAACTTCCATCAAAATTTATCAGTCCCTCTCGACAACTAGATGGAAGCCAAATGTTGTAACGAGTCTTAGACTTTGTCACCGCGTCTCAAACCACTTTTTTCGAAAATGGCACTTTATTACTTGCGCAATAGCCCGGCCTCTGCATAACTAAGATGCACACAGCCGCTCACAGATTCGTTACAAAACCACACAGGTGTTCTAATATAAAACATAGTTCAAAAACCATAAACAAAGACTAGCTAGGAGGATCCAGCCGAAGATCACGCTGCCACCCATGTTGGGAGAAAATATCCCTGGCCGTATCCTCCAACCGTGAAGACACCTCCGTAAAGAGGTCCCGGTGCTCCACACGCTGCAAGGTATCCATGAACGAAGCAAAGCTGTGCACCCGGTGGATGACCTGCAAAAAGGAAGAAAAAATATTATTAAAAATCTTGTCATTTCTACATAGCCATAGCGACCAAATGACTGCAATCGCTCCCATCCTAATAAGACGTTTAAATCTAACATCCACACCATTGAGCCAGTTGCCAAATAAATTGACAACACTATTGAGTGGGTATAAGGTAGATCCTATTTGAACGGCTAACCATATAGACCTAGCTAACTTACATTGGAAGAATAAGTGTTTAATTGTCTCATCCTGATGGCAGAAGATACACTTGATCTAGCCCATCGAAATTTTGATTGGATGGTCTAACTCCCGCGCGGAAATTAAGTGCGGTGGCTTCAGTTAGCAATCTCTTTCAGGTTTAGTATTGAATCGTGCACTCCTTTTGTATGCTCCCACTTGCTTCAGAGTTCAAGACAGATTCTCCATGTTCTGCATGCCTCTTGTTTTCCCACTTCCCCTTTTCTTTGTAGGGAATGTCTGTTTGCCGGAGGGGAATGCAGAAAACCAGGAGATGATGCTGATGCCATGAAGATCAGGAGAGTTCGTCAACCACAACACATGTGCACGCCCCAATCATGTCTCTCAGCATGGCAGGCACCCTGCCCCAGCTATCCTGTATAGGATCCCGTGTGGTCACCCAAAATGCCGTAGTTGATACGTCGCTGATGGCGATAGACTGATAGGGTTACTGTATGCATACATGGTCATCCAAATATGTTCCATCCTTATGTCAGATTTATCGAAAAAGAATTCCACCGTTATGCCATTAAAGACGAAGGTATTTGCTTGGTACCTACGCCGTGGTGTTATCCTCACCAAAGATAATCTTGCGAAAAAAAACTGGCATGGATGTAAGAAATGTGTTTTTTGTCAAGAAGATGAGACAATTAAACATCTTTTCTTCCCGTGACGGTTTGCTAAAGCTATATGATCAATCATTCAGATATGATCTAGCTTATACCTTTTTCGTAGCATTGCAAATATTTTTGGCAATTGGCTAAATAGGGTAGAGGTTAGGTATAGGAGTCTTATCAGGGTGGGAGAGTTAGCCGTCATATAGTCGCTCTGGCTATGTAGAAATGACAAGGTTTTTAATGACAAAAATGCTTCTCCTTTTTTTTGATAAAGGGAATATATTAATATCAAGAAGATATCAATTACACCCAGCCTCTGCAACAACGCACCTCCCTAATGGCACTACGGATGCACACAACCAAAAACAAGAAAAGAAAACTAAGAAACAAAAGTCCCGCTACAGTATCTCGGGCCTAACAACAGCAATACATCCACCACCAAGACAACACCTGAATTACAGACTCTCAAAAAACGACGTCTCCAAGAAGGGAACAGTGCTCAAATACCGTCGTCGCTCGATCAAAGATCTTAGGTTTTCACCCTGAAGATAGTCCCCGCTCTCAAAACAATGTCTCCACCAAGGACATTGCCAGGCACAACCAATTAAGACCAGACCTTGGGTTTTCACCCTGAAAGGTAGGACTCTGCACTTCACATGTGTTGTCGCCCCCACTTTCATACCGCTGCTGTGAAGCCCGGAACACCAAGCAAGTCCCTCAACAACGCAGAGACTTGAACCTCCCTTAGCTAGTCCTCCCCTCCGGCCTTCATGAAATTCTCTTCTTCCGAGCTTTCATCATGGATCCATAGTCACTTGATGTCAACAAAGAAAAAGAGCTTCGCGCCGCTCCCTCCAGAACCAATCGGTCGGAATAAAAACATGGGTGCGCACGACCGAATACTTCCGATCCAACAAACTCCAGGCAAAATCACTGTTACATTCACCGGCGGAGCCTTCCGGAACTCAACACTCCGGCCAGATCACGAGTCCAGGCCTCCGGTAGGTCCTCCTCTTCACGCAAGAGAGGCCCTATGACCGCCGCCTTTATTCAGGTCGGACCCCTACGTCGGCGACCATCCTGGGCTGGCCACTCCAACCCTCCACCGGCGACACCATCGCTGGCTTCCAAGCTCCTCCATCTCGCCGCCGGAACGAGTAGGTTAGCGATAGTTGCTTGACGATGCCTTCAACAAGATAACGGCGCAGACGCCGCCATCGCCCGCCATGACCGGAGTCGGCTCGGTTTTCACCGGCTACTATGCCTCCCCGTCTCGCTGCCGGGCTGAAAGTGGGATCAAAAATCCAACACAGCCAGCCTGGCCGACTGCCTTCGGTGGATGAAGTCAGCCACCACCACCATGCCCGGGCCGAAGACCCGGACGTCCTCAAGCCGCGAAGAAGACCCAGCGAAGCCTCCTCGTGCCATTGGCGAGACGCGGCCGCGATGGATCGCGATCCGAACCTCGGGCCCAGATCCGACCACACCGCAGCCAGCATCCGCCACCGGCCGCCAAAGATCCGCCGGCCACCGCCATCCTGCTGCGTTCAGTTGACGGAGGAGGAGGAGGGTGTAGGCCACCGCCCCCACACGCTCCCGCAGGCCGCGCTGCGCTCTACCGATGGAGGACCGAGCCGCCACCGCCGCCTCACCACAGGGGCTTTGCCCCGCGGCATCCTCGGCGACAGCGGCGGAGGAGGGGGGGCCTGTAGGGGAGGGGAGGAGGGCGGTGTGGAGGGGAACTCCCCGGGGACGGTGAGCGGCGCCGCCGCCTCGGGGGAGAGAGGTTAGGTCAGATGTCTGCACGCATCATTAGAATCATCAAAAAAATGCTTCTCCTATGCAGGTGATTTACCGGTCTACGGCTACGCTCCGTTTATGGTCACCGCTTCAGCGCTTGGAGAACCGCGACCTCTTTACGGAGGTGTCTACATGATTGGAGAATTCAGCCAAGGAGTTTATTATCCAACATGGGTGGCTGCATAGTCTCAGGATAGCAGCTCCTTCGCCATGATTGGATTTTCTTCTTTACAGCTCTAATAGATGTTGAACTTTATGTGGTTGGTTTGTAACGTGGAACGGCTGTGTGCATCCTAACTATGTAGAGGCCGAGTGTATTACGTCAAACTATGAGTAATAAAGCGCCTTTTTTGAAAAGAAAATATGTAGTATATATGAAATTTTGAACCAGCGAAGAACATAAATTGGTGTTTGGATGAACCTATGAATGCAAAAGAGTATGCCTGCCCATTTAGGTTATCAACACGGATAAGTAAATGTAAAAAAGGAATTCTTCTTTTATCCCTCAGATGTGTATTTCTGACACATTAGCCTTCTAGGAAAATTTATACTGGAATCTCCATATACTAAGAAATTTTGAATCCCCATGGCTCTACTCAGGGTGTAAAGGAATTTTGGTTTCATGACCCCCCATCTTTTCTCATTTCTATTCTTGTTGCCGTGTTATGATTCAATAATAAAGTTGCTTGAACTTCAAATAAAAAAATTGAACCCGGTTTTACCCCTTTGTAGCATTTTGCACGGTCTAGATAGGACCAGCATGTTAGATCCATGTGGTGTGATAACAATTGTAAAGCTCGGAGGGGTTGCCTTCATCGACTGATCATGTTCACCTTTGTCTTCTCTATGCTCCATTCCTTGACATCCTCTTGCTATCCTCTAGCCTCAACCATCAAAACTTGACCAACATATACATATTAGAGGGTCTAAGGTTTTTTAAACGGGTTAAGCTGAAAGAATTTTCACTAGATTGGGTGATTGGTGTCACAAAATACACAAAGTAGAGGGTAATAAGTGGAATTCACTTTCAATGTAATAACGAGTTAGGTCTACTGCCATGGGTTCAAACACTAGTTAGTTATGAAAAACAAAACTCCAGTAGGTGGAGTGGTTCAAGGCCACCAACCTAGTTTTAGTAGAATAACGTCAACCTAGCTAGCTAGGTTCGATCCTGTACTAGAAAAAAATCCAGTTGTATATACCCAGAAGTTATCCTTTCATCCAATATATAACCACAAGTTGTTGCTAAGAATTGCACACTTTACATTGCAATTGGGCATAAAATTATGCAATTTTAGGTTCCAAAAGGAGGAAATGTCCCCGTTTGGCTGAAATTACTAAAACCCCAGTCATGCTTCTTCTAAGTCTTTGGTTCCAAGCCCATCTTATTATCCACATTTCCACCTCGATCGCCGTACGAAATATATTCAACCTGGCACAAACAACAGGTTCCAGAAATAAAATAAAAACATTACATAACTCACCCAAAAGTCTGTTCAAGGACATACAATATATACAATTCAACATACAAACAAGTGTATGGATGTTTTGATTTGGCACAAACCATGATCTCCACGAATAAGAAGTATAGTTTTTGTAAACCCTACCAAGACATTGTGCTAGTTGCTATACTAATAAGTACGGGTATTAAATAAAATTACACACTTTTCAACATGAAGTTTTAAGCTGAAAAGTTTGTTGATTTGGCACAGCGACTGAATGTTATGAAGGTTCGGGGTAACCGAGAATTAGCAAAACTCTGCTTTTGTATTTGACTGTATTGGTTAATTAATTAGTCAGAAGGAAGGAAATCGAATTGTGTATCTCAGGCCTCGGCAGTCCGTGGCCACGGTGCAATTAGACACAATTTTGTACAATTTCAGTTTTGAAAAAGGATGGAATGTCCCCGTTTGGCTGAAATTACTTAAACCCCGGTCATGTTTCTAAGTCTTTGGTTCCACATCCATCCCATTGTCCACATTTTCACTTTTATTGCTGTACAAAACATATTGAACCTGTCACAAATTAACGACATGTTCCAGAAAAAAAAACTTGGCATAATATTGAATTCACACACCAACCAACTCACCCAAAAGTCTGCTCAAGAAGGGGATACAATATGATTCAACATACACACAAGTGTATGGATATTTTGATTAATAAGTCTATATGTATTTTTAAAATAAAATTTCACACTTTTCAGCGCAAGGTTTCAAGCAGAAAAGTGTGTTGATTTGGCAGAACGACAGAGTTTCATGAAGATTTGATTCAGGGCAACAACCGAGAACGAGCAAACCCATGCTTTAGTTTTATTTTATAGGTTGGTTAATAATTAATCAGAAGGAAAAGGACTCGAATAGTGTGTCGATTTGTGGATGAGCGGCGGACAGGTCCATGCGCAGGGAAGCTGCAGACGTTTACGCATCGACACTGCACCACGATACGGCATACGTTCTGGTCTGCACGTTGTCGAGCGTAGCCCGAGCAGTACAGTGGAAGCAAGCTTTCCGATTGATTATGGTGTCGCGGCTAGTAATTAGCCCCACGTTTATTTTAGCTAATCAATCGGATTGAGAGGTACGGCCGGAGTCCTGGCGACCTTTTCTTGGGCGTTTTGATACGTTCAATGATTGCATCATCGCCTGCAAGCTTCCGAGAGAAGACGACGCCGGCTGGGCTGGGTCGTCAATCGTCACCCACCCAGACGTGCGGCGCACCAATAATTTCGATCCTGAGTGTGTCTGCGTGCGTGTGCGCGCCCGTCAGCTGGTAATTAACGGTAACAACGGCCGCCGGACCAGCCAGCAATTGCGTCCTTTACCCGAGACCGGTGTCCTCATGTTTCGACGCAGCAATTGCCGCAGCATTTGCGGATACTTTTAAAAAAACATCTCATCAATTAAGATTTAAATTAGAAAAATCTCATCATTTAAGAAGTTAATGTCTGTTGCCTAATCGGGCAAGGTTAGGGAACAAAAGAGTTACTCTGGCAGCGTAATAATAGGGGATTTGCTAGAGAACTAGCTTCGTGTTAAAGCTTACAACATTTGATTTGCATCGTGATTCATGCTAATCATAAGTTGTAACTGAAATTTGAGAACATCATCTAACTAAGAACGAAGTTAGTTCTCAGTCGACTGAGAAATAATCAGACCCTAATAATAGACACTAAAGTGCTTTACACCTGCAGCGGTTCAAAGTACAGTCTGCCCCTCCCCTAATTTTAGCTACAACAATGGATAGATACATTGCGAAAAACTCTTGAGTTGCGAAAGCTCCCAAGAGACTAGCATGATAACATATGTGGAGGATTTTCTATCTAGTGCCTTTAGGGTAGACGAAAGAAAGCCACCAATCCTTAACCATACCGAGGGTGGGTGTCCCATAGAGACATGTCCACCGAAGCAAGTCCGACTCAAAAAATGATTGAGTTCCAAATCATTTTGGAGTAGACGATTCACTTAAATAGGAGGCGTGACGCGAATTCAGGCTCTCTCTTGCATGATTGGCAAGCCCCACAATTTGGCCACCCTTACTTTTGAAGCCGATCAGCCGTCCATACCTAGTCTTGGATAATGAGCCATGCTAAAGTTTGCATTTTGGAGCGCGGCCCAACTTTTCCACGCCGCCTCCAGCATGAAAGAGTTTAGGATGCCCTCGAATTGGGCCTGATATGCTGCAACCGCCGTGTAAGATCCGGAAGTGGTGAATTTCCAAATGATGTCATCCGGGGTGCCCTCGGTAAGTTGAACCTAGTTTACCCGCATCAAAAGAACTACAAACTCGGCAATGTGACGAGTCGTTAATTACGCCGCTATTGTTGTTTTTTAAGGCTAACCGTTGTTCGTGTTGATATGGAAATCTATAAGCCTTCATGCATGCCCTGGCTAACCGCGAGTTTTCCTACTTAGAGATAGAAAAAATTGGCAGTGCTATGTCCTTTGGCTTCGTGCCTTCTAGCCCAAGGCGCATGCCAAAAAGCTTGTCATACGTCCATCTCCAATAGTGATGGTAGTGCCGCAACAAAACGTCCATATCCTCTTCATCACATGGGTGATCATTTCCAATCCATGCCTTTGAGGGTCTTTCCAACGTAACCATGGCCATTATAGTTTCAAAACTCTCGGAAATTTGTCTAGGTCAGTGATGTTGATCCCCCTTATTTTCTTTAGGCCTACAAACGATTTTTCAATAACTTTGAATTGGCCACCCGACAGCTGACACCTTGTCTGTGCCCGCCCGAGCTTTTGAATCATGAGCACGTCTTCATCGTTGTATGTTAACATAATTACCCACAACAAGAATTATGAAACGGATGGGGTATATTTTGTAACACATACCTTGATGATCAGGGATGACCCGCGAGCAACTGAGGCAAGGAGCAATGTAGGCCGAGCACGACAGCCGAGGTTCGGCTCCAGCTAAGGCGGAGCTCAACCAAGCTTTGGAGTTAAATCGGATGTCGACCCGACGTGATACTATTATTAGTTTTAAAACGGAAAAAAAAGCCTTTGCCTCATATTAATATAGGAGAAGAAAACATGGGGATGGCAAGAGCCATAAAAGAAAAAAGAAGGCAGGACCCGACGTGATATTGATTTAATATTCTTTAGCTGGTCTAAGAAAACAGTGAATACTGCTGCTATTTAGCTGGTCTAATACAACAGTGAATGTGCTACGGAAGATAGGGAGGATATTGATTGGGTCGGCCAGCTTCTGAAACCAATGCAAGTGTGAAATATTCTTCGTTTCCGTGTAACGGAAATAGTACCATCTGACTGTTGATTTGAACGCCCCAACCACCTCTCACTTTCCCCTTCCCGTGATGTCATGCAGCCCCCCCCCCCCCCTCTCTCTCTCGCCCCCCTCTCTCGTGTGTATATAAGCAGGCTGTCTCTCTCTTTGCAAAGCTATTCCTTCTTCATTCATAAAAGCAGAACTTGCAGTTCAGCCTTTTCTTCTGCTTCACCCTGCACACATCAAGCCATGGATGATTTAGTTAGCAGCTCGTCTTTCAAGAGTGACCTCAGCTGCAGTGAAGCGGAGGCCCAACCAGAAGAGAGTTCTTGGACCGGTTACTTTGTGGATTTCATGATGTCCGAGGAGGAGAAGAAGAGGCAAGAAGCTTCATATTGCACTTATGATCAGGAGGAGGAGGTGGACGAGGAGGAGAGCTCTATGATCTCTGACGCCGCCTCCCTCGCTCCGGCAGCGTTGCTAGACAGGTACAAGGGGCTGAAGAAGCTCAAGAAGAAAGTCTTCAAGGCACTGGATCATGATGATTCCTTGGAGGACACTGCAAGCTCTCCTGTAAATAGCCCTAAGGTATGGTATAGCTACAATTGGCTTTACTTTCGTCATCAAAACTAGAGAAGTATACATGGTTGATCTCAATTTTGCCTGTTTTGATTTGTCCTTTCAAGGTCAGTGCTTTGTCACAACTGGAATTCATCCCTAAAAGGAGGTGCAATGTTAGGGACCTCGCCAAGGTAACTCAGTTCAGTTGATAATTACTTAATTTATTGTCGTGTTCTTCAGTTGGTGTAGAAGTTATGTATACACCTGTTTTTATTTCAATGAATCGTTTGCTTATATAGCAGTAAATAATTTGTATTTAATCTTTTTTTCTTGTTTTTCTTACATTAAAGGGGGTTGGGATTGGATATGATCACGGAAGAGAGGGGATGGATTATGAAGATGCAGATGAAATGATAAGAGGAGTGAGATTTCTTGATCAGAGCCAGAAGGGTATAGCTCCATGTGCAGAGCTCAAGGACAAGGGGCTTTGTTTGGTTCCATTGTCCATGTTGCTGAACTACCAGGGTTAACTGGTTCGAGACTTATAAGGCCATGTGTTTGGAACGCAATAGTTTCCGAATCTCGTCTGAATTAGGATATTGCTTCCTGAAATTCCTTCGAAGTTTCTGTGAAATTTCTGCGTTCCAAAAATTTAGTTGAGCATGTGTGTGATTTACACTGTACAGACATGCATGCATCGTCTGTGGGATAATTGACCAAGAACATTGGTGATCGATACTGTGGATATTTTATTTCGAAAAATATAATATATGTGAATATTATCACTGCTGCTTTTGCAACCTCCTTGTTTATGTGTCGTCCTAGTATTGTTTCACCTACCAGCTTGCAAATTGTGATAGGAAATATAGATCGACGGAGCTCGGTAAAAGTCACTCGCTTTGTGTCCTAATAAAAGAACAAAATAATTAGATATATCTTGTAACCAAATAAAAACGAATCAACCTAAAGGATGGGATCTGGATATCAACGAAACCTCATTGATGCATACGTGCATAGCAACAAGACGATGTAATACCAAATACCAACATTTTTTTGCGGGGAACCAAATACCAACATTATTAGTACTTAAAAATGCCCAATTACACGATGGGAGTGCCCATGAATCTGGCTGAAGGTTTGGAGTTCTCTAAAATTCTTCTGTTTCATAAGTCCTAAATTCGTGGTGAGGCCACCCATCATTTTGAATATGACATTGCCCTCGCTTTGGTGTCACATGTGTTCGATAAAATAAAGTGTTTGTTGTTTCCATATATACCGGCTGGTGCACTGGCATATCATCATGATCAAATGGGCTATCTACCTAGTACCTACTCACTTTTGTTCATCACATATAGCTACCTTACCATCCATGAGTGGCTCAATTTACCAAATTTTTTCCTCTCTTAATCTATGTATATACCCATGACTTTGCATGCCAAATTGCCATTGCATACATGGAAGAAAAAATACTGCGTTTTTTTTTCCTTTTCTGCAAGGATTCCTTTTCAGAGTTCTGGTTCTGCATAGAAATAAATTCGGGTTTTATAGAATTATTAAGCAAGCTTCTTTTTGGAACTGATACAAGTGGATAAACATGAATAATTCAATCCCATTGCCATGCATGAGCTCATGCATTCATGAACAAGGCAGTTAGGAAGTAGCTTTCAGGAAGCAATTAGTTAAGGGCTTGACTGTTGCAAAGGATTGAAAAGGCTAAAAGACTTGCTAACAAACCAATTAAATTGAAGGCCTGAGGCCTCCCTGATTGACAGCTTCAGCTTATCTTCATGCTAGTAGAACATTATTTTCAAGCTCCATGTGTTATGTACCTTGTCGATCATAGGCGATGGATTCCAAACACGAAGTCTCTAGAGTTATATATTTGTATCATTCTGTTGCACTTTTGCATGCTTCTGAAAATCTGTTATTCCCATTACCATCTAAACACATATTATGTGTATAAGCGTAAGACAACACTACTAAAAAGTTATTACTAGGTGTATAAGCGTAAGACAACACTACTCCCTCCAGTTCATATTAATTGACTCCACTTTGTCTAGATACGCATGCACTTAGTCTAGAAACTTAACTAGATACATACGAATCTAGATAAAATGAAGTTAATTAATATGAACCAGTACTCCCTAAAAAGTTATTATTACGTATATAAGCGTAAGACATCACATATTTAGTATTGTAATAAAATCAAGCATGATATAATTTGTTAACAAAATATGCAACATATACCAAGAGAGCATGAAAGATAAATTATTCCCTAAAGAGTAGCTTGCCGTTATTATTCCCTGTTTTTTCTCTTATGGCCCTACTCATAGCAAATCAGTCCGTTTTCACCTTTTTATCTCGGAAAGGGGGAATGAAACCCCGACCTCTGCATCAATTGGTCCATAAACGGCCCTTTTATTGCAAAGTCTTTAGGAGCAAAGTTTACAATTCATGGATCGCTCGAAGTGGCAACAAAGATAAGCCAACAGAAGATTAAAAAGAGCATATAGCGTTTAAGCAACATCTAATATGTTAGCATAATTAGCCAACCAACATGGGTGTAGATAGCCCGTGCAACCATCTCTCCATTACCCATAGACTTCCTCTGCCCTTCCGATAGGAGAAGAGACTATATGTCGAAGGCGTCATCTTTGCCCGTCTTGGCACTACACTCGGCGAGTTGGGGATGCGCGGCTGCTGATGAAAACCGTGCTCCGACCTCGGTTGGCGGACGATGGCGACGTGTCGCGCCGCTACCTTGTTGAAGGCATCATCGTCGCAGTCTGCGGTCTCTCACTCGTGCTGCTTCGGGGGAAACCCTAGGTCCGGGTCTCCCGGATCGGACGATGGCAGCGCGCCCTGCGTCGTTCTACCTCTTGGGGCATCGTTTTTGGAGCAGCTGCTGGATGTTGGCGGATGTCGGTGGAGTGGTATTCATCTACCACATTGTTGGCGCTGAGTCTCGGTGGCATGGTGCTGCAGGGTATCGACGACAGATGCGGGATGATGTATGCATGCAGGATGGTGGAGCCGTCTGGCGTCATGGTGGCATCGACGGCAGGTCTTGCAAGGTTAATGCGATGATCTCTCTTGAAGATGGAGTCGAGGAAGACAGCGGTAGCAACTTCTGTGGCGTGTGCGTTGGCGTGCGTTGAGAGTCTGCTCGACTGGATGTGCTTCTCATCTGCTATTGGGCGGTTTTGGGAAGGCATTTAGTTTTTTTTGGATGATGTGAGTTGGTGTATTGTCACCCTCTTCATCCCACTGTAGGTATAATAAGGTTGCTTCGAGATTGATCTTTTGTATTGTTCTTGTAAGATTTTGTGAATAATCTAATAAAAAAGCCGTGTGCATCCTTTGGATGCAGAAGCTGGGGCGATATTTCCCCCATTTCGAAAGAAGAAAAATGTGGCAATGCGAGATCGTGTGAACAACATGTAAATAATTAACATTTTTAGCGTTGCTAAAAAACCAAGTGATTCCTGAAATTCCAAATAGCCCAAAGAAAAGAACAAATTCCTAGATCGCTGCTCTGTTAACTTTATCAATCACGTTCAAGAAATTTCCAAACAAATTCATAATATTAGTTGGTGCCATTATCCATGCTCCATCTGAAGCAAGGTTCTAGTTTCCCCTTAGGCAATTAATTTTTTTTTGGGGGGGGGGATGGGAGGTGGGGGGCTCCTTCCCTACTTGATCTGAAGCATCCTTGCGTTCCACCTCTTGAGGTTTATCATCATCATCGGATGGGCCTCTTGCATAGGAACATCATTAGTTGTAGCAACCACAACCCCTTCTACCTCAAAAGTAATCCCAAAACCCTCACCATCATAAGTATGGTCAGTGCCTTTTAGGAATATGTACCACACACGTCACCTGAACCAACATCCAAACCAGCTCATGCCCTCTAGTAAAAACAATGTCTACTTCTTTTCTTCTCCCAATAAGAGTGCCTGCTGCAAACAAAGCCAAGTAATCACATTGTAACTTATATGAATATACCAAAACTTTGACCCACGCCTCCTCTAACTGAAATTATCCACTGCCAAAGATGGCCACTCCTCGAAGTGAAAAAAAAATGGTTGTATCCTTGATAGGAATATCTTTAACTCCTCATTTTTTTCGATATGGGAGCAGAACTCCGGCTTCTGCATCAATAGATGCACACAGTCATGTCCTTTATTTAAAAAGATGTCCAAAATGGATACTTATTACAATCATGCGGTATCTAATACTGTACCAAGAACCATCCAAACAAAGATGAAAAGTATAGAAAAACTATTCATCTTCAATTCTTCTAATGTGTCGCCATCCAGTAGCCTGGAAATAGCAATCCCGTGTGACCGTCAATACATGGTTGCATCCAGTAGTCATAGTATCCCGTTGATTCTCCGGAAAAAGGTATGCCCAAAGCTTTATCCAATGCGCCGCACGAAGAATAACCTACAAAAAATTGGTTCCCTTCGGTTTATTAAACACAATATCATTTCTGCTTGTCCATATCGACCAATAAATTGCAGGAATACTAATACGAATATGCTCTTTATCTTTCTTATTCACCCCATTCAACCAATTAATGAACATATTAGTAATATTGGATGGAGGAGGAATGTTATAGGAAAAGAATACCATCCTCCAAATTAGTTTTGCAAACGGACAAGAAAGAAACAAGTGGTCAATAGTCTCATTATCATCACAAAAACAACATTTTTGAAAACCTATCCACTTTCTCTTTATCAAATTATCCTTAGCTAACAACACCTTGTTACTAAGAAACCACATAAAAATCTTTATCTTAAGCGGGATTTTGATCTTCCAAAGATACTTACGCAAAAATCTAGTATGATCGTTCATAAGATCCAAGTACATAGATTTAACTGAAAACAAACCCGACGCTGTTAACTTCCAGATAAACTTATCAGTTTCATGAGTTAGATGCACCGACATTAAACGCTCACATAAATGTAACCACAAATTTCACTTATGTTCATTTAGAGATCTCCTAAAACCAATGTTAATAGGAGATTGACCCAAAACCGTAGATACCAACACATTTTTCCGCTGGACAATATTATATAGAGATGGATATTGTTGAGCTAACGACACCTCACCCAGCCAGACATATTCCCAAAACCTAACCCTCGACCCATCCCCTATCTTAAATTTTCCTCGCTTGAAAAAAAATCAGTTTTAAACCGCATTAAGCCCTTCCAAAAGGGAGAATCAGTGGGTTTCTCCTCGACCTGAGCTAATGTCTTATTTTTAAGATACTTGTTATGTAGAAACTGTTGCCATACTCCCTCTTTGGTTAATATTTTGAAAAGTCATTTGCTTAGCAAACATTTATTTTTTAATTCAAGAACTTCAATGCCTAGACCCCCTTGATCCTTCGGCCTACAGATTATATTCCAACAAAACAGCCTATACTTCTTGTGTTCATCAGATTGCCAAAAGAAGCGAGATCGGTAAAAATCAAGTCTCTTCCTCACTCCTATAGGAATCTCCAAAAATGATAGCATAAACATGGGTAGACTAGTAAGAACATAATTGATAAGGATAAGGCGATCACCATACGATAACATTTTCCCCCGCCAACAACCTAACTTTGCAGCAAAACGATTTTCCACCGGATTCCATTCAGAGTTACGAAGCATCCGGTGATGAATTGGAATACCAAGGTATCTGATAGGAAAAGAGCCAGATGCACACCCAAAGATTTCTTTATATTTGTGTTCCATATCTGATGCTTTACCAAAACAAAATAATTTGCTCTTACGAAAATTTATCTTTAACCCCGATAACTGCTCAAATATGCACAAAATGAGCTTCATATTAACCGCTTTTTCTAAGTCATGCTCCATAAAAAATAATAGTGTCATCTGCATACTGCAAAACAGACACACCCCCCTCAACCAAATGGGGAATAAGACTACCCACATGGTCAGCATCCTTAGCCCGCATAATCAAAATGGCTAACATATAAGCTACAATAATATTAAAAACAATGGGAGATAACGGACCCCTGCCTTAGACCCTTTTTTGTTTGAAAATTATGACCAATGTCATCATTAACCTTTATCCCAACACTATCCCCCTGCACAATTTTTTTAATTCGATCACACCAGATTGGTTTAAATCCCTTCATCTGCAACACTTGTTGAATAAAAGGCCATTTCACCTTGTCATATGCCTTCTCGAAGTCAATTTTAAAAAGAACCTCATCCATCTTTTTGCGATGTAATTCATGAATCGTCTCATGCAAAACAACAATCCCTTCCAAAATATGTCTACCAGGCATAAAGGCCGTCTGAGTAGGTTTTACTATTTTGTGAGCCACTACCGATACACGGTTAGTAGAAACTTTAGTAAAGATTTTGAAACTAACATTAAGCAAGCATATAGGAATGTATTGCTGAATTTGCACCACATTTTATTTTTTAGGTAGAAGAGTGATAATCCCAAAATTTAACTCTTTGATAAAACTCCGCGGGAAACCCATCCGGCCCCGGCGCTTTGTTATGTTCCATTTGAGATATGGCTTCAAAAATTTCCTCCTCAGAGAAGTCAGCGGTTAGGAGAACATTTTCCTCTTCAGATAGCTGGGGAATGTCATCAGTACGAGTTTCCATCATATCGAAAGGGTTATCTTCAGCAGACCCAAAAAAATTCCTATAATATTCAGTAATATACACTTTCAAATTGTCATCACCCACAATTGTACCTTCTTCTTGTTCCAGTTGGAATATTTTTTTCTTCCTATGTTTGCCATTAGCAATCAAATGGAAGTATTTTCTATTGTTCCCCCCCCCCTCCTGTATATGTTTAACTTTAGCCCTTTGTGCCCATTTGATCTCTTCGTCACATCTAATTTTATTCAATTGATCATTTGCTTTTCTAAAATCAAGCCTCTCCCTTTTAGTTACAGGGCAAGTTTCAGCTTGAATATCTAAAAAGTCTATTATATTCAACAAATGCTTCTTCTCTTTTTTATATTTTTCACTTATATTTTTTGCCCACCCCGCAAAAATCTTCTCAAATGTCTAATTTTATTTTGCCAAGTCTCAATCAGTGTTTTACCAACGGTCAGCATCCCATTCATTCGCCACTATTTCATCAAAACCATCTTGTTCAAACCAAGCCGGTTCGAAAGAGAAGCGCACCAGCCTGGACCTCAATTATAAATGGAAACCTAAATTCGGTGAGGATTTGAACTCAGGTGCTTGGTCTATACATCCACTCCCCCAGCCAGTTGAGCTAGACTCTCCTTTATATAACACAAACACGATCATGTTTCCATGATCTTAAATGAGGAGCGACACGAGGTACATTTGGGAAATATGTAGACATTTGCACGCATGCATGTTACTTTTTAAGATAATGCGTGGATGTATCTTACTCAGGCTTGGAACCAACAAAAGATAGCACTGAATTTCTGAATCTGCAATCATATAGGTTCCTAATCACTCTACTAAGACTGTGTTTTCCTTCTTAAACATCGGCAAGACTAATTAAACATATTGATCTGAATCTTCAATAGGTTATAGGTGCAATATCCACACAGCAAATCAGCAAGAACTGAAACAAAATATAGCAGCAGGTGGACCAGAAAATAGCCTCTCTTTTTTGCGATGATCAGAAATAGCCTCTTGCAGTACAGGCCACGCAGGGAGTATATGAATATCAAACTGATAAGCGAGTCATGTCCATGTGCATAGCACTGAGCCACTGAGGTTGGTAGCGCACACGAACTACCGTATCGAATCCACATCTTGGCCGCCCGCCATGAGCGATAGAAAACTCTTGTGGTTTGATTCGTTCAAACAAAAAAAAAAAGTGAATTAAATCCTGGGTTGTAGAATATTCGTCGGCCGTCTTATATTGATTAAAAACAGCAGCAAGTTGGAAATCTTTAACGGAATAATACAGAACAGAGATCAATGGATTAACATGCAAGTCAATATTCTCTGAAGTCCAGTCCAGCAAAGTCTGAAAGAAATAGAAGTATTGGATGTTCTTGCTGCCATCGAATTCACAACTGAAGCCTATCCTGATACAATGCTTTGAGGTACGAAAACTCTTGTTCAAAAAAAAAAAAGTACACTCATCGCAACAAACAAAAGATCGAGATCGTCAAGATAGAGTCATATGGAGGAAAACCTGAAAAACCTGAACCAGTTTTAATTTGTCCCGGTATCTTTGACAAGATTGCAAATCCAATAATTGAAGAACTGATGACTTGTTAAATGCAGCGCGCTCTGATTGGAATCCCACTACGAAATCCAAGAGTTAGATTATGGGTACGTTGAATTTGGACTGAGGCCGGAATGAAGTTGCAGGTTATCCATGTGATTAGCATCTCCCAGTCTGCCGTATCATCACCAGTCGAGACACGCACAACTAGTGCAGTCTACTGCTAATCAGGTCTAATTAATCCTACAAGAGAACATGTGAGTAGAATATTGTTCGGAATACTGGGGATAGTCTATGCCTGGTTGATGCGACGGTGCCGTTGAAATTCTTCCAACACTGCGCGCGGCATACATCGACCTAGCAAGTTCTTTTTCCCCTAGCTGGCAGGTTCTCCGCCCCCAACCCTCCGCCCCCAACCCTAACCCTCCCGCACCCCGCCCTCCGCCGCCGCCGCCGGTAGCGCCGCCGGGGGCAAAGTCCCTCGGGGCGTGGCGGCGGCGGGGGCCCTTCCTCGTCGCCGCGTGCAGATCGGCGGCCGGATCCCCACCTCCTCGATGCTTGGCGGTGCAGACGCACGTGGGATGGGCGACGGCGGCGGCGGCCCTCCTCCCGTCGGCTGTCCCCTGGCGGACCGGTCGGCGCGGGTGGGATGGGCGGCGCTGCGGTCTCCCTCTTCTCGTCGGCTTCCCGCAGCACTCCGGTAGGGGTTGGTGGTGGGCGGCGGCCAGACCCTCGGTCTGCGCCATGCCATCCACCCCCGCCTCTCGTTGGTGCGTGGAGGCGATCTCGGGCATCTTTCGTGACACGAGGGCGCCCGGGGCAGCAGCCTTGGGTTTGACGGAGGAGGTGGCCTCTTCTTCGCCGGAGAGGGTCGGCCTGTGGTTGGTGGTGGTGGATTTTTTGATCTATCATCGCCAGCCGGCGGTGAGATGGAGGTGCATGAAAGCCGGCGATGGTGTCGCCGGTGGAGGGTTGGGTTGGCCAGCCCGGGATGGTCGCCGACGTGGGGGTCCGGCCTGAATAAAGGCGGCGGTCCTAGGGCCTCTCTTGCGTGAAGAGGAGGACCTACCGGAGGCCTGGACTCGTGATCTGGCCGGAGGGTTGAGTTCCGGAAGGCTCCGCCGGCGAATGTAACAGTGCTTTGCCTGGAGTTTGCTGGATCAGAGGTATTCGGTCGTGCGCACCCATGCGTTTATTCCGACCGTTTGGTTCTGGAGGGAGCGGCGCGAAGCTCTTTTTCCGTGTTGACATCAAGTGACTATGGATCCATGATGAAAGTCGGAAGAAGAGAATTTCATGAAGGCCGGAGGGGAGGACTAGCTAAGGGAGGTTCAAGTCTCCGCGTTGTTGAGGGGCTTGCTTGGTGTCCGGGCTTCACAGCAGCGGTATGAAAGTGAGGGCGACAACACATGTGAAGCGCAGAGTCCTACCTTTCAGGGTGAAAATCCAAGGTCTGGCCTTAACTGGTTGTGCCTGGCAGTGACCTGGGTGGAGGCATTGTTTTGAGAGTGGGGACTATCTTCAGGGTGAAAACCTAAGATCTTTGATCGGGCGACGACGGTGTTGGAACACTGTTCCCTTCTTGGAGGCGTCGTTTTTTGGAGAGTCTGCAATTCAGGTGTTGTCATGGTGGTGGATGTATTGCTGTTGTTAGATCCGTGATACTGTAGCGGGACTTTTATTTCTTAGTTTTCTTTTCGTTTTTTTGGCTGTGTGCATCCGTAGTGCCATTAGGGTGGTGCGTTGTTGCAGAGGCTGGGTGTAATTGGTATCTCTCGATATTAATATATTCCCTTTATCGAAAAAAGCTGGCAGGTTCTACACATTGCAATAATCTAGTTGTGGTTGTACTCCCTCCATTCCAAATTAAAATATCTATAGGTTTTAGTTAAAATAAAAATAAAATTGAGCAACTATTATATACAAAAAAAGTATCAACATAAATAATTTTAAATGCACATAATATAAAAATATGTTTCATGATGGTTCTAAAAAATAGTAATTTAGGATTATAAATGTTGTCACTTTTTTTCTATATAGTTGGTCAGACTTTGAGAAATTTGACTTTATCTAAATATTAGCCATCCTATTTTAGGATAGATGGACTATTGCTTTAAATTATGATGAAGTTGTTGGTCTTGGGTGGAGCGTGTTTGCTCTTGGGATCCGGGGAGCTTGGTATTTCAGAAAATATACGAAACTAACATTTTCGTGTAAGAAAATCCTCAATATTTCTTAGATACATAAAAGTGTGCTATAACCGCTTGCAAAGTTTTTCTAAATACGTTGTATTTTCTTTTCAAAAAATTACAAAATAATGGCTCTAAAAAGGCAAAAAGAAAGTATACTCTTTAAATTTATCTTATTTTTTCTACAGAGCACATGAAAAGATATTTCGGAGAGAATGTAACCGTAGATACTAGATAGGTATATTTACTTGTATATTTTTTAAGAATTTATGGAGATTTGGAAATAAACTCCTTAATTTCTAAAGAAATAGGCACCTCTAAAATATTTATCATGTTAATCTCATGTTGCATCGCACATTGCATAATTTGGGCATCGGTTCTTGGCCTCTAATAGCTACCTATTTCTTTTCATCCCTAGTGGTGTGGTTTGTCAAAGTAACGCCGTGCACATGTGTTTTTACTTGTTCTCTCACTCAGCTAATCACACCACTCAAACACCTCATCTCACTCACTCATTTGTTACATATCAAAATCAAAGTTTAGCACAGAAGAATGACCTAATTAACAAGGTTTATGAGCGTTCTTTCTATCTACAATTATCCAAAAATAATCAAGTTATGAATGACTAAACGGAATCAAGAGATTACCTTTTATATGTGAAATTATAGAAGATCCTATTTAAGATCAAACAATTCTATCAAATTGAGTATGATTGTATGTGCATAGCATCTACTATCCCATGAATATCAATGAAACCCATTCTTGCAAATGCTTAGGATATCCTCTTTTAGCTGCTAGGTCTATTTTTTCTTCGTTCAAGACTCCTCTTCCTAACTGAATTAAAAGAATTAGTAGATCTGTTCCACCCAAAATAACAATGCATGTTACGATCTATAGGGAATATGCTCGTCGCGATTGATCACAAGACCATATACATACACAATCGAAGGAGTTTTTAAAGCATAAATGCACAACCGCTTCACGAAGCATGCATGTCGTCTGTGGAGATTAGGGACCCGAATTTTGTTAACAATTCTTGACCTCAGAAAGTGTTGGAGATTCGTAGCAGAAAACAAAAAAAATTAACTAACACAACCCGATTGCCCAGATCTATCTAGGAGTAATGCAGTAATGGAGATAGTTTCGGTGACGTACCCTCGTAGACCGTTAGCGGTTAACTTTCTGCTAGAACGTGGTTGATGTAGTCGTACTTCGTCGCTAACCTCGGGGTCGTGTAGAAGTCCTCTCGTACCACCATGAATACCGCAAGTGCAGCACCTCGTAGTTTCACACACATACGGTGCTTAACGACGCTCCCAGCCTCAGATCCAGCTAAGGTTGCGGAAGAAGATCTTCTAGATCTGAATCCCAGCAGCGCTCCCGCGTACCGGTAAAGTACTTCATGCATGCGCAGCTCTTCGAGGAGACACGGGTGGATAGAGAACAAGAGAGAGAGAGAGAGAGAGAGAGAGAAAGAGAGAGAGAGAGAGAGAGAGAGAGAGAGAGGGAGAGAGGAGAAAAGCGAGGGGCGCCCCAAGAGGCTCTCATTTTTCTCAACGCTAAATTGTGTGTACTCCTCCAAATCCCTCCACTGTATATAGGGACTGAGCATTGTGGGACTAAAGATGGACAAGGGAGGGGATGGCCGCCTGGGGTTTGAACAAGCAATACCATAATTATGAATCAATTAGTAAAATCTTGGGACCATGCACATAAAACTAAGAATGACAACTATGCTCTCATAAGTGGTGCATAAACTAGAAGGTGGAGACTCAACATAAAAGTAAAAGAAGGTCTCTCTGTGCTAGAGCTTTTTATTGAAACAACAAGAGTATAAAATGCACTTTTGAGAGGTGGTTGTTCATGTCAACGAGTAGTAAAAAGAGCTATTGTCATCTTCCATACTAAGCAAGTTTGAGAGCGGTTCCAAAATATTTGGGCGAAGCCTCTTTTCATTTATACTACTTATAAAATTGTGACACTCCTCCCAACCTTTGCTTACACATACCATGGCTAACCAAATCCTCGGATGCCAACCAAGCAATCACAAACTGTGGAGGCGTGCCCTTTTCTTATAATTTTCCTATTTTCTTCCCCTACTGGAAGTTGTGGTCAAACCAGCTCTTTTTATATATATTCTTTTTTATGTGACAAGCAAGATGAAGCTCGCGAGTCTTTGAGTTACTTAACTAGTATGGAAGACGACAACCACAGTTTTAATTTACTTCCTCATGAGCTAAAAACAATGTCACAAAACGAGGAACTGTTTGAATGTTTTAAAGGTAGCACACGAGCAAACTACTATGGAATGGCAATGAAATACCACATATAGGTAGATATGGTGAACACTTTGGCATATTTGGTTTTTGGTGGTTGGATGCATGAATAAAATACTCATACAAATGGAGGCTAGAAAAAGACCGGGTACGACCAACTAAGAGAGCATAATGACCATAATCATGCACAACGACAAAATATATTAATCAAAGCATAAAGTGATACATAAGTTGCAAACTAAATGATCATAGAGGCAAGAATTGACTGGAATGTAGTCAACAACCCTGACCCGTTCCAGCGCCTCTGGCTGCGCCTGCAAGCCACCGCCAAGGCGCTCACCAGCTGGAGCGCCCGTACCGCGGGCAGCGTACGGTAAAGGATGGCCATCTGCCGGGAGGTGATCGCCAAGTTCGACAAGGCCCAGGAGGATCGCCTCCTCTCACCGCTTGAGAGATGGTTGCACCAAACACTCAAGGTTACTTACCTAGGGCTGGCATCCCTCGACCGCACCATCGCCAGGCAGCGATCACGCCTCGCCATGCTCAAGGAAGGCGACGCCAACTCCGCCTACTTCCACCAGCACAGCTCCTTCCGCCGGCAGAAGAATCGTATCCACAGCGTCCTCTCTGACGGCCACTTCCTCACCGACCACAAAGACATGGCCGAGGCTGCGTTCGCGCACTTTGACGCCCTGCTTGGCACGGATAGCACGAGGGACATTTCCCTTGACCTACACGAGCTGATCGCGCCCTCGGAGGACCTGCAAGACTTGGACGCCCCTTCAACGGAGGCTGAGATCTGGAGCGCGATCAAGCGTCTCCCCGCGCGGAAAGCACCAGGGCCCGACGGCTTCACAGCGGAATTCTTGCGCGCTTGCTGGAGTACTATCAAGGACGACATGGTTGAAGCCTTTGCGCAGATACACGCCCTCCGTGGCCGCGGCTTCCATCGCCTCAACCAAGCACTCTTGACCTTGCTCCCCAAGAAGCCCGACGCGGCAACGATGGGCGACTACAGGCCCATCAGCCTGATCCACCTCGTTGCCAAGCTCGTCGCCAAGACGCTCTCGCTCCGCCTCGCCCCCAAGCTCGACGCCCTGGTTAGCAAGAACCAGAACGCTTTCATCCCCGGACGCAGCCTGCACGACAATTTTGTCCTGACATGACAATCGGCACGCCTCCTCCACCAGCTACGAGTGCCTAGAGTGCTGTTGAAGCTCGACCTCGCCCGCGCCTTCGATTCCCTCTCATGGGCCTTCCTCTTCGAGGTTTTGCGCCGGTACGGCTTCCCCGACAAGTTCCTCGACTGGCTAGCCCTGCTGCTCAGCTCGGCCAGCACGAGAGTGCTGATCAACGGCGAGCCAGGACCGCCAATTTGGCACCGCCGCGGGCTACGCCCCCGCAGCTGTTTGTGCTCGCCGTCGACGTGCTTGGGCGCTTGATCGGGCGCGCCACTGACTTGGGTATCCTCCAGGATCTCCACCCTCGCCGACGCGTCCCCGAGATATCCCTCTACGCCGACGACGTCATGCTCTTCTGCCACCCGACCCACGCCGACACCGCCGCCGTCAGGGAAATCCTGCTGCTGTTCGGGCGTGCCTCCGGCCTGCATGTCAACTACAACAAAAGCGCCGCTGCGCTTATCAATGGCGAGGAAACTGACGCGGCGATCGTCACCGTCGGGCTTGGCTGTCCCATCGTGACAATGCCCATGACCTACCTGGGCATTCCGCTAACGATCAGACGCCCAACCTGTGCCCAGTCCGCAGCCCCCGGTCGATCGCATCGCCGCCAAACTTCCCACCTGGAAGGCCCACCCGATGGACAAAGCCGGCAGGCTCAAACTCGTCAAATCCGTCCTCTGCGCTATCCCGCCGCACCCGGCTGCTCGTCTACGCGCCGCCTAAGAAGACGCTCAAGCTCATTGAGAAGATCCAAAGAGGATTCCTCCGGGCGGGCGCAAGGATGCCAACAGCGGAAGTTGCCATGTCAATTGGAGCCGGGTCTGCCGGCCCCTCGAGTATGGAGGCCTCGGTGTCCAGAACATGACCAAATCTGGCCTTGCGCTGCGCCTCCGTTGGCTCTGGTTCAGTCGAACCGACGCGACAAGGGCATGGCAAGGGCTTGACCTCCAGTTCTCCGCTGAGGAACAAGCCCTCTTCTTCGCCTCCACCACCATGAGCCTCGGCGATGGACGCACAGCGCGATTTTGGGAGGATCGCTGGATTGACGGCAAGTCCACACGCGAGTTGGTGCCGCACCTATATGCCTCGCATCCCCAAACGCCGGCGTCGCTCCACTACCGTCGCTCAAGGCCTCGCACGACCGCTCCCGGGTACGCGACATCCATGGTGTCCTGGGCATCGAGGAAATTGGAGAATATCCGATGCTCGGCGAAAGATCGAGCAAACCCACCTATCGGATCAGGCGATTCCATGGTCCGGAAATGGACTAGCAACGGCGTCTACTCGCCAGCTCCTGCTACAAGGCCACCTTCCATGGATCTGTGCGCTGTGATGCCTGGCAGCTAACCTGGAAGACATGGGCGCCCCATAACATCAAGCTCTTCCACTGGTTGGCGCATCTCGACCGATGCTGGACGCCCGAGCGCCTGCAGCGCCGTGGATTACCGCATCATGCACGCTGCTTGCTTTGCGACCAAGGCATGGAGACAATGCAGCATATCATGATCGGATGCGGCTTCTCCAGGCAGGTCTGGTTCGACGTCCTCGCCTGGCTACGCGCTACCTGCGAGCCTCCCGACCACGACGACACGCTCATCTCCCGGTGGAGCCGGGCCAGCGAGCGACGCCCAAGGCCATGCGCAAAGGACCGGCCTCGATATCGCTGCTCATACCCTGGATGGTTTGGAAGCAGCGGAACGACTGCGTCTTCAATGGCGCCGCACCATCCATCAACGACGTCACCGCCAAGATACGGGACGAGGCCAACCTTTGGGCCAGGGCCGACGCATTAGGCCTGCGTGCCATCCTTTCTGTGCCTGGGTTGTAACCTCTAAAAAACATTGTTCTCCTTCTTCTTTTCAATGAAATGAAACGCAAAGGCTTTTTGCGTTTTCTCGAAAAAAAAACATGTGCCAAGTCAACCCAAATAAAAATATTCGCAGGAGAATATATACCCCAATATTATGCTTTTCTATTGTATGCTAAAAACAATGCATGAAACCTTCAATGACACACTAAACACTCTCAGTATTTGAGACTAATCATAATGAAAACATAATTAACAAGATCATCGTGAGAATAACATCTAGCAAGATATGCAAAAATAACTATGCCACAGTCTAAAAATGCTTCCATTTGCATCACATACACATAAAACTTTTTTCATGCTTCCAACGCCAACCAAATGAAACCAAACAACTCTCATATATGAAAAACAAGTAAATGTACAGAGAGATATTGAAACTCAAATAAATGTAAAAGTGGAGTGTGTCTCTCTCCAACGCAAAATGCATAACAGTGGAGCGTGTCTCACTCCAAAATAAACATGCAAAACAGCGGAGCGTGTCTCACTCCAAAGTAAATATGCAAAGCGGTGGAGCGTGTCTCACTACAAAGTAAACATGAATTATGAGATCCAACTTTATTGAAAGTAAACACACAGAAAAAAGTAAATACGCTCCAAGGATAACACATATCACATGAAGGAATAAAAATATAGCGTGTTGAAAAATGACCTGGTGCTTTTTGTTGATGAAGAGGGGATGCCTTGGGCATCCTCAAGCTTTGATGCTTGTAATTATTGGATATTTCTTGGGGGTACAGGGGACATCCCCAAGCTTGAGATATTGTCCATGCTTCATCTTATTGCATCATTCTTCTCTCCCTACACTTGAAAACTTCCTTCACACAAAACTCAGCACAATTGATTAGCAACATTAGTGCAAATAAAAATATATCAAACCAGCAAGGCTTCAGTAATGGCACATATCAAACACTCATTTTAACATATGCTACCGTAGCTACTTCTTCCCAAAGCTCTTTTCACAAAAGAACTCAAAAAGACGAAGCATAAGACGCAAATGCAAAACATGGCAGAAATCTATCAAAACAGAGCAGCGGGCAGAGATCGAAATTAAATAAATAGTTCTGTTGCTCAAATCGAAATATACTAAACTAACGAATTTAGCTAACATACTGGGGCATAAGCACAAAAATTGTCAGCTCAAAATAACGTTCTGGAGATTTTTAAGAATTTTTTTCGTGACCAGCACAGAATCTGTTTCAGAATTGCAAATACCCCAAACACTGCTTTTCTTTCTATTAGAGGCTACCCTTGGCACAAAAACGAAACAAAAATGATAAGGAGAGGTTATTAAAGTAGCAATAACTTCCAAGACTCAACAAAACAAAAATAACAGAAATAAAACATGGGTTGTCTCCCATAAGCGCTTTTCTTTAACGCCTTTGAGCTAGGCGCAGAAAGGGTGCAAATCAAGTATTGTCAAGAGGTGACTCATCAACACCATAAGTTGTCCTATAAATAGAGTCATAAGGTGACTTCATTATTTTTATAGGGAAGTGTTCCATACCTCTTTTGAGTGGAAATTGATAACGAATTATTCCATCTCTCATATCAATGATAGCACCTGCAGTTCTGTGAAACGGTCTTCCCAAAATAATAGGGCATGAAGCATTGCATTCAATATCCAAAATAACAAAATTAATGGGGATATAATTATTATTCACTTTTATAAGAACATTATCAACTCTCCCCAAAGGTTTCTTTGCAGCAACATCAACAAGAAGAACATCCAAATAACATTTTTCTAACAGTGGCAAGTCAAGCATATCATAAACTCTTTTAGGCATAACATAAATACTTGCACCAAGATCACATAAAGCATTACAATCAAATTCTTCTACTCTCATATTAATGATAGGTTCCCAACCATCTTCTAACTTTTAGGAATTGAAGCCTCATGTTTAAACTTCTCTTCCCTCATTTTCATAATAGCACTAGCAATATGCTTTGTAAGAGCAACATTTTGTTCACTAGCATTGGGAGTTTCAGCGAGATTTTGCAAGAACTTTATAACTTCAGTAATAGTACAACTTTCAAAATCAAAATCATTTCTATCAAAAGTAAAAGGACAATTATCTCCCACACCTCTAAAAATTTCAGCACGCTTGTCGGGAACAATTTTAATGGGTTTATACACTTTTCTATGTGGAGTGGGGACTTTTCCTACATTTTCGATTTTGCTAGTAGTAGGAGGAGGTTTGCTAGCATTGTAAGGTTGAGTATTACTATTTGTGGTGATTGTGTAAACCTTGGCTAAATTATTTTCTCTAGCCATCTCATCTTCTCTTTCCCACCTAGCATGCAATTCACCTAACAACCTCATATTGTCATCAATTCTAACTTGAGTAGCATTTGCTTGAGCAAAAGTTTTATTCTCAGTATTATTATGAGGAAAAACCTTTAATTTAAGAAGATCAACATGAAGAGAAAGGCTATCCACTTTAGAAATAAGAGCATCTATTTTGCTAAACTTTTCCTCCACAGATTTATTAAAAGCAGTTTGGTTACTAATAAAATCTTTGAGCATACCCTCAAGTTCAGAGGGAGCACTCCTATTGCTATTATAAGAATTACCATAAGAGTTACTAAAACCACTTCCATTGTTGGGAGGATACAGCCTATAATTATTGCTACCAAAATTAGTCCTATAGGCATTATTATTAAAATTGTTGCTCTTAATAAAATTCACATCTACATTTTCTTCTTGAGCAACCAAAGAGGCCAAAGGAACATTGTTTGGATCCATATAGGAGCATTATTATTTCAAGCATAGACATAATAGCATCAATCTTATCACTCGAAGTAGAAGTTTCCTCAACATAATTTACCTTTTTACCTTGTGGAGCTCTCTCGGTATGCCACTCCGAATAATTTACCATCATATTGTCCAGAAGTTTTGTAGCCGCGCGCCCCAAGGGTCATAGACATAAAAGTGCCTTCAGCAATTGAATCCAATAAGTTCTTTGAAGAAAAATTTAGTCCTACATAGAAGGTTTGAATAATCATCCAATTAGTCAGTCCATGAGTGGGACAATTTTTATCCAAAGATTTCATTCTTTCCCAAGCTTGGGCAACATGCTCAGTATCAAATTGTCTAAACTTCATAATATCACTTCTCAAAGATATAATTTTAGCAGGAGGATAATATTTTCCAATAAAAGCATCTTTGCATTTAACCCAAGAATCAGTACTATTTCTACGCAAAGATAGCAACCACTCATTAGCTCTACCTCTTAATGAGAAAGGAAACAACTTCAACTTAATAATATCACCATCTACATCCTTATATTTTTGCATCTCACATAGCTCAACAAAATTGTTGAGGTGAGAAGCAGCATCATCAGTACTAATGTTGGAGATATGCCCAAGAGGCAATAATAAAGTGGTTATTATAATATATCTTTGTGTTTATGATAAATGTTTGCATACCATGCTATAATTGTATTAACCGAAACATTGATACATGTGTGTTATGTAAACAACAAGGAGTCCCTAGTAAGCCTCTTGTATAACTAGCTTGTTGATTAATAGATGATCATGGTTTCGTGATCATGAACATTGGATGTTATTAATAACAAGGTTATGTCATTGGATGAATGATATAATGGACACACACCAAAATGAGCGTAGCATAAGATCAAGTCATTAAGTTCAACTTGCTATAAGCTTTCGATACATAGTTACCTAGTCCTTCGACCATGAGATCATGTAAATCACTTACACCGGAAGGATGCTTTGATTACATCGAACGCCATTGCGTAAATGGGTGGTTATAAAGATGGTATTAAGTATTCGGAAAGTGTGAGTTGAGGCATATGGATCAAGAGTGGGATTTGTCCATCCCGATGACAGATAGATATACTCTGGGCCCTCTCGGTGGAATGTCATCTGATTAGCTTGCAAGCATGTGACTAGGTCACAAGAGATGACATACCACGGTACGAGTAAAGAGTACTTGTCGGTAACGAGGTTGGAGATACCGATGATCGAACCTCGGACAAGTAAAGTATCACGTGACAAAGGGAATCGGTATCGTATGTAAATGGTTCAATCGATCACTAAGTTATCGTTGAATATGTGGGAGCTATTATGGATCTCCAAGTCCCGCTATTAGTTATTGATCGGAGAGGAGTCTCGATCATGTCCACATAGTTCTCGAACCGTAGGGTGACACACTTAAGGTTTGATGTCGTTTTAAGTAGATATGGAATATGGAATGGAGTTCGAATGTTGTTCGGAGTCTCGGATGGGATCCAGGACATCACGAGGAGTTCCGGATGGTCCAGAGAATAAGATTCATATATAGGAAGTCACTTTCCAAGTTTGGAAATGATCTGATGCATTTATGGAAGGCGCTAGAATGTTCTAGAACCTTCCGGAAAAAATCACCATGGAAGGTGGAGTCCCGGTTGGACTCCACCAACCCTAGCCGACCACCCTAAGGGGAAGGTGGAGTCCATGGTGGACTCCACCACCATGGCCGGGCATGAGGGAAGGAAAGGGAGGAGTCCCACTACCCCTAGGTTTCACCCTTTGGTAAGTTTTCGAGTTGGACTCTTATTCGAATCTTTGGGCTAGCGCTTGGGGTTCCACCTATATAATGAGGGAGAGAGAGGGGGTCGGCCACCACTTGAGCCGAACCACCCAAGGGCACCCAAGGTCGGCGCCCCAAGTGCCCCCTCTCCCCAAACCCTAGCCGCCCCTCCTCCCGCTTCTCCCGTAGTGCTTAGGCGAAGCTCTGCCGAATATCTCCACCACCACCGACACCACGCCGTCATGTTGTCAGGATTCCGAGGAGGATCTACTACATCCGCAACCCGCTAGAACGGGGAGAAGGACATCGTCATCAACACCGAACGTGTGACCGGGTACGGAGGTGCTGCCCGACTGTGGCACCGTCAAGATCTTCTACGCGCTTTTGAAAGCGGCAAGTGATCGACTACATCAACCACGAGATTTATCTCGTTAACGCTTAGCGATCTTCGAGGGTATGTTGATCTTCATCTCCTTGCTACCATCTACTAGATTAGATCTTGGCTTGTTATTCGTTCTTGCGGTAGGAAAAATTTTGTTTTCTATGCTACGAATCCCATCAACTAACACCAGAAAAGTGCTCTTTCATAACAAGATTCAACAAGGCAGGCTTAATCTCATAAAAAGCTGCTTCAAGAGCAGGTGGAGCAATGGGTGTGCAAATAAAATTGTTGGTGTTGGTGCTAGTATCACACAACTTAGTATTCTCAGGAGTAGCCATTTAATAAAAATAATGCAAGCAACAGAAATAAAAGGTATACTAATTTTTTTGGATTTTTGATATAAAATGCAAACAAGATAAAAATAAAATATGCAAGCAAAACAATAACAAAGTAAAAGAGTTGAGAGTGAGAGTCGCAGAAGAGATGCTTTTCTCCCCGGCAACGGCGCTAGAAAATGTCTTGCTGGGCGCGGAGTTGATGAAGGAGAATTTATGCGCAACGTTGAGTGGAACCCCAAGAGGAAGGTATGATGAGCACAGCAGGAAGTTTTCCCTCAGTAAGAAACCAAGGTTTATCGACCAGTAGGAGAAAAATGTTCTCTCCCGAGGTGTTGTAAACCAACTCGTGGCAGGGCGCACTACCGGCGTCAGCAGCAACATGGAGACCTGCACACAAACAACCAAGTACTTTGTCCCCAACTTTCAGCGAGGTTGTCAAGCTCACTGGTTTTGCTGAAAACAAAGAATTAAACGAACCGTGTGGAAGAAGAATTGTTTGTAGAGAACGGAACAGAAAAATGTTGTAGAAGATTGCAATTAAAAGAAGAAGGACCGGGGTCCACAGTTCACTAGAGGCGCCTCCTCAATAAAATAAATATGCTAGGTAAACAAATTACATATGAGAAATTGATAAACAGAGATTCTACGCTAATGGTTGGTGCAGAATACATGCTATGAAAGTATGCGGGCATTACAACAATATACATAGGACGTAATCCAACTGCACCTATGACTAATAATCCACCTTTTAGGATTGCATTCGCGACACCCTCCAGTATTAAGTTGCAAGCAACGGACTATCGCTTTAAGCAATGTGTGTAAACTAAACGATGAAACTACCCTTGAATAGAACACCGTTGTTTTCTCCCTAGTAGCAACAGGACATCTACAACCGTAGAGAACAAGGTCACTTCCCATGGTTAAATAGAGGCATGAACCCACTATCGAGCATAAATACTCCCTCTTGGAGTCGCTAGCATCTACTTGGCCAGAGCATCTACTAGAAACGCAGAGCATGCAAGATCATAATTGTGGTGACCTTGCATACCACTGCATGTTGTAGTATACGCCAGTCGTTGATATAACAGTCACGAAGTACCAATCCGCAATTGTTTCCCTCAGAGTAGTACAACAGAACATAGCTGGTCCATAACTCATTCATACATTATTACAAACCAAATATATACATCATATTGGAGCTCCTCCTGGGTCCAGAGAGGAATACTCCTGGGTTCGAGGTGAACCCGACTTAACTTACAATATAGAAGTCTTAGCAGGTTATACATTTATTCTCCTCGAGCAGCTAAGTACTAAAGGTTTGTTATCACCAGAATTTGACCAAGTCAGAGGTGGGCCGCGATCAAGATGGACGTGAAGAATATATATAGAAGTAATACGTGAATCGGCCTTTTATACCAAGTTGGGCTTAATTGCCCGTGTATCTGTAACATATTAGATCGCATCTTAGTTTAGAGATAGAATCTTACTTGTGCACGGTTTGGTGCACGCCCACATTAGAAAGTCCCCTGGACTATAAATATGTACCTAGGGTTTATGGAATAAACAACAACCAACGTTCAACCACAAACAAATCTCGGCGCATCGCCAACCCCTTCGTCTCGAGGGTTTCTACCGGTAAGCATCATGCTGCCTAGATCGCATCTTGCGATCTAGGCAGCACAAGCCTGCCTACGTTGTTCATGTGTTGCTCGTACTGAAGCCTTTTTGATGGCGAGCAACGTAGTTATCTTAGATATGTTAGGGTTAGCATTGTTCTTCATATTACATGCTTTCGTAGTGCAACCCTTGCATGTCTAGCCGCCCTTACACCTATCTTAGGTGTAGGGGCGGCACCCCGCTTGATCATAGTTTAGTAGATCTGGTCCGTTACGATTGCATCCTTGTTCTACAAGGATTAGTTTAATATCCGCAATAGTTAGGCCTTACAAGGGGTCGGAGGATCCGGTGGCGTGTAGGGTGGCGTTCGCTAGTCCTAGAACGGATGTTCCGGGGATCAACCTCGTGTTGGTTTTTAGGCCCTTGTCTAGGATCGGCTTACGGTCACCGTGCGCGAGCGCGAGGCCCAATCCTGAGTAGGATGATCCGATTATGCGGTGAAAACCCTAAATCGTCGTAGATCTCATTAGCTTTACCTTGATCAAGCGAGGACCACCATATATTCGGACACCTCGTCGAATCATGGGTGGATCGGCTCTTTGAGCCGATTCACGGGATAACCCGAGAGCCGATCGAGGCTCGTATTTAACGTTTACGTGTGTGCCCTGCAGGAAACTAAGCGAGGCATCATCCACACCTTCCCGACCAGGTATAGGTCAGGTGGCACGCCCTTGTGATAAACATCGGCGCGTGCGACCGGGAGGCTTTGCGGGCCGTCGCTCCGAGGGACCGGGGCCAGCCGCAGCCCTAGTTGTTCCCGGCTCTACCGTGCTGACCGTCTCTGCCCGCCGGGGGGTTTCGACGTCAACACATTCACGGCACGCCCGGTGGGACCGCCTTCGACATCCGCAACATCGCCATCTACATCCGAGATGGCGGAAGACACTCCGGTCACGTACGAGGATCTGCCTGATGAGCTCAAGAAGAAGCATGACGAGATCAAGGCAACCCTCGAAGCCGAACTCATCGGCTCCTTCCACCGAACCCGCTCCCATGGCGTCGGGTGGAAGGGTTTCACACCTGAAGGCGCACTCGATGGAGTGGACCTGTCCGCCCGTCGGAAGAACGCACCAGGTCGCTGCGGCAGGAGATCAACTACATGGTGGCTCATTCGCTGCACCGCCACTCTGAGAGCCTGGTGAACACCTTGGAGCGTGTCGCTCTGCGCGTCGTCCAGGAAATCATGAGCCACCGGTATTCTCCGTCGGGACCAGCTCTGGGGACTTTCAAGGGAGAGATGCCGCTCCAGCCCCAGCTGTTCGCATGGGCAGCACCGGAACTGCCGAACTCATCGGCATACGTCGTCTACAAAGTTGGTGGTGATCCTAGTGACTACCAATTCCTACCTGAGCCACCTAAGGAGATCCCGCACGGATACACGTGCGCATACGTACCGGACTGCAACGCCTGGGCACTCTCGAACCAGGCTGCAATATCAGCGGCCTCTGGAACGGCAGGAGGAACGTCAGGAGCCGATCCTGAGAAGAAATCGTGGCTGGCTAAGTACGCCACCCCGACGAACCTCCAAAGCCCAGCTCCTGCAGTTGGCTTAGAACCAGAAAAGCAAGCATGGCTGGTTAAGTATGCCACCCCGGCGAATCTTCGTGGTTCGACACCTTCAGCCCATCACAGCGGATCAGATTTGTACAATTCCGAAAGATCGGTTCGGTATGATGCCGAAAAGGAAGGCGTTCGGCTACACCAAGTCGTACCCCAACAGCTACGAACCGATCCCGCTGCCACCCAAATATCGGCTCCCGGACTTCACAAAGTTTAGTGGATCAGATGGGTCCAGCTCCATCGAGCATGTGAGCCGATATCCGGCACAGCTCGGGCACGATCTCAGCGTCGGATGAGTTGCGCGTGAGGTTCTTCTCACGGTCCCTCACGGGATCGGCTTTCGGGTGGTACACATCGCCGCCACCGAACTCCATCCAAACTTGGAAGCGACTGGAAGAACAGTTCCATGAGCGGTATCACTCGAGGCTTCCGATGTTGGTTTTGCCGATCTAGCGCAAGTACGACGAAGCGCGGGGAGACAAGTGGCGGAATACGTCCAGCCGCTCAGGACCATTAGGAACCGATGCTTTTCGGCTCGTATAAGTGAAAAAGAAGCGAGTCGAGTTGGCGGTGGTGGGTCTCTCATCATCAATCAAGGACGTGGCCTCCCAAGCGTGACTACCCTTCGTTAGCGCACATGGTGCGAAGCGGACAGCATATGAACAGCGCCACCCGGATGTTTACCAGGACAAATTCAAGCGGGTGGTGACCGTGGTTGAGGCGGACGAAGATGAAGG